>NC_061511.1:110978689-111247022 GCF_022539505.1 Lolium rigidum
ACACATGCAAATAAAATCATCTAATAGCTATGTCAATCATGGAAAAGGTACCAACAAATTAACAATAAGCATCATGAATCATGTCTATCAGCAGGATTGCAATGTTCATAAAAGGATATGATAAAGTGGTATCTCGCTTGCCCGTATTTGTACAGAAAAACATAAATGCCCGGGCACCTTTGAAGTTCATGGAAAGACTGGAAGTAGAGATTATCAAAGATAAAAGAATCAAAGTTATACCACAATTAATCACATTTTGGGACAAGCATATTATACTAAGAATGACAGTTGTGCTCTCAAGAAAGTGCTCAAAGAAAGGATGGTGACTCAACATAAAAGTAAAAGATCGGCCCTTCGCAGAGGGAAGCAGAGATTAACATGTGCTAGAGCTTTCCGTTTTTCTAAAGACAGAAGTAAAATGGTTTTGAGAGGTGTTTGTTGTTGTCAACGAATGATAGTGGGTACTCTAACTACCTCATCAACCAGACTTTGAAGAGCGGCTCCCATGAAGGACGTTATCTCTACCAGCAAGGTAGATCATCCCTCTTCTCTTTTGTTTACACATATATTTTAGTTTCATTATGGATGACACTCCCCCAACCTTTGCTTACACAAGCCATGGCTAACCGAATCCTCGGGTGCCTTCCATCAATCACATACCATGGAGGAGTATCTATTTGCAATTTAAGTTACTTAATGATAAATCAGGGCAATTCATGTGAAGAGAATTATTGATGAAAGTTAATTAATTGGGGCTGGGAACCCCGTTGCCAGCTCTTTTTGCAGAATTATTGGATAAGCGGATGTGCCACTAGTCCATTGGTGAAAGTCCGTCCAGAGTAAATGACAAGGTTGAAAGATAAACACCACATACTTCCTCATGAGCTATAAAACATTAACACAAATTGAGAAGCATTTTGAAGGTTTAAAGGTAGCACATGAGAATTTACTTGGAATGGTTTGAAATGCCATGCATAGGTATTTATGGTGGACACTCTGGAATAACTTGGTTTCGGGGGTTTGGAAGCATGAGCAGCGTTCCCGCTCAGTACAAGTGAAGGCTAGCAATAGACTGGGAAGCGACAATCAAGAGAGCAATAACTGTCATAATCATGCTTGCGGCAAAATAAATTAACAGAGGCATAAAAGTGATACAAGAACTCTGAGGCAAAATAAATCCTCGAGGCTTAATTGACTTTTTGTTCAGTCATATGCATGCGTGAGCATGTGCCAAGTCGATTCAAGTGAATTATTCAGAGGAGGATACCACAATGTCATATCTATCTATGAATAAGGCAATACAAGCACATATTTATGACATGCTACTCATATTAATAGATTGGAGCCAAACATGAGAGATCATGAACTGCTAGACTTTCTTAAATGACATATACCTCACATGAACCAACTAAGCATGCTCACATGGATGAGTATATGTACAAAAATTAAAACAAATAGAGTTCATACCAGCCTCTCACCACAATCGGATTGTCGTAGATCGTCATTATTGCCTTTCACTTGTGTAGCTTGAATGATATGGAATGAAAACCAAGCTCCAACCACCGAAGACCACTGAACTCCATAATGAACTTTACAAAACCAAAGAAGAACAACAAATATTTTTGGTGTTTTCGAATTGGAAACAAGAACAAAAGGAAACAAGCAAACAAAGCAAAATCTTTTTGGATTTTCTCATAGCAAACCAACGATAGCAAATAAAGCAAAATAGGAACAAGAAACCAAGATAAACAAATGGTGAAGAGAAACAACAGAAATATTTTTGGTCTTTTTGTGTTTTAGGAAAGAAACAAAGCAAAAATAAGAAAATGAAAACTAGAAGAGTCACATAAACACAAAGCAGCAGGAATTCGTCAAACTTGACAGCAGTACAGTAATCGATTTTTAAGAAATTCTTCCGCTGCCCAAATCGAAAAGTGTTCAACTAATGAAAGGTAGATAACAACCTGGGGAACATGCGCAAAAATTGGCTTCGCAAAATAACGTTCTGGCTGTTTTTTAGAATTTTTTTGGTATCAGTCCAGAATCTGTTTTCAGGCAGCACTTCCCCAAATATCATCTTCCTCTTATTAGAAAACCACTTCAAGAAGCTAAACAAGTATATACAAGTATCCAGCAACTATAATATGCAAAAAATGAGTGATTCCGGCATACCTCCCCCCAAGCTTAGGCTTTTGGCCTAAGTGGAGTTCAATCCCATGGTGCCCATGAAGTGGCGCCTCCGTAGTACGACGAAGATGGGTCCTGTTCCGGGTATGTGCTAGAAGACGCACCAGGATACGTGACGGTGTAGTCGTAGGAGGGCTCGGCTTCCTCGGAGTCATGCTGCTGGTGGAAACCTCGTATCTTCAGTTGCTCATCCACCTCCTCCTTAGAGCGCGACCATGGTTTCCTGTGAATATTGAACAAATCTTGCTGTGGCAAAGGGATTTCCCTCTCTTCCCCGTCAGCAAACAACATTCTATAGACAATATTATCTAAACTAGAGTCGGTTGTAACAAATTGATGACTCTTCATAGCAGCAATATCAAGCCTTATAGGAGTTAATTTCACATCAGTAGGGTCAAGAGGAAGATCTAGATGTGCTAACATGCGTGAGGCGACAATTCCTCCAAAAATAGGCCCCTTGTTAGACAGACGGCGAGCAACAAGAGCACCAAGATGATAAGGTGTCTCTCCAGTAAGTGCAGCAACTAAGAAAGCAAGATGATAACTAGAAATATTGCTAGTGTTCTCCCTACCCGTAATGCTAGTAGCAAGATAGTAAGCGAAATATTTAATGGCAGGGAGTTGAATGTTTCTTATCTTGCCACGCTGAATGGTGCGGCAATCATCATTGGTGACTCCTCGATAGAGCTCCAGCAAATCCTTGGGATTGCTCTCAATATATCTTCTTCGCTGTACCTACAGGGGCAATATCCAATGCAGTACAAAAATCCTTCAACTTCATAGTAATAGGATCACCATAAATCCTGAATGCAACTGATGGTTAGTAGTGCTTATTGTTGAACTGAAAGCTCTCAAAAAAGATTTTAGTAAGCATGTAGTATTGATCCCACTCGTCCTCCATGTAGGCGGTTAAACCAACATTACCAATGAGGACCAAGAAATCATCCAGCAACCCTGCATTACTCAGAAAGTCGTAGCATGGAAAAGATGAAGCATTAGGGACTCCATTGTCCTCTTCGGCTTCAAAGCTCGATGCGATGACATCCTCATTATAGGATCGTCTAATCCGAGTGGATGACCTTAAGGGCCTCCCTGTGCTTGTCGTCTCTCTTCCAAACACCTCTCCAAAGTTATAATTATCCATCTTCCTTTTCTGAAATTTTCAACAAACAATATAAAATTTGATTTGGTGACATATAATTGAGGGAAACTACCATAGGAACTTGCTAGAGTACTAAACATGCATCAAAACTAATTCTTACAACTTAGAACAAACATGCAAGCTCACTAAACATGTTACCTACAGCAGCAAAATATTCAAGATATACTCGACCAAACAAAATTCTACTTGGATAATCGGAGGAGTCACATACCGAAGAGCAAATGTGCCAAATTTCAGACAGAAATCTGGGCTGAGAAAAGAGATCGAGAAATCTTAAGCTCTTTAGCAGAAACGCGAGTGAGAGAAAGCTGGTGCGAGTTTTTTCAGGAGAGAGAAGAGAGTGGGAGGAAGAGATGAAGTGGTGGGGCAAGGAGGGCCCCACACAACAGGGTGGCGCGCCCCCTTGCCGGCCGCGCCGGCTCGTGGGGTGCCACCCGGGGTGCCCCACTGGTCATCCCCAGGTGCTCCCAGGTGCATCTTCGAAAAATAAGACCAACGGTATAATTTTTGTGAATTTTTGAAAACTTTGAAAAATGCACATTTCTGGGCGTCAAAATTATATTACTGGGCAGAAAAAGATTTTCAAACCTCTAAACAACTTAAGCATATTGCAAAACAAGTGGTACTACAGCAAGCAAAACAAGTGGAGGAAGAAAGAAATGTTGTTTAGCTCTTCTATGCATATAAAATATACTTATTAACAAGGTTGATCAATTCTTGCCACCAAATAATTTTACATGTCATAAGAAGAAATAAACCTCAAATCAATCATGTTACCTTATATTGTATTGATACAGATCCAATCACAATAGTTTGATATCCTTCTTTGATATCATACATAGGACAATCAATAACTCCCACTTTGACAGTTCTTGAATTGGAAATTGTATTAACTCCACATATTTTATCAGTCTTCTTGGGAAAATAGACAGTATGTTCCTTGTCATCAACATTAAAAGTGACTTTTCCTTTATTGCAATCAATAACAGCCCCTGCAGTATTAAGAAAGGGTCTTCCAAGAATAATGGACATATTATCATCTTCAGGCATTTCCAACACAACAAAATCAGTTAATATCAAGCAGTTTTGAGTAACTTGAACAGGAACATCCTCACATACACCAACAGGAATAGCAGTAGATTTATCAGCCATTTGCAAAGATATATCAGTCGGTATCAACTTATCTAAATAAAGTCTCTTATAAAGAGAAAAAGGCATCACACTAACTCCCGCTCCCAAATCACATAGAGCAGTTCTAACATAATTATTCTTGATGGAACAAGGAATAGTTGGTATACTCAGGTCGCCAAGCTTCTTTGGAACCTTGCCATTGAAAGAGTAATTAGCAAGCATAGTGGAAATCTCCTCATTAGGAATTTTCCTTTTGTTAGTAACAATATCTTTCATATACTTTGAATAAGGAGGCAATTTAATAGCATGAGTCAAAGGGATTTGCAGGAATAAAGGTTTCATCCAATCACAAAATTTATTATAGTGTTCTTCTTCCTTTGATTTTAGTTTCTTAGCAGGAAAAGAAATTTGCTTTTGAACCCAAGGTTCTCTTTCATTACCATGTTTCTCAGCAATAAAATCTTCTTTAGTATACTTTTTATTCTTAACATGCTTTTCAGGTTCATTTTCAATCTCATCTTTATCAGAAACATCATTCTTATCATTATCTTTATCATGTTCATTACCACTTTCAGTTTCAGCATCAGAAATAGAAATACTATTAGGATCATTAACAGGTTCAGAGGATTCTACAACATTCTTATGTTTCTTTTTCTTTTTCTTAGAAGGAGCACTTGTTTCAGTTCATTGAGAATCTTGTTCAACTCTTTTGGGATGCGCCTCAGGATATAGAGGATCCTGAGTAGAAACAACACCTCTAGTTGTTACTTCATAAGCATGTTTTCTTTAGAATTATTTTTTAACAAGTCATTTTGCACTTTAGTGAGTTGATCAATTTGAGTTTGAACCATATGAAAATGTTTAACAAGCATCTTAACATCATTGGAGGTTCTCTCCACAATATCATGCAATTCACTAATAGCTCGAGAATTTTCCATTAAATGATTCTCTACTCTCATATTAAAATTATTTTGCTTAACAATATAATTATCAAACTCATCTAAGCATTGTGCAGGAGGTTTTGAATACGGAATATCTTCCCTAGTAAAGCGTTGAAGAGAGTGTACCTCAATCATGGATGAAGGGGGAGTTATCTTACATAAATCTTCTATAGGAGGTAAATTCTTCACATCTTCGGGTTTAATACCCTTCTCCTTAAGAGACTTCTTAGCTTCCCTCATATCTTCATCATTTAATTTAATCATACCCCTCTTCTTCGAGTATTGGTGTCGGGGTTGGTTCGGTGTAGTCCAATCATCATGATTCCGGCCTATTCTAGCCAATAATTCTTCAGCTTTGTCCAGAGTTCTTTTCCTGAAAACTCAACCAGCACAACTATCCAAATATGCTCTAGACTCAATGGTTAGTCCACTATAAAATATATCAAGTAAATCATGCTTTTCCAAATCATGTCCAGGTCGAGCTCTGATAAGTGATTAAAATCTTGCCCAAGCTTCAGGCAACCTCTCTCCATCTTCCTGGTCAAAGCTATAAATTTTCTGCAAAGCAATATGTTGAGCACTAGCAAGAAAGTATTTCCGAAAGAAAACATCAAGCAAACCACTTGGACTATCAATAGAACCAGGAGGAAAACTATTATACCAAGTTTTAGCATCATCCTTTAATGAGAAAGGAAAAAATTTAGCAACAAAATAAGTACGCATCTTAACATCATCAGAAAACAAGCTACTCAAAGTAGAAAGCTCATTCATGTGTTCTACAGCACTTTCTTTTTCAGTACCACAAAAGGGTGTTTTCTCAACAATAGATATATGAGAAAAATCAAGAGAAAAATCATAATCTTTATCCTTAATGTTTATAGGAGATGTGGCAAATTTAGGATCAAGAGACAGTTTATATCTAATAGAATGTTGTGCAAGCAACTTTTTAATTTTTCTTGCATCAGTAGTAGCATTGCATTTATCAATAAAATCATCATCAAGTTCCACATAATCTTCATCAAGATCATCACTAGAGTATTCAACAGACTCAGGTGAATTAACAGGTGTAGCAACATTTTCATTAGGAGTTTCAGTATTTTCAATTTGTCTAGACCTAGCAATTGTAGCATCTAGAAAAGATCCTAACGAACCATCATTATCAAGCACAGTAGAAGCATCATCAAAATTATAAGAAGAATTTTCAGATTCAGCAGAAGTACCAGCATTTGAGGCTTGTGGTGGTGAAACAAGTTTACTTATCACAGATGGTGAATCAAGAGCAGCAGAGGTACTCAGAGTTGTACCTTTTCTTGTAGTGGATGGTAATATGGCGACCTTAGTATCGCGAGGTTTACCCATGATGGAGAATTTGCAGCGAACAATATCAATCCAAGTGAACTTCCAAATAAAGCTATGCTCCCCGGCAACGGCGCCAGAAAATAGTCTTGATGACCCACAAGTATAGGGGATCGCAACAGTCTTCGAGGGAAGTAGAACCCAATTTATTGATTCGACACAAGGGGAGACAAAGAATACTTGAAAGCCTTAACAGCGGAGTTGTCAATTCAGCTGCACCTCCAGACTTGCTCGCAAGAGTTTATCAGTAGCAACAGTTTTATAGCAGTAGTAGTAGTGAAATATCAGCAGCAGTGTAACAAAGACAGCAGTAGTGATTATAGTAAACAGCTTGATTAAAATACTGTAGGCATAGAGATGGATGACGGGCGTTGCATGGATGAGAGAAACTCATGTAACAATCAAGATAGAGCATTTGCAGATAATAATAAAGCGGTATCCAAGTACTAATCAATCAATAGGCATGTGTTCCATATTTAGTCGTACGTGCTCGCAATGAGAAACTTGCACAACATCTTTTGTCCTACCAGCCGGTGGCAGCCGGGCCTCTAGGGAATCTACTGGAAATTAAGGTACTCCTTTTAATAGAGCACCGGAGCAAAGCATTAACACTCCGTGAACACATGTGATCCTCAAGCCGAGGGGGCCACACGCTAGGGTGGCGCGCCCCCCCTACAGGCTGCGCCGGCCTACTGTCTGGGGGGCCTGGGCCTCCCCCAGGTCTGCCCTTCTGGCTCCGTGATTCTTCTGGAAAAATAAGCCCTTCGACATAAATTCCGAGGATTTTCCTGAAAGTTGAATTTCTGCACAAAAACGAGAAACTAGAGCAATTCTGCTGAAAACAGCGTTAGTCCGTGTTAGTTGTATCCAAAATACACAAATTAGAGGCAAAACAATAGCAAAAGTGTTCGGGAAAGTAGATACGTTTTGGACGTATCAGAAGTCAGTTTTACTAATGAGTTCTCTCTGTTAATTAAATTCACATGTAAAGCTTCCCTGGATTCTTGGATTTTAACAAACATTTATGGACCTTGCCAAGCTGAAAGGAAAGCAAGGTTTATTGATTGGTTTGCAAATATTGATATGCCAGATGATACTGATTGGCTTATAGTGGGGGATTTTAACTTCATCAGATCTCCTTCTGATAGAAACAAACCAGGGGGAGACATAAATAGTATGTTACTGTTTAATGAAGCTATCAGTAACTTGGGTATCATTGAACTACCACTAAAAGGAAGAAAATTCACTTGGAGCAATATGCAGGGTAACCCTTTATTGGAAAAGCTAGACTGGTTTTTCACCTCTGCTTCTTGGACCTTATCTTATCCAAATTCAATGGTTTATTCACTTGTGAAACCAATTTCTGACCATATTCCTTGTGTTATTGCTATTGACACAAAAATCCCAAGATCAAATATCTTCAGATTTGAGAACTTTTGGCTACAGCATAGTGATTTCATGCAAATTGTTCAAAATGCTTGTAGCATACCTGTCAACCACTCCAACAGTGCCAAAAAAATTAATGCAAAGTTAAAAATCTTGAGAAGGGCCATTAAGTTGTGGTCTAAAAATCTTCCCTGCCTGAAAAAGCTAATAAAGAGTGTCAATGATGTGATTGAGTTGCTGGATAATTTAGAAGAAATGAGAAGCCTATCTGTAGAGGAAAATTGCCTAAGAGACCTTTTAAAATCTCATGTTCTCATTCTTCTAAAAAATCAGAATATCTACTGGAAGCAAAGAGGGAAGATTAAATGGGTCAAGCTAGGAGATGAAAACACAAAATTCTTTCACACAAGGTCAACAATTAATCATAGACACAACAAGATTGTTGTATTGCAAAATCAGGATCTTGCTGATATTACTGACCATGATGGGAAGGCAGACATTCTCTGGAAAGCCTTTAAAGAAAGAATGGGAACTTCTAATAATTCTTCTATGGAATTTAATCTGAATGATCTTTGTGATCCAATCTCTAGTGACATGAGAAATGCTTTGGAAAGCCCTTTTGAGAGGAAAGAGGTGGAAGACATTGTAAAAAAGTTACCAAATGACAAATCTCCTGGCCCTGATGGTTTTAACAATGAATTCATTAAGAGTTGTTGGCCCATTATTGGGGATGATATTTTCACCTTGGTTACTGATTTTTATAATAGAGAAGTGGAGATTGAAAGCATCAACACTTCTTTTATCACCCTCATTGCCAAGACTGAGTCTCCTGTAAATGCTGGTGATTTTAGGCTAATTTCCCTACTCAATTCAGTCCTCAAAATAATTACCAAGATCTTGGCAAACAGATTGCAAAGAGTTATCTTAAAGATTGTTCACAAAAACCAATATGGTTTCCTAAAGAAAAGGTCTATTCAAGATTGCCTAGGGTGGGCTTTTGAATATTTATATCAATGCCATCAATCTAAAGAGGAGATTCTTATCCTCAAATTAGACTTTGCCAAAGCTTTTGACACCATTGAGCACTCAGCTATCATTGATATTCTTAAAGCAAAAGGTTTTGGGAAAAAATGGATAAAGTGGATACATCTAATCCTTAGCTCTGGTTCTTCTGCTGTCTTGCTAAATGGTGTGCTTGGGAAAAAAAATTTACTACAAAAGAGGAGTGAGGCAAGGAGATCCTTTATCACCTTTGCTATTTGTTCTTGCAGCTGACCTTTTACAATCAATTCTAAATAGAGCTCTTACACTTGGTCTGGTCTCCCTGCCAATTGCTTGCCTCTCTTGCCCAGATTTTCCTGTGATTCATTATGCTGATGATACCTTGGTAATTTGCAAAGCTGATGCCTCCCAACTGTTTTGTCTAAAAGCCCTATTACAAACCTTTGCTACCTCAACTGGGCTGAAAGTTAATTACAGTAAGTCCAGCATGATACCTATCAATGTTAATGAGCAGAGATTACAACATTTTGCTCTCACTCTGAATTGTCAGACTGGAAACCGGCCTTTCACATATCTTGGTTTACCCCTTGGACTCACTAGACCTTTCCATTGAGCATTTTCTACCCATGGTGCTGAGAGTACAAAAAAGATTATGTGGTATTGCCAACTTCTTGAACCATGGAGGAAAACTTTTGATGGTTAAATCAGTGCTGGCTTCTTTGCCTATTTTTTTCATGTGCTGTCTGGATATCCCAGTCACAATAAAAGAACAAGTCCAGAAATATATGAGACATTGCTTATGGAGGAAAAAAACTGATGATGTTCAAGCTAGAGGCTCTGCTCTGGTTGCTTGGAAAAAGATCTGCAGGCCAAAACAGCAAGGTGGGCTTGGAGTTTTAAATCTAGAACTGCAAAATAAGGCCTTACTGCTTAAGAATGTTCACAAAAATTTTAACAGAGAGGATATTCCCTGGGTTAATCTGATTTGGAACACTTATTATGCTTCTGGGGCTATTCCTGGTCAGAGATTAATAGGCTCCTTCTGGTGGAAACCACATTTGAAGCTCTTGGATAGCTACAAAGCCTTGGCTAAGTGTAACATTGGTGATGGGAAGACTGTGCTATTCTGGGGTGATTTATGGAATGATCAATGCTTACACCACAAATTTCCTCACCTAGTCACATTTGCAAAGAAAACCAATATCTCTGTTAATGAAGCCATTTTTACTGAATACACAGAAGACCTCTTCAACCTTCCACTGTCACAAGAAGCTTTTGAAGAATTTAATGAGTTGGAGACCACTTGCCAGAATGCAATGGAAAAATTGATCCTAGGAGGAAAGGATAACATGACCTATATTTGGGGAAATTCGGAATTCTCTTCAAAAAAAGCATATAAAGCTCTAATTGGGTTTCAGCCAGTAGTACCTTTCTTTTCTAGAATTTGGAAATCTTCTTGCCAAGCAAAACATAAATTCTTCTTCTGGCTTTTGCTCAATGATAGACTCAACACCAGAAATCTGTTGGGAAGGAAAAAAATGACTTTACCATCTTATAATTGTGCCACTTTGGAAAGTCACAGAGAAGAAACTCTTCAGCACCTTTTCTAGACGTGTCCTTTTGCAGAGGAATGCTGGAATTATATTTGCCCCATGAGACAAAGAAATCTTTCGGTTAATGAGGCTTTCCAAGACTTAAAAGACAAATTGAAGCTCCCTTTCTCAATGGAAATCATCATCCTGACTTCCTGGGCTATTTGGATGACAAGAAACAATAAAATCTTCAAAGGACAGAGACCGAGTTTTCAAGGATGGAAAGTCATTTACATGGAAGAACTGAAATTGCTATCCTATAGAATGAAAAAGAAACACAAAACTCTATATGATAGTTGGCTAGTTTCGGTTGTATAATTCTTTTCTGTTTCTCTTTTGTAAATATCTTTGTACAATTTGTATTTATATTTAAATAAATAAAAATTGCAGTGGGAGCCTTTCCCACTGTTTTACCTCAAAACAAATAATTAGTGAGGGACCCCTTTTGATTTTGTGCAATTTCCACTAATTAGCTAGAGAGAAGGGGTTAATTAATTTGGCCATGTTAGGGACTATGTGTTTTAGATTAGGGTTGTGTGGATTCAAATACAACTTCTTTATTTGTGTGCTATGATTAATCAAAACTAGATCGATCGACTGCGCACACATTATTAGAGGCACATGCCTTTGTGCACAAAGTGCATGTGTGTTTTAACGAGGGTTTGATTAGCTAAGGTTAGTTTTCTATATATATACGGTTTAGGGTTTAGGGTTAATGGCACATATATTTAATTAGAGGACCGCGAGGACCCCTGGCCTGCTTGATGCGCAATTAAGGGTCGTCGTTGGCCTATAGCTAGCTATATAGGGTTTTATGGTTTATTTAGAGGGTTTATGTGTTAGGGTTAATTATAACTTGTTGTGAATTAAAATACAACCTTTTTATTTGTGTGCTACACAATTAATCAAAACTCTAGCTAGATCGATCGAGTGTGCACAAACATGCACTATTAGAGGCACCCGCCTTTGCGCATAAAGTGCAGGCATAATGTGTGTCGTTGCTGACCACCAATCGATAAAGAGAGAGATTATTGAAATCGCCAAGAATGTTCATATATATTCATGGTAGGCCATGCATGCATGCACACTAATTATATATATATATATATATTCTGAGGCAACTTAATCAAAGTGTGTGTTTTCATTCGAGAATATTCAAGTTAATTAATTTATCTGCGCTAATTATATAATTAATTAATGAATCTCAGGGATGTTCGATCATACATGATCGATATAGGCCATATATATTAATTGGGGTTAATCTAGGGTTTGCTAGCTAGCTATATATATAGAGCAGGTTTTTATTAGATCGGGTGAGGGTTATGTGTTTTAATAAAGTAGCCAGGTTTGATTAGCTAGGACGGGTTAGTTATATATATATTGTTTAGTTAGGGTTAATATCTGATACGTCTCCGACGTATCGATAATTTCTTGTGTTCCATGCCACATTATTGATGTTATCTACATGTTTTATGCACACTTTATGTCATATTCGTGAATTTCTGGAACTAACCTATTAACAAGATGCCGAAGTGCCAGTCCCTGTTTTCTGCTGTTTTTGGTTTTAGAAATCCTAGTAAGGAAATATTCTCGGAATTGGACGAAATCAAGACCCAGGGTCCTATTTTGCCACGAACCATCCAGAACACCCGAGAGCCGCCAGAGGGAAGCCCTGGGGGCCCCACACCACACCCTGGCGCGGCCAGAGGGGGGCCGCGCCGCCCAATGGTGTGGTGGCCCCAGGCCCCCTCCGACTCTGCCCTTCCGCCTACTTAAAGCCTCCGTCGCGAAACCCCTGATGCGAAAAACCACGATACGGAAAACCTTACTGAGACGCCGCCGCCGCCAATCCCATCTCGGGGGATTCTGGAGATCTCCTCCGGCACCCTGCCGGAGAGGGGATTCATCTCCCGGGAGGACTCTACACCGCCATGGTCGCCTCCGGAGTGATGAGTGAGTAGTTCACCCCTGGACTATGGGTCCATAGCAGTAGCTAGATGGTTGTCTTCTCCTCATTGTGCTTCATTGTTGGATCTTGTGAGCTGCCTAACATGATCAAGATCATCTATCCGTAATACTCTATGTTGTGTTTGTCGGGATCCGATGGATAGAGAATACCATGTTATGTTAATTATCAAGTTATTACATATGTGTTGTTTATGATCTTGCATGCTCTCCGTTATTAGTAGAGGCTCTGGCCAAGTTTTTGCTCTTAACTCCAAGAGGGAGTATTTATGCTCGATAGTGGGTTCATGCCCGCATTGACACCGGGACGAGTGACGGAAAGTTCTAAGGTTGTGTTGTGCTGTTGCCACTAGGGATAAAACATTGGCGCTATGTCCGAGGATGTAGTTGTTGATTACATTATGCACCATACTTAATGCAATTGTCTGTTGCTTTGCAACTTAATACTGGAAGAGGTTCGGACGATAACCTGAAGGTGGACTTTTTAGGCATAGATGCAGTTGGATGGCGGTCTATGTACTTTGTCGTAATGCCCAATTAAATCTCACTATACTTATCATGACATGTATGTGCATTGTTATGCTCTCTCTATTTGTCAATTGCCCGACTGTAATTTGTTCACCCAACATGCTTTTATCTTATGGGAGAGACACCTCTAGTGAACTGTGGACCCCGGTCCATTCTTTTAATACTGAAATACAAATCTGCTCCAATACTTGTTTTTACTATTTTCTCTGCAAACAATCATCTTCCACACAATACGGTTAATCCTTTGTTACAGACAAGCCGGTGAGATTGACAACCTCACCGTTTCGTTGGGGAAAAGTACTTTGGTTGTGTTGTGCAGGTTCCACGTTGGCGCCGGAATCTCCGGTGTTGCGCCGCACTACATCCCGCCGCCATCAACCTTCAACGTGCTTCTTGGCTCCTCCTGGTTCGATAAACCTTGGTTTCTTTTCGAGGGAAAACTTGCTGCTGTGCGCATCATACCTTCCTCTTGGGGTTCCCAACGAACGTGTGAAATACACGCCATCAAGCATATTTTCTGGCGCCGTTGCCGAGGAGATCAAGACACGCTGCAAGGGGAGTCTCCACTTCTCAATCTCTTTACTTTGTTTTTGTCTTGCTTTATTTTATTTACTACTTTGTTTGCTGCATTATATCAAAACACAAAAAAATTAGTTGCTAGCTTTACTTTATTTACTGTCTTGTTTTCTATATCAAAAACACAAAAAAATTAGTTTACTTGCATTTACTTTATCTAGTTTGTTTTATTTACTACTGCTGAAATGGCCACCCCTGAAAATAATAAGTTGCGTGACTTCACTAGCACAAATAATAATGATTTCTTATGCACACCTATTGCTCCACCTGCTACTACAGCGGAATTCTTTGAAATTAAACCTGCTTTAGTGAATCTTGTCATGACAGAGCAATTTTCTGGTGTTAGTTCTGATGATGCTGCTGCCCATCTCAATAATTTTGTTGAATTGTGTGAAAGGCAAAAGTATAAAGATGTAGATGGTGACATTATAAAATTAAAATTGTTTCCTTTCTCATTAAGAGGAAGAGCTAAAGATTGGTTGCTATCTCTCGCCTAAGAATAGTATTGATTCCTGGACTAAATGCAAGGATGCTTTTATTGGTAGATATTATCCCCCTGCTAAAATTATATCTTTGAGGAGTAGCATAATGAATTTTAAACAATTGGATAATGAACATGTTGCTCAAGCTTGAGAAAGAATGAAATCTTTGGTTAAAAATTGCCCAACCCATGGATCGACTACTTGGATGATCATCCAAACCTTCTATGCAGGACTAAATTTTTCTTCGCGGAATTTATTGGATTCAGCTGCTGGAGGTACCTTTATGTCCATCACCTTGGGGGCGGCTACAAAGCTCCTTGATAATATGATGATTAATTACTCTGAATGGCACACGGAAAGAGCTCCACAAGGTAAGAAGGTAAATTCTGTTGAAGAATCCTCTTCCTTGAATGATAAGGTTGATGCTATTATGTCTATGCTTGCGAATGATAGGACCAATGTTGATCCTAATAATGTTCCATTAGCTTCATTGGTTGCTCAAGAAGAACATGTTGATGTAAACTTCATTAAAAATAATAATTTCAACAACAATGCTTATCGGAACAATTCTAGTAATAACTATAGGCCATATCCTTATAATAATGGTAACGGTTATGCTAATTCTTATGGGAATTCTTACAACAATAATAGGAATACACCCCTGGACTTGAAGCCATGCTTAAAGAATTTATTAGTACACAAACTGCCTTTAACAAATCTGTTGAGGAAAAGCTCAATAAAATTGATATTCTTGCTTCCAAGGTTGATAATCTTGCCTCTGATGTTGATCTTTTGAAATCGAAAGTTATGCCTAATAGGGATATTGAAAATAAAATTTTTACTACAGCAAATGCCATCCAAGTTAGAATTAATGAGAATATAAGATTAATGGCTGAACTGCGTGCTAGGTGGGATAGAGAAGAAAATGAAAAACTAGCTAAAGAGAAAAATGTAGTTAAAGTTTGGACTATTACCACCACTAGCAATGCTAATGATTCACATGTTGCTGCACCTCCTACTATCAATGGTAAAATAATTGGTGTTGGCAATGTTTCTACTCCTAGTGCAAAGCGCGCAAAATTACCGAAACTGCTAAAACTGCTGAAACCGCTCGTGATAAAACTGCTGAAATTTTTTCCAACCTTGGGGATGATAATCCCAATGCTTTAGATTGTAATGATTTAGATTTTGATGATTGCCACATCTCTGAAGTTATAAAGTTCTTACAAAAACTTGCTAAGAGTCCCAATGCTAGCGCTATAAACTTGGCTTTCACAAAACATATTACAAATGCTCTCATAAAAGCTAGAGAAGAGAAACTAAAACTTGAAACTTCTATTCCTAGAAAGCTAGAGGATGGTTGGGAGCCCATCATTAAAATGAGAGTCAAAGATTTTGATTGTAATGCTTTATGTGATCTTGGTGCAAGTATTTCTGTTATGCCTAAGAAAGTCTATGATATGCTTGACTTGCCACCATTGAAAAACTGTTATTTGGATGTTAATCTCGCTGATAATGCTAAAAAGAAACCTTTGGGGAAAGTTGATAATGTTCATATTATGGTTAACAATAACCTTGTCCCCGTTGATTTTGTTGTCTTGGATATTGAATGCAATGCATCTTGCCCCATTATATTGGGAAGACCTTTTCTTCGAACTGCTGGTGCTACTATTGATATGAAGGAAGGTAATATTAAATATCAATTTCCTCTCAAGAAAGGTATGGAACACTTCCCTAGGAAGAGAATGAAGTTACCTTATGATTCTATTATTAGAACAAATTATGATGTTGATGCTTCATCTCTTGATGTTACTTGATATACACTTTCTGCGCCTAGCTGAAAGGCGTTAAAGAAAAGCGCTTATGGGAGACAACCCATGTTTTTACTACAGTATTTTTGTTTTATATTTGAGTCTTGGAAGTTGTTTACTACTGTAGCAACCTCTCCTTATCTTAGTTTTATGTTTCGTTGTGCCAAGTAAAGTCTTTGATAGTAAAGTAAATACTAGATTTGGATTACTGCGCAGAAACAGATTTCTTTGCTGTCACGAATCTGGGTCTACCTCCCTGTAGGTAGCTCAGAAAATTAAGCCAATTTACGTGCATGATCCCCAGATATGTACGCAACTTTCATTCAATTTGAGCATTTTCATTTGAGCAAGTCTGGTAGCCTAATAAAATCCATCTTTACGAACTGTTCTGTTTTGACAGATTCTGCCTTTTATTTTGCATTGCCTCTTTTGCTATGTTGGATGAATTTCTTTGATCCATCAATGTCCAGTAGCTTTATGCAATGTCCATAAGTGTTAAGAATGATTGTGTCACCTGTGAACATGTGAATTTTTATTGTGCACTAACCCTCTAATGAGTTGTTTCGAGTTTGGTGTGGAGGAAGTTTTCAAGGATCAAGAGAGGAGTATGATGCAATATGATCAAGGAGAGTGAAATCTCTAAGCTTGGGGATGCCCCGGTGGTTCACCCCTGCATATTATAAGAAGACTCAAGCGTCTAAGCTTGGGGATGCCCAAGGCATCCCCTTCTTCATCGACAACATTATCGGGTTCCTCCCCTGAAACTATATTTTTATTCCGTCACATCTTATGCACTTTGCTTGGAGCGTCGGTTTGTTTTTGTTTTTGTTTTGTTTGAATAAAATGGATCCTAGCATTCACTTTATGGGAGAGAGACACGCTCCGCTGTAGCATATGGACAAGTATGTCCTTAGGCTCTACTCATAGTATTCATGGCGAAGTTTCTTCTTCGTTAAATTGTTATATGGTTGGAATTGGAAAATACTACATGTAGTAATTCTAAAATGTCTTGGATAATTTGATACTTGGAAATTGTTGTGCTCATGTTTAAGCTCTTGCATCATATACTTTGCACCCATTAATGAAGAAACACTTGGAGCTTGCTAATTTGGTTTGCATATTTGGTTTCTCTAGAGTCTAGATAATATCTAGTATTGAGTTTTGAACAACAAGGAAGATGGTGTAGAGTCTTATGATGTTTACAATATGTCTTCTATGTGAGTTTTGCTGCACCGTTCATCCTTGTGTTTGTTTCAAATAACCTTGCTAGCCTAAACCTTATATCGAGAGGGAATACTTCTCATGCATCCAAAATACTTGAGCCAACCACTATGCCATTTGTGTCCACCATACCTACCTACTACATGGTATTTCTCCGCCATTCCAAAGTAAATTGCTTGAGTGCTACCTTTAAAATTCCATCATTCACCTTTGCAATATATAGCTCATGGGACAAATAGCTTAAAAACTATTGTGGTATTGAATATGTACTTATGCACTTTATCTCTTGTTAAGTTGCTTGTTGTGCGATAACCATGCTTCTGGGACGCCATCAACTATTCTTTGTTGAATATCATGTGAGTTGCTATGCATGTCCGTCTTGTCCGAAGTAAGAGAGATCTACCACCTTTATGGTTGGAGCATGCATATTGTTAGAGAAGAACATTGGGCCGCTAACTAAAGCCATGATTCATGGTGGAAGTTTCAGTTTTGGACATATATCCTCAATCTCATATGAGAATAATAATTGTTGCCACATGCTTATGCATTAAAGAGGAGTCCATTATCTGTTTTCCATGTTGTCCCGGTATGGATGTCTAAGTTGAGAATAATCAAAAGCGAGAAATCCAAAATGCGAGCTTTCTCCTTAGACCTTTGTACAGGCGGCATGGAGGTACCCCATTGTGACACTTGGTTAAAACATGTGCATTGCAAAGATCCGGTAGTCCAAGCTAATTAGGACAAGGTGCGGGCACTATTAGTATACTATGCATGAGGCTTGCAACTTGTAAGATATAATTTACATAACTCATATGCTTTATTACTACCGTTGACAAAATTGTTTCATGTTTTCAAAATCAAAGCTCTAGCACAAATATAGCAATCGATGCTTTTCCTCTTTGAAGGACCATTCTTTTTACTTTTATGTTGAGTCAGTTCACCTATCTCTCTCCACCTCAAGAAGCAAACACTTGTGTGAACTGTGCATTGATTCCTACATACTTGCATATTGCACTTGTTATATTACTCTATGTTGACAATATCCATGAGATATACATGTTATAAGTT
The DNA here is from genome assembly GCF_022539505.1 of Lolium rigidum. NCBI lineage: Eukaryota > Viridiplantae > Streptophyta > Magnoliopsida > Poales > Poaceae > Lolium > Lolium rigidum. The sequence continues at coordinate 110,997,098 of NC_061511.1, forward strand.
GAAAGCAACCGCTGAAACTTCATCTTCCTTTGTGTTGCTTCAATACCTCTACTTTAAATTATTGCTTTATGAGTTAACTCTTATGCAAGACTTATTGATGCTTGTCTTGAAGTACTATTCATGAAAAGTGTTTGCTTTATGATTCAGTTGTTTACTCATGTCATTACCATTGTTTTGATCGCTGCATTCATTACATATGTTTACAATATGATCAAGTTTATGATGGCATGTCACTCCGGAAATTATCTTTGTTATCGTTTTACCTGCTCGGGATGAGCAGAACTAAGCTTGGGGATGCTGATACGTCTCCGACGTATCGATAATTTCTTGTGTTCCATGCCACATTATTGATGTTATCTACATGTTTTATGCACACTTTATGTCATATTCGTGCATTTTCTGGAACTAACCTATTAACAAGATGCCGAAGTACCAGTCCCTGTTTTCTGCTGTTTTTGGTTTCAGAAATCCTAGTAAGGAAATATTCTCGGAATTGGACGAAATCAAGACCCAGGGTCCTATTTTGCCACGAACCATCCAGAACAACCGAGAGCCGCCAGAGGGAAGCCCTGGGGGCCCCACACCACACCCTGGCGCGACCAGAGGGGGGGCCGCGCCGCCCTATGGTGTGGTGGCCCCAGGCCCCCTCCGACACTGCCCTTCCGCCTACTTAAAGCCTCCGTCGCGAAACCCCTGATGCGAAAAACCACGATACGGAAAACCTTACTGAGACGCCGCCGCCGCCAATCCCATCTCGGGGATTCCGGAGATCTCCTCCGGCACCCTGCCGGAGAGGGGATTCATCTCCCGGAGGACTCTACACCGCCATGGTCGCCTCCGGAGTGATGAGTGAGTAGTTCACCCCTGGACTATGGGTCCATAGCAGTAGCTAGATGGTTGTCTTCTCCTCATTGTGCTTCATTGTTGGATCTTGTGAGCTGCCTAACATGATCAAGATCATCTATCCGTAATACTCTATGTTGTGTTTGTCGGGATCCGATGGATAGAGAATACCATGTTATGTTAATTATCAAGTTATTACATATGTGTTGTTTATGATCTTGCATGCTCTCCGTTATTAGTAGAGGCTCGGCCAAGTTTTTGCTCTTAACTCCAAGAGGGAGTATTTATGCTCGATAGTGGGTTCATGCCTGCATTGACACCGGGACGAGTGACGAAAAGTTCTAAGGTTGTGTTGTGCTGTTGCCACTAGGGATAAAACATTGGCGCTATGTCCGAGGATGTAGTTGTTGATTACATTATGCACCATACTTAATGCAATTGTCTGTTGCTTTGCAACTTAATACTGGAAGGGGTTCGGACGATAACCTGAAGGTGGACTTTTTAGGCATAGATGCAGTTGGATGGCGGTCTATGTACTTTGTCGTAATGCCCAATTAAATCTCACTATACTTATCATGACATGTATGTGCATTGTTATGCTCTCTCTATTTGTCAATTGCCCGACTGTAATTTGTTCACCCAACATGCTTTTATCTTATGGGAGAGACACCTCTAGTGAACTGTGGACCCCGGTCCATTCTTTTAATACTGAAATACAAATCTGCTGCAATACTTGTTTTTACTATTTTCTCTCCAAACAATCATCTTCCACACAATACGGTTAATCCTTTGTTACAGCAAGCCGGTGAGATTGACAACCTCACTCGTTTCGTTGGGGCAAAGTACTTTGGTTGTGTTGTGCAGGTTCCACGTTGGCGCCGGAATCTCCGGTGTTGCGCCGCACTACATCCCGCCGCCATCAACCTTCAACGTGCTTCTTGGCTCCTCCTGGTTCGATAAACCTTGGTTTCTTTCTGAGGGAAAACTTGCTGCTGTGCGCATCATACCTTCCTCTTGGGGTTCCCAACGAACGTGTGAAATACACGCCATCAATATCACACTTAATTTAGAGGACCGTGAGGCCCCCTGGCCTGCGTGATGTGCAATTAAGTGTCGTTTGGGGCCTATATATGTATAGCTAGAGCTAGGGTTTAGGGTTTATAGTGTTTAGGGTTTAGGGATTAGGGTTAGGGTTTAGGGATTAGGGTTTAGGGTCTAGGGTCTAGGGTCATTAGGGTTAGGTTTGTTAGGGTTAGGGTTAGCTAGTGGTTATGGTTTATGGTTTAGGGTTTAGTGTTTAGGGTCTTAGGGGTTATGTGTTTTAAGTATGGGAGTTAGGGTTAGGGTTTAGGGTCTAGGGTGTTTAGGGTGTTTAGGGTTTATGGTTTAGGGCTTTAGAGTTTTAGGGTTTTAGGGTTTAAGGTTTAGGGATCATCGATCGAGTGCGCACACACATTATTAGAGGCACCCGCGCCTTTTGCGCATAAAGTGCATGCGTATATATGTGTGTGTGTTTTTTGCCACCAACGATATATAGATCGAGAGAGAGATTGAAATCCCCAAGAATATGTTCAAATATATATTAAAATATATGCATGAATGCATGGTAGAACATGCATGCACACTAATTATATATATATATTGTGAGGCAACTTAATCAAATGTACGTGTTTTTCATTCGAGAACTTGTCAAAATTCAAGTTAATTAATTTATCAGCGCTAATTAGTTGGTCGCCTGCTTGATGTGCAATTAAGTGTCGTTGGCCTATATAGGATTTAGTTAGGGTTTATGGTTTAGGGTTAGCTAGGGTTTAGGGTTAGGGTTTAGGGTCTAGGGTTTAGGGTTTAGTGTTTAGGGTGTTTAGGCTGTTTAGGGTTTAGGGATTAGGGATTAGGGTTTTAGGGTTTAAGGTTTAGGGATCATCGATCGAGTGCGCACACACATTATTGGAGGCACCCGCGCCTTTGCGCATAAAGTGCATGCGTATATAAGTGTGTTTTTTGGCCACCAACGATATATAGATCGAGAGAGAGAGAGATTAAAATATATATATATATCCCCAAGAATATGTTCAAATTTATATTGAAATATATGCACGAATGCATGGTAGGCCATGCATGCATGCACACTAATTATATATATATATATATATTATGAGGCAACTTAATCAAATGTGTTTTCACTCGAGAGAACTTGTCAAAATTCAAGTTAATTAATTTATCATCGATAATTATATAATTAATTAATGAATCTGAGGGAGATGTTATTCAACATGATCAATATAGGACATATATATATTAATTGGTGTTAATCTACGGTTTGCTAGCTAGCTGCTATATATAGAGCATGTTTTTATTAGATCGGGTTATAGTTAGTATAGTTTGGGGTTATGTGTTTTAATTAAGTAGGGTTTGATTAGCTAGGGTTAGTTATATATATGTGGTTTAGGGTTCATGCATGGCACATTTAATTTAATTAAAGGACCGCGAGGCACCCCTGGTCTGCAGCTTGATGCGCAATTAAGTGTCGTTGGCCTATATATATGGTTTAATTAGGGTTTAGGGTTTAGGGTTAGCTAGGGTTTAGGGTTAGGGTTAGGGTTAGGGTTTAGTGTTTAGTGTTTAGTGTTTAGTGTTTAGTGTTTAGGGTGTTTAGGGTGTTTAGGGATTAGGGATTAGGGATTAGGGTTTTAGGGTTTTATGGTTTAAGGTTTAGGGATCATCGATTGAGTGCGCACACAAACATTATTAGAGGCACCCGCGCCTTTGCGCATAAAGTGCATGCGTATATATGTGCGTTTTTTGGCCACCAACGATATATAGATCGAGAGAGAGAGAGAGATTGAAATCCCCAAGAATATGTTCAAATATATATTAAAATATATGCACACGAATGATATGCAAGGTATGCCATGCATGCACACTGATTATATATATATATATTATGAGGCAACTTAATCAAATGTGTTTTCATTTGAGAGAACTTGTCAAAATTCAAGTTAATTAATTTATCAGCGCTAATTAGTTGGTCGCGTTCTTGATGCGCAATTTAGTGTCATTGGCCTATATATGTAGGGTTTAATTAGGGTTTAGGGTTAGCTAGGGGTTAGGGTTAGGGTTAGGGTTAGGGTTTAGGGTCTAGGGTTTAGTGTTTAGGGTTTAGGGTTTAGTGTTTAGGGTTTAGGGTTTAGGGTTTAGTGTTTAGGGTTTAGGGTTTGTTTAGGGTGTTTAGGGTGTTTAGGGATTAGGGATTAGGGTTTTTGGGTTTTATGGTTTAAGTTTTAGGGATCATCGATCGAGTTCGCACACACATTATTAGAGGCACCCGCGCCTTTGCGCATAAAGTGCATGCGTATATATGTGTGTTTTTTGGCCACCAAAGATATATAGATCGAGAGAGAGAGAGATTGAAATCCCCAAGAATATGTTCAAATATATATTAAAATATATGCACACGAATGATATGCAAGGTATGCCGTGCATCCACACTAATTATATATATATTATGAGGCAACTTAATCAAATGTGTTTTCATTCGAGAGAACTTGTCAAAATTCAATTTAATTAATTTATCAGCGCTAATTAGTTGGCCGCCTGCTTCATGCGCAATTAAGTGTCGTTGGCCTATATATGTAGGGTTTAATTAGGGTTTAGGGTTTAGGGTTAGCTAGGGGTTAGGGTTAGGGTTAGGGATAGGGTTTAGGGTCTAGGGTTTAGGATTTGGTGTTTAGGGTTTAGTGTTTAGGGTTTAGGGTTTAGGGTTTAGGGTTTAGTGCTTAGGGTTTAGGGTTTAGTGTTTAGGGTTTAGGGTTTCTTGTTTAGGGTGCTTAGGGATTAGGGATTAGGGATTAGGGTTTAGGGTTAGCTAGGGGTTAGGGTTAGGGTTAGGGTTAGGGTTTAGGGTTTAGGGTCTAGGGTTTAGTGTTTAGGGTTTAGGGTTTGGTGTTTAGGGTTTAGGGTTTAGGGTTTAGTGTTTAGGGTTTAGGGTTTAGGGTTTAGGGTTTAGTGTTTAGGGTTTAGGGTTTAGGGTTTAGGGTTTAGTGTTTAGGGTTTAGGTTTCTTGTTTAGGGTGTTTAGGGATTAGGGATTAGGGTTTTTGGGTTTTATGGTTTAAGGTTTAGGGATCATTGATCGAGTGCGCAGACACATTATTAGAGGCACCCGCGCCTTAATTTGCGCATAAAGTGCATGCGTATATATATGTGTGTTTTTTGGCCACCAACGATATATAGATCGAGAGAGAGAGATTGAAATCCCCAAGAATATGTTCAAATATATATTAAAATATATGCACACGAATGATATGCAAGGTATGCCATGCATGCACACTAATTATATATATATTATGAGGCAACTTATTAATCAAATGTGTTTTCATTCGAGAGAACTTGTCAAAATTCAAGTTAATTAATTTATCAGCGCTAATTAGTTGACCGCCTGCTTGCTGCGCAATTAAGTGTCATTGGCCTATATATGTAGGGTTTAATTAGGGTTTAGGGTTTAGGGTTAGCTAGGGGTTAGGTTTAGGGTTAGGGTTAGGGTTAGGGTTAGCGTTTAGGGTCTAGGGTTTAGGGTTTAGTGTTTAGGGTTTCGGGTTTAGTGTTTAGGTTTTAGGGTTTAGTGTTTAGGGTTTCGGGTTTAGGGTTTAGGGTTTAGTGTTTAGGGTTTAGGGTTTCTTGTTTAGGGTGTTTATGGATTAGGGATTAGGGTTTAGGGTTTAGGGTTAGCTAGGGGTTAGGGTTAGGTTTAGTGTTTAGGGTTTAGTGTTTAGGGTTTAGGGTTTAGTGTTTAGGGTTTAGGGGTTTAGTGTTTAGGGTTTAGTGTTTAGTGTTTAGGGTGTTTAGGGTGTTTAGGGTGTTTAGGGATTAGGGTTTTAGGGTTTTATGGTTTAAGGTTTAGGGATCATCGATCGAGTGCGCACACACATTATTAGAGGCACCCGCGCCTTAATTTGCGCATAAGGTGCATGGGTATATATATGTGTGTTTTTTGGCCACCAACGATATATAGATCGAGAGAGAGAGAGAGATTGAAATCCCCAAGAATATGTTGAAATATATATTAAAATATATGCGCGAATGATATGCGCATGGTAGACCATGCATGCACACTAATTATATATATAAATTATGAGGCAACTTATTAATCAAATGTGTTTTCATTCGAGAGAACTTGTCAAAATTCAAGATAATTAATTTATCATCGATAATTAGTTGGCCGCCTGCTTGATGCGCAATTAAGTGTCGTTGGCCTATATATGTAGGGTTTAATTAGGGTTTAGGGTTAGCTAGGGGTTAGGGTTAGGGTTAGGGTTAGGGTTTAGGTCTAGGGTTTAGGGTTTAGGGTTTAGTGTTTAGGGTTTAGGGTTTAGTGTTTAGGGTTTAGGGTTTAGGGTTTAGTGTTTAGGGTTTAGGGTTTAGGGTTTAGGGTTTAGTGTTTAGGGTGTTTAGGGTGTTTAGGGATTAGGGATTAGAGATTAGGGTTTTAGGGTTTTATGGTTTAAGGTTTAGGGATCATCGATCGAGTGCGCACACACATTATTAGAGGCACCCGCGCCTTAATTTGCGCATAAAGTGCATGCGTATATATATGTGTGTTTTTTGGCCACCAACGATATATAGATCGAGAGAGAGAGAGATTGAAATCCCCAAGAATATGTTGAAATATATATTAAAATATATGCACGAATGATATGGGCATGGTAGACCATGCATGCACACTAATTATATATATATTATGAGGCAACTTATTAATCAAATGTCTTTTCATTCGAGAGAACTTGTCAAAATTCAAGTTAATTAATTTATCATCGAAAATTAGTTTGGCCGCATGCTTGATGGGCAATTAAGTGTCGTTGGCCTATATATGTAGGGTTTAATTAGGGTTTAGGGTTAGCTAGGGGTTAGGGTTAGGGTTAGGGTTAGGGTTTAGGGTCTAGGGTTTAGGGTTTAGTGTTTAGGGTTTAGTGTTTAGGGTTTAGGGTTTAGTGTTTAGGGTTTAGGGTTTAGTGTTTAGGGTTTAGGGTTTAGTGTTTAGGGTGTTTAGGGATTAGGGTTTTTGGGTTTTATGGTTTAAGGTTTAGGGATCGTCGATCGAGTGCGCACACACATTATTAGAGGCACCCGCGCCTTTGCGCATAAAGTGCATGCGTATATATGTGTGTTTTTTTGCCACCAACGATATATAGATCGAGAGAGAGGACCGCGAGGCACCCCTGGCCTGCTTGATGCACAATTAAGTGTTGTTGGCCTATATATAGGTTGGTTTAGGGTTTAGTGTTTAGGGTGTTTAGGGTTTAGGGTTTAGGGATTAGGGATTATTAGGGTTTTAGGGTTTAAGGTTTAGGGATCATCGATCGAGTGCGCACACACATTATTAGAGGCACCCGCGCCTTTGCGCATAAAGTGCATGCGTATATATGTGTGTTTTTTTGGCCACCAATGATATATAGATCGAGAGAGAGAGCGAGAGAGATTGAAATTCCCAAGAATATGTTCAGATATATATTAAAATATATGCATGAATGCATGGTAGGCCATGCATGCACACTAATTATATATATATATATATAGTGAGGCAACTTAATCTCAAGAATGTTCATACATGATAGGCCATATGTGCAAAGGATTTTTTTACCGTGAACTTGTCAAAATTCAAGTTTATCGGTGCAAATGGAAACTAGTCCAAAAAATTACATAGAGGTCCAAAAGAACTAAATAACTAATAGGACCTGCAACTTTAGAAAAAGGACCCCAAAACATATAGAAGAAAAGCAATCGAGTCCTTCTCGGCCGCACATCAGATCTCTGCTCTGCATCCTTTCCAGCAACTCCGTCGCCGGGGACGCACCACTTGGGACGGTGTCGCCGGTAGTCGCCAGGACTAAGGAGAAGAAGGGCCTCAACAACGACATATTGGCTCTGAGAAGGGCCGCTGAAAGGCCAAGATGTTCACGGGCAAGACGGATGACGCCGTCGTATAGCAGCTTGACTTCCCCATTGGCCAGATCTGAAGCACTGACCAAAGCAAGCCTCACCGTTAGCGCCATCACCTTGATGGCACCAGATCGGGGTTTGGCCGGCAAGATCCGCCAGATCTGATCCGCCAGATTCACGGCCAGATCTGAAGCCGATGACGAGATCACCGACTGCATTGCACCATTCTGCTCATGGGAAACACTGGATCTAAGCTTACAACAACACTAACTCCCTCTGATCCAAATTAGGTGACTCAACTTTGCTTATCTAAATATGGATGTATCCACACATGTTTTTACTCTAGATAAATACACGTCTAAGGAAAGTTGAATCAATTAATTTAGATCGGAGGGTGTACGATATACAGAGAGAAGTCAGCCTCGTCTCCGGCCCACACCCACCCACCAACCATTCGCCGCATTAGCTCAAAAATACTCTCACACACCAAAGCTCTGACTCTCTGATATGTCTCAAACGTATCCATGATTTCTTATGTTCCATGCTACTTTTATGACAATACTCACATGTTTTATACATACTTTACATCATTTATATGCATTTTCTGGCACTAACCTATTAACAAGATGCCGAAGTGCCAGTTCCTGTTTTCTGCTGTTTTTGGTTTCAGAAATCTTACACAGGAAATATTCTCGGAATTGGACGAAATTAATGCCCACGATCTTATATTTCACGGAAGCTTCCAGAGAGCCAGAGAGGGACCAGAGGGGAGCCCTGGGGGTCCCACCCCACATGGCGGCGGGGCCAAGGGGGGCCGCCAGCATATGGGGGGCCACCCCCTGGCTCCTCCGAGGCTGCCCTTCCGCCTATAAAGTCTCTCCGCCTCGGAAACCCTAAAAACATAAGCCACGGGACGAGAAAAATTACGCAGCCGCCGCCATCGCGAAGTCAAGTTCGGGGGACAGAAGTCTCTGTTCCGGCACGCCGCCGGGACGGGGAATTGCCCCCGGAATCCATCTCCATCGACACCACCGCCATATTCATCGCCGTTGCTCGTCTCCCATGATGAGGAGGGGTAGTTCTCCCCGAGGCTGAGGGCTCTACCGGTAGCTATGTGGTTAATCTCTCTCTCATGTACCTCAATACAATGATCTCATGAGCTGCCTTGCACGATTGAGATCCATATGATGAGCTTTGTATCACTATTAATCTATGTGCTACTCTAGTGATGTTATTAATGTAGTCTATTCCTCCTTCATGATGTAAAGGTGACGGTGTGTGCATCATGTAGTACTTGGCGTAGGTTATGATTGTAATCTCTTGTAGATTATGGAGTTAACTATTACTATGATAGTATTGATGCGATCTATTCCCCCTTTCATAGCTATTGGTGACGGTGTGTATGCTATGTTAGTACTCGGTCTAAATTGCAACGGTCTATTATGCTCTAGAGGTTACTTAAATATGAACTTCGTATGTTGTGGAGCTTGTTAACTCCGGCTTGAGGGAGCTCTTGTAGCCCTACACAATGAATGGTGTTTGTTATCCAACAAGAGAGTGTGATAGGGCAAAGGTGGCCGATCTTTCGATGAGACGTGGATAGATCGATTTGTTGGTGGAGTTCGTGCTTGACGATCCGACTACACGTGCAAAGCTCGTGCGCCAATGCAATCGCTAGGACAATCTCCGGGAGTTACCGATCTTGCGGATGCACGATCAGCCCGACCGACGAGGGTCTTAATTCCTACCCGAAATCGAGAACAAGTAAGAACTAATAATGCAATCAGAATTATTGCGGATGTAGATGAAAGCTTTATTGAAAAGGTGGGATTCCGAATAGTCGGTCTTGTTCTGGGCGTTGGCCTCAAAAGAAGTACACGAGAGTTGCAGCAATGGCTAACTTTTAGTCTAATCAAAATCCGAGTCTAAACGTGACGGCTATGGGAGTATTTAAAGGAGGAAAAGGTGGGGTTTCGGCCAGCCATACATGTGGTGGCCGAACCAAACCCTAGAAGGCCTTTTCCCCTTCAATACGATCTCTAAAAAGTGGCTGACTTAATTCCAGCGAAAATGACAAGGGCCTGGCCCAAAACTAAAGGTGACGCAGCACCATATTATGCTATGGACGAAATTATGAAGTGGAGAACTCTATATTTTGTCCATGTCTTCATCTCTTCTTATGGTGGCTTCAAAGTTCTGAAATCTCCACTTGTGGCGTCATCTTCTATCCTCAAGTGCTTGCTGCCATCTCCTCCATGCGTGATCATGCTCCAATGCTTGTCCTCCTCATCCATGCTAGGTCCATCATTCCTAAGAGTAACAAACACATCTGATTTAGGCAGCATCATATTCTCATGTATATGAGGAATAGTTCCAAGAAACGAAAGTACCTCATAGTTAAGTTGTTTGGCACGAGCTCGAGTGATTGGTCCATGTATTTGTGTGGCTGTAGGTACATCGGTTGTATCAATAGATGGGATATCCTCATCATGCCCGCCTTCTTGAATTGAAGTCGTCCTCGACGCAGGCTCATCTTCTTCACCAAAGTAAGGCTTCAAATCTGCAATGTTAAATGTAGGACTTACCGGACCCAATTCTGCAGGAAGCTCAAGTTTATATGCATTATCATTTATTTTCTCTAACACCTTAAAAGGACCAGCGGCACGGGGCATTAACTTAGACTTGCGCAATGCAGAAAACGATCTTTGCGCAAATGCAACCAAATAAGATCACCAACATCAAACACAACATGCTTTCTTCCTCTATCCCCAGCAATTTTATACTTAGCATTCATGCGTTCTATGTTGTCTTTAGTAGTCTCATGCAATTTTAATATCAATTCAGCACGTTGTGTAGCATCCAAATCATTTTGCACCGAAGATGGTAAAGGCAATAAATCAATAGGTGCACGTGGAACAAAACCATACACAATCTCAAAAGGGCACATCTTAGTGGTAGAATGCAGCGAACGATTGTAAGCAAATTCAATATGAGGCAAACACTCTTCCCACAATTTTAAGTTCTTCTTCAAAACAGCCCGCAACATAGTAGACAAAGTTCTATTTACTACTTCAGTTTGTCCATCAGTTTGGGGATGACATGTAGTACTAAACAACAATTTAGTCCCCAACTTAGCCCATAAACATCTCCAAAAGTGGCTAAGAAATTTAGTATCACGATCAGAAACAATAGTATTTGGCACACCATGTAAACGCACAATTTTGCGAAAGAACAAATCAGCAACATGTGTAGCATCATCAGTTTTGTGACATGGAATAAAGTGTGCCATCTTAGAAAACCTATCCACAACAACAAAGATACTATCCGTCCCCTTTTGTGTACGAGGCAAACCCAAAACGAAATCCATAGAAATATCCTCCCAAGGTACACTAGGAACAGGAAGAGGCATATATAAACCATGTGGATTAAGTCGAGACTTAGCTTTTTGACATGTAGTGCAGCGTGCCACAAATCTCTCAACGTCTCGACGCATACGTGGCCAAAAGAAGTGTGCAGCAAGTACATCCTCCGTCTTCTTGACACCAAAGTGTCCCATCAATCCTCCTCCATGCGCCTCCTGCAACAACAAAAGACGAACGGAACTATCTGGGATGCATAGCTTGTTAGCACGGAACACAAATCCATCATTGAGGACGAATTTGTTCCATGTTCTACTATCTCTACAATTCAGCAACACATCTTTAAAATCAGCATCATGCAAGTATTGTTCCTTTATAGTTTCTAATCCAAAAATCTTGAAGTCAAGTTGAGATAGCATAGTATAACGGCGCGACAAAGCATCAGCAATAACATTACCTTTACCCTTTTTGTGTTTTATAACATAAGGAAAAGACTCAATAAATTCAACCCACTTTGCATGGCGATGATTCAACTTAGCTTGACTACGAATATGCTTCAAAGATTCATGATCAGAATGTATAACAAATTCTTTAGGCCATAAATAATGTTGCCAAGTTTCTAATGTCCGAACCAAGCGCATATAATTCTTTATCATAAGTTGAATAGTTCAGACTAGGCCCACTCAATTTCTCACTAAAGTATGCAACAGGTTTGCCCTCTTGTAATAACACACCTCCCAAACCAATTCCACTAGCATCACATTCAAGCTCAAAAGTCTTATTGAAATCAGGAAGTTGGAGTAATGGAGCATGTGTTAACTTATCTTTCAGAATCATGAAGGCTTCTTGTTGTGCATCGCCCCACACAAAGGGCACATCCTTCTTTGTAAGCTCATTCAGCGGCGCAGCAATGGATCCAAAATCTTTCACAAAGCGCCTATAGAAACCAGCGAGGCCAAGAAAACTCCTCACTTGTGTGACCGTCTTTGGCTGCGGCCAACTCTCAATTGCCTCAATCTTGGCTGGATCAACTTCAATACCCTGCGCAGTAAGAACATAGCCAAGAAACGCAACTCGATTGGTGCAAAAGGTGCACTTCTCAAGATTACCATACAAACGTGCATCACGTAAAGCATTGAAAACAACACGTAAATGATCCAAATGTTCCTCCAAAGATTTGCTATAAATCAGAATATCATCAAAGTATACCACCACAAAACGTCCAATAAAAGCACGTAAAACTTCGTTCATCAGTCTCATGAAAGTACTAGGTGCATTAGTTAAACCAAAAGGCATTACTAACCACTCATATAAACCGAACTTAGTTTTAAACGCTGTTTTCCCTTCATCTCCTAATTGCATACGAATCTGGTAGTAACCACTACGCAAATCAACTTTAGAGAACATAATAGATTCACTCAACTCATCAAGCATATCATCCAAACGTGGTATTGGGTGACGGTATCGAATGGTAATATTATTAATAGCTCTACAATCAGTACACATGCGCGAAGAACCATCTTTCTTAGGTACCAAAATAATAGGAACAACACATGGACTAAGAGACTCACGAATGTAACCTTTATCTTGGAGAACCTGAATTTGTCGCTGAATCTCTTTCATCTCTTCAGGATTGGTACGATATGGCGCACGGTTGGGCAGCGAAGCACCTGGAATCAAGTCAATCTGGTGTTCTATCCCACGGATAGGTGGTAGTCCAGGTGGTACATCTTGTGGAAACACATCAATGAATTCCTGCAAAAGGTTAGCAACCGCAGTGGCAAAGAAGGAGGCATATCCTCAAATGAAAACAGAACTTCTTTGCAAATAATAGCATAGCATTGAGTAGTGTTTACATCAAGTTCAGCAATATCAGATTTGCTAGCAAGCAAACAAGGATTTTTCAAACGAATTTCAGTAGCATGGTTTGAATCAGATTTAGTATTAGTCTTATGTGGCACAAAATCTGCAGCAACAATCTGATTCTCACTTTTATGTTTCTCCTCGTTTTTTACTCTACTAGCTCTAGCAAGATCATCTTTTATTATTTGTTCAGGAGTCATAGGTTTGAGACCAATTTTCTTTCCATCATGCATAAGAGAATACTGATTAGTTCTACCATTATGAACAGATTCTCTATCAAATTGCCAAGGTCTACCAAGTAACAAAGAACAAGCTTGCATAGGTACAACATCACAATCAACAAAATCAGAATATGTACCAATAGTAAAATGCACACGTGTAGTTCTTGTTACCTTGAGCTTCCGAGAGCTCTCAAACCATTGAATGTAGTATGGATGTGTGCGCTGTCTTGTAGGGAGAGAAAGCTTCTCCACCATGTCAACGCTAGCCAGATTATTGCAGCTCCCTCCATCAATGATGATCCGAATAGCTCGCTCTTTTACAACGCCTCTTGTTTGGAACAGATTGTGGCGTTGATCATGCTCAGCTTTGCTCAATTGCATGCTCAACACACGCTGTGCAACTAAGTTCCTGTACTGATCAGCAGTGTCAGCTTCCATTACCTCCATCTCTCTCTCAGAATCAGAATTGGCACCATCACGTGCAGCAATAAGAGCCAATGTATCTTCATCAAAGTCACTTGCAGAATCATATTCTCCATCTTCACGAACCAACATCACACGCTTGGTTCTGCATTCTCTCTCTATGTGACCAAATCCCAAGCATTTGCGACATTGTATGTCGCGCGTCTTCCCCGTGGAGGCCATCGAAGATGAACTCCGAGGAGGACCAGCAGATGGTGGTGGAGTAGCAGCCGATGGCCGGTGCTCGTGATGCAGGCGCGGTGTACTTGGAGGTAGTAGGTGCTGGTTTAGTCCCACGAGATGGTGACGCTGATTGTCGCGGAGACCACGACAATGTACGACCTGCATAAACATGAGCTTTTCTCCGTGGTGGTTGACGATCCTGCACTTCACGTTCAGCTTTGCAAGCAAGATGAAACAAGCGAGTAATAGTGTTGTACTCCTTATAATCTAAAATATGCTGAATCTCTTTATTCAAACCACCAAAGAAACGTGCAAGCATAGCCTCATTATCCTCTACAATACCACAGCGAATCATGCCGGCTTGCAATTCTTGATAATAGTCTTCTACAGAATTTTTTCCTTGTTCTAAGCGAGACAATTTTTTCAGCAAATCACGTTGATAATGTGGAGGAACAAAACGAGTACGCATAGCAAGTTTTAAACCAATCCAGGTAGTAGGAATATTAGCATGATGTACTCTACAATGCTCAGACCACCAAATAGATGCAAAATCTGTGAACTCACAAGTAGCAGCACTAACACGCAAGTGATCAGGATATTTTAAACATGCAAAGCATTGTTCTACTTCCAGTTCCCATGTAAGATATGCATCAGGATTATATCTACCCTCAAATGGCGGAATATTCAGTTTTAGTTTAGCAACATGATCATCATCATTACGTACCAGCCGTGGAGGTGGTCGAGCGTGGCGGTTCAGCTGCCGTGGACGACCAGGTGCAGGTTGTTGGACCTCCTCATCATCCAGCGCGTTCTCATCTACTTGCTCATCCTCGTTCCATCCATAATCCTCGTATCCTTCATTAGAAGGCGCGTCATGTGCGGCTGCTGCAGCAGGAGCGGTACCCGCAGGAATGTCCGCACGAGGAACGCGGCGTGCGCGGCGTTGCACGGTGGCGCGAGGCGGCGGTAACCGAGTCAACAACTCCTGGAACTTGGCGTCGAGCTTGGAGTTGAAAGCTGCCTCGAGGCCATCCAGCTTGTCCAGCGCATCGGTGAGTTTGGCATCCACGTCACCAATGCGCGCCTCGGTGTCGCGTGCATGCCCGCCCAAAAGGAGGGTGAAGTGAGCATGCAACTCCTCACTCGTCATCTTGGCCGGGTCAACGTTCGCCGACTCTGTGCCTGTCATGGTTAGTATGCAACAAGCAACAATGTATATGCCTACAAACGACGGAATATGGTGGTTCACGCGTAATCCGTCAAGCAAAATACGAAGCTCTTACAAGTTCTTACCAAACAGGAGGAAGGCGATGTAATAACCAGCAAGGATCAACGTCTCCAAAGATTGCCAAAGCGATTACCAGGTGTCGACACAAAGCACGTGGAGACAATATGTGGAGCTGTAGGATGGCTTATATATGGTAGCAAAACAGCAATTGTCAAAACAGCGATGCAGTATTGAAAGTATGCTCAACAACGGTACTGTGCTGGTCCTAGGCTAGTCCGTACTAGAGACGCGAGCCTAGAACACTAACGAGGTCACGGCGCGGCACACAAGCAAAAAGCAGCGATGAGGTGGCGATGATGTGGCGACGCGAGGTGCGAAAAATCACTATGATGGCAAGTGTCTCAAACTGATCCCCAAGGTCTAAAAACAGTATAGCCTCAGAAAAAATTTTGTCGAAATTTCGGAAGTGCTCCGGAAAGCGCGCAGGCGCCAAAAAAATGTCGCTATAACGGCCAGTGGCGAAAAATGATCGCCAAGGTGAAAAACCAATGTAGCCAGAAATTTTTTTCGGAGGCGTTTCCAGACCTCCTTCCAATTACTTACTGGCGGCCGAAACTTATCTCACGGAATTTTTTCTACAGCACAGACGGAATTAGAAGGCAACAGCGAAGGAGGAAAAACAATAAAACCTAATTCTACTCGGACTCTGTCACGGCAGAGAAATAACACGAATCTGTGTCGCGGTAGGAAACGGGGTATATGGTGGATACGGATGTATGTGGCAGGGTGTATATGGCAGTGGCGGAAGTATATGGCAGGCGGAAGTATATGGCAGGGTGTATATGGCAGTGGCGGAAGTATATGGTGGTGGTGGTGGCGGTGATCTGCGTATGGTGCGAGTGGCGGCGGCGGCGTGACTAATATGACCAGAACTCGAAACTCTAAAGGAACTAGACGCTAAGACCAAGCAACTCGACACGAAGATGCGGACACAAATTCAACTATGAA
Source organism: Lolium rigidum (assembly GCF_022539505.1). NCBI lineage: Eukaryota > Viridiplantae > Streptophyta > Magnoliopsida > Poales > Poaceae > Lolium > Lolium rigidum. The sequence continues at coordinate 111,013,200 of NC_061511.1, forward strand.
AAACTGAAAAGACAATGCAAGGCGTGGCAGGGGTTTATGGGACTATGATCTAAAAACCCTAACAGTATTTTTGGCTTTTTCGTGGTTTATGGGTATGATGGCAGATGCAATCTACACTAGGAAAACAGTAAAATCTCACCGACCAACCTGAAATCTGATACCACTTGATAGGGCAAAGGTGGCCGATCTTTCGATGAGACATGGATAAATCGATTTGTTGGTGGAGTTCGTGCTTGACCATCCGACTACACGTGCAAAGCTCGTGCACCAATGCAATCGCTAGGACAATCTCCGGGAGTTACTGATCTTGCGGATGCACGATCAGCCTGACCAGCGAGGGTCTTAATTCCTACCTGAAATCGAGAACAAGTAAGAACTAATAATGCAATCAGAATTAATGCGGATATAGATGAAAGCTTTATTGAAAAGGTGGGATTCCGAATAGTCGGTCTTGTTCTGGGCGTTGGCCTCAAAAGAAATACACGAGAGTTGCAGCAATGGCTAACTTTTAGTCTAATCAAAATCCAAGTCTAAACGTGACGGCTATGGGAGTATTTAAAGGAGGAAAAGGTGGGGTTTCGGCCAGCCATACATGTGGTGGCCGAACCAAACCCTAGAAGGCCTTTTCCCCTTCAATACGGACTCTAAAAAGTGGCTGACTTAATTCCAGCGAAAATGACATGGGCCTGGCCCAAAACTAAAGGTGACGCAGCACCATATTATGCTATGGACGAAATTATGAAGTGTATATTTTGTCCATGTCTTCATCTCTTCTTATGGTGGCTTCAAAGTTCTGAAATCTCCACTTGTGGCGTCATCTTCTATCCTCAAGTGCTTGCTGCCATCTCCTCCATGTGTGATCATGCTCCAATGCTTGTCCTCCTCATCCATGCTAGGTCCATCATTCCTAAGAGTAACAAACACATCTGATTTAGGCAGCATCATATTCTCATGTATATGAGGAATAGTTCCAAGAAACGAAAGTACCTGATAGTTAAGTTGTTTGGCACGAGCTCGAGTGGTTGGTCCTTGTATTTGTGTGGCTGTAGGTACAGCGGTTGTATCAATAGATGGGATGTCCTCATCAGAGTGTATGTAGCACAAGTGAGGAGAAGTTATTTATTTATTATGTGATCAATGTTGAGAGTGTCCACTAGTGAAAGTATGATCCCTAGGCCTTGTTTCCAATACTGCAAACATCGCTTGTTTCTCGTTTTATCGCATCTTTACTTCCTGCAATATTACCACCATCTATTCCACATGTGTTTTAATATCTCTTCGCCGAACTAGTGCACCTATACATCTGACAAGTGTATTAGGTGTGTTGGGGACACAAGAGACTTCTTGTATCTTAATTGCAGGGTTGCTTGAGAGGAATATCTTTGACCTCTACCTCCCTGAGTTCGATAAACCTTGGGTGATTCACTTAAGGGAAACTTGCTGCTGTTCTACAAACCTCTGCTCTTGGAGGCCCAACACTGTCTACAAGAATAGAAGCGTGCGTAGACATCAAGCTATTTTCTGGCGCCGTTGCTGGGGAGGTAAGGTAAAAGGTATTCACAACCTCCGACTACTAAGCTATTTCCTAGCACTATTGCCGGTGTGTGAGTGCTCGAAGCTATCTCCTTTAGATTCTGCAATTATATCTTCTTGTTTCTTGTTTTTATTTTCACTAGTTAGGCTTAATGGAAAACAACAACAAAATTAGAGATCTTTATGAACTTTATCTTGAATTAGGACATGATGTGTTTGAAGAGAGAATTAAAAAACCCATGGAACTTTGTTTGAAAAATAGTTGTAGCAATGTTATTAGCATGAACTCTTTGAACACTATTATTGCTAATGCTATGGAAGAATTTAAGCTTGGGGAAGCTGGTTTTGAGGAGCATGATATTTTTAGTCCCCCAAGCATGGAGGAGAAAATTTACTTTGATGATACTTTGCCTCCCATTTATGATGATTACAATGATGAATATGATATTTTCAGTCCACCTACTATTGAGGAGAAAATTAATTATGATATGCCTCCTATATATGATGATTATGGTGATGAGAATAATGATAGCTATTTTATTGAATTTGCTCCCACTACAATTAATAGTAATGCTTATGCTTATGTGGAGAGTAATAATTTTATGCATGTGGGTCATGATAAGAATGTTTCATGTGATAGTTATATTGTTGAGTTTGTGAATGATGCTACTGAAAGTTATTATGAGAGAGGGAAACATGGTTATATGCATCTTAATAATATTAAGTTTCCCCTCTTTATGTTGAAGTTACTCGTGTTTTATCTTCCTATGCTTGTCACTTTGTTCTTCATGAATTTATTTGTGTACAAGATTCCTTTTCATAGGAAGTGGGTTAGGCTTAAATGTGTTTTGAATTTGCTTCTTGATGCTCTCTTTTGCTTCAACTCTTATTTCTTGCAAGAGCATCATTAAAATTACTGGGCCCATCTTAATGGCTATAAAGAAAGCACTTCTTGGGAGATAACCCATGTTTTTATTTTGGTACTGTTTTGTTGTGTATTGGAAGTTGTTACTACTGTAGCAACCTCTCCTTATCTTTATTTTATCGCATTGTTGTGCCAAGTAAAGTCTCTAATAGGAAGTTGATACTAGATTTGGATTTCTGCGCAGAAACAGATTTGCTACCTGTCACGAATTTGCGTAGATCTCTCTGTAGAAGAATCAAAAAAATCTGCCAATTTAAGTCTGTGATCCTCAGATATGTACGCAACTTTCGTTAGTTTTGAGCTTTTTCATCTGAGCCTGTTAAGTGCCCCAGAAAAATTCGTCTTTACGGACTGTTCTGTTTTGACAGATTCTGCCTTTTATTTCGCATTGCCTCTTTTGCTATGTTTGATGGATTTCTTTGTTCCATTAACTTTCAGTAGCTTTGGGCAATGTCCAGAAGTGTTAAGAATGATTGTGTCCTCTCTGAACATGTGATTCTTCTATCTCTAAATAGTTGGTCCCATTTTCCTGGCTTCTCACGCAGCCACGTCACCCCTATTTCCCTCCTGTGTTGCGTTCCTCCTCCTGTGTTGCGTTGTCATTTGTCCTCGCATCTCGCTGGTTTTCTCCATGAGATGTACATCCTTTAAACGTGGCCTAGGCATTCGTAATTGGGCTGGACGAACTACACGTACATGGGCTGGACGAGTAGCAGATGCGATCGCTCGCCCTTTCCCGACTAGACGCTGCAGTCGCCTGGCCTTCCTCCTGGTCGTTTCATGAAGGTGTTCTCCGCCGCCGCCGCGTCCTACGACTTTATGGACATAAACACTCATGCTGCGGCCTATGCCATCCTGCCACAAATGCTCAAGAAACTGCCCCATGATGCCCAGCATTGATCAGCCATGATTTGAGCTGATCAGACGCCACCTCCTGTATAAATAGCTCATCGTGTGGTTATGAAGATCCACATCGCACACATGCTCACTTTCATATCTGGCACTGATCCTGGTAGTTGTCCGCTCCGATTCTAATTATTCCGATGCTTATCAAATTGCTCAACGTTTTGCCTTCCCTGGTTTAGTTTGATTTTTATTTGATTCTATGTGTTGTGTGCTGCTTGCCCAATCCCCACGTTTTGATTGGATCATCGTGATGGAAAAGGACATTTGATTATTGAATTGTTGTTGTTGATATGTTCTCTCTTGCCTGAAGCATCTGGCTGATGCACTTTGGCTGGAGCTAGGAAATATGGAAAGGAGCGGACAAGTGACTAAGCCGGTGCTATACTGACTAAGCTCTTAGATCAGCTATCTCCATAGGTGAAGACTTCAATCACAGATTGAAGTGCATTCCTCATATATCATCTACCTAAACGCCAGGTGTATCACCAACTCCAAGGTGTTGCTTCTTGCCTAATGTATGTACTGGCAAAAGGTATGTAATAGAGATTTTATCTTGATTTATATCTGACAAATTTGATAATAGGGGAACTTTGTGATTTTCTTAGTTATAAGTTTGTTGACTCTTCAGCGATTTTATCCATCTATTGTCATCTCTCTGTTGCTGCTAATTACTGGAAGAGAAAAGATTAAAGTACGACTTTAGTAAGAATATGTGTTTCCTCTTCTCTTAAGATTTTTTTTGGTATTGAGTTAATTCACGAATTGCAGGGAGAGAAAAGACAATATTATCTCCCTAGGTTATTATGGGGGAGATGTGCGGCTCCCCCATACATTCATGACATCATGACAGAATTACCTTATTCCTTTGGAAGAGAGCAAGACTTCTATCCCTACCGAGTAAACTTGAAAATTTTAAATGTAGCTTATGTTATTTCCATCTAATAGTAATGCTCATAAGTTAATTATTACATATTGTTCTCAGCTTGGTGAGCATTGCGACCTAATCCAACAAATAATTATATCTTACATATAATTCTCCATTTTAGTCGTTCAATATATTTTAATAAAATTTCTCACATGGCTTCTAACTTAAACATTAAATTTAACAGAAAAATACTACAAGTCTCCACAGCAACGCGCGGGGTATCATCTAGTTTTTATTATGCACTAACCCTCTAATGAGTTTGCTTTAAGTTTGGTGTGGAGGAAGTTTTAAAGGGTCAAGAGAGGAGGATGATATACTATGATCAAGAAGAGTGAAAAGTCTAAGCTTGGGGATGCCCCCGTGGTTCATCCCTGCATATTTCAAGAAGACTCAAGCATCTAAGCTTGGGGATGCCCAAGGCATCCCCTTCTTCATCGACGACTTATCAGGTCACTTCTAGTGAAACTATATTTTTATTCCGTCACATCTTATGTGCTTTACTTGGAGCGTCTGTGTGCTTTTATTTTCGTTTTGTCATCTTAGTTCTCTGAATAAATTGGATCATACCTTGTGTGGGAGAGAGACACGCTCCGCTTTTTCATAAGAACACTAGTGTTCTTCGTTTTTTTACTTTTAATGTTCAATGGCGAAAGTTGATCTCTTCACTTTTTGCTATATGGTTGGAAACAGAAAATGCTTCATGTGGTAATTGGTTTATTGTCTTGAATAATTTGATACTTGGAAATTGTTGTGCTCAAATAGATCATTTTTAAGCTCTTGCATCATGTACTTTGCACCTACTAATGAAGAACTACTGTAGAGCTTGTTGAAATTTGGTTTGCATGATTGGTCTCTCTAAGGTCTAGATATTTTCTGGTGAAGTGTTTGAACAACAAGGAAGACACTGTAGAGTCTTATAATGCTTGCAATATGTTCTTATGTAAGTTTTGTTGTACCGGTTCATACTTGTGTTTGCTTCAAACAACCTTGCTAGCCAAAGCCTTGTACTGAGAGGAAATACTTCTCGTGCATCCAAAACCTATTCCATTTGTGTCCACCATTCCTACCTACTATGTGGTATTTTTTCTGCCATTCCAAGTAAATACTTCATGTGCTACCTTTAAACAATTCAAAAGTTATTATCTCTTATTTGTGTCAATGTTTTATAGCTCATGAGGAAGTATGTGGTGTTTTATCTTTCGATCTTGTCATTTACTTCTGACAGACTTTCACCAATGGACTAGTGGCTCATCCGCTTATCCAATAATTTTGCAAAAAGAGCTGGCAATGGGGTTCCCAGCCCCAATTAATTAACTTGCATTAATGATTCTCTTCACATGCTTTGCCCTGATCAATCAGTAAGCAATTTAATTTTGCAAAGAAAAAGAAAAGAAAAAAAAGAGACACTCCTCCATGGTATGAGAATGTTGGAAGGCACCCGAGGATTCGGTTAGCCATGGTTTGAGAAAGCAAAGGTTGGGAGGAGTGTCATCTATAAATAATAAAATACATGTGTAAACAAAAGAGAAGAGGGATGATCTACCTTGCTGGTAGAAATAACGTCCTTCATGGGAGCCGCTCTTGAAAGTCTGGTTGATAAGGTAGTTAGAGTACCCGCTACCATTCGTTGACAACAACAAACACCTCTCAAAACTTTACTTTTATGCTCTCTATATGATTTCAAAACATGAAAAGCTCTAGCACATGATTTAATCCCTGCTTCCCTCTGCGAAGGGCCATTCTTTTACTTTATGTTGAGTCAGTTTACCTACTTCTTTCTATCTTAGAAGCAAACACTTGTGTCAACTGTGTGCATTGATTCCTACATACTTGCTTATATGCATTCATCATATTACTTTGTGTTGACAATTATCCATGAGATATACATGTTGAAGTTGAAAGCAACTGCTGAAACTTATATGTTCCTTTGTGTTGCTTCAAAACTTTCTACTAAGAATTTATTGCTTTATGAGTTAACTCCTATGCAAGTCTCACCGATGCTTGTCTTGAAAGTACTATTCATGAAAAGTCTTTGCTATATGATTCAGTTGTTTAATCATTGTCTTTACCATTGCTTCGAATCACTTCATTCACTTCATATGCTTTACAATAGTATTGATCAAGATTATGATAGCATGTCACTTCATAAATTATCCTTGTTATCGTTTACCTACTCGAGGGCGAGTAGGAACTAAGCTTGGGGATGCTTGATACGTCTCAAATGTATCCATAATTTCTTATGTTCCATGCTACTTTTATGACAATACTCACGTGTTTTATACATACTTTACATCATTTATATGCATTTTCTGGCACTAACCTATTAACAAGATGCCGAAGTGCCAGTTCCTGTTTTCTGCTATTTTTGGTTTCAGAAATCTTACACAGGAAATATTCTCGGAATTGGACGAAATTAATGCCCACGATCTTATATTTCACGGAAGCTTCCAGAGAGCCAGAGAGGGACCAGAGGGGAGCCCTGGGGGCCCCACCCCACATGGCGGCGCGGCCAAAGGGGGGGCGCGCCAGCCTATGGGGGGCCACCCCCTGGCTCCTCTAAGGCTGCCCTTCGGCCTATAAAGTCTCTTCGCCTCAAAAACCCTAAAAACATAAGCCACGGGACGAGAAAAGTTACGCAGCCGCCGCTATCGCGAAGTCAAGTTCGGGGGACAGAAGTCTCTGTTCCGGCACGCCGCCGGGACGGGGAATTGCCCCCGGAATCCATCTCCATCGACACCACCGCCATCTTCATCGCCGTTGCTATCTCCCATGATGAGGAGGGAGTAGTTCTCCCCCGAGGCCGAGGGCTCTACCGGTAACTATGTGGTTAATCTCTCTCTCATGTACCTCAATACAATGATCTCATGAGCTGCCTTGCACGATTGAGATCCATATGATGAGCTTTGTATCACTATTAATCTATGTGCTACTCTAGTGATGTTATTAAAGTAGTCTATTCCTCCTTCATGATGTGAAGGTGACGGTGTGTTCATCATGTAGTACTTGGCGTAGGTTATGATTGTAATCTCTTGTAGATTATGGAGTTAACTATTACTATGATAGTATTGATGCGATCTATTCCCCCTTTCATAGCTATTGGTGACGGTGTGTATGCTATGTTAGTACTCGGTCTAAATTGCAACGGTCTATTATGCTCTAGAGGTTACTTAAATATGAACTCTGTATGTTGTGGAGCTTGTTAACTCCGACTTGATGGAGCTCTTGTAGCCCTACACAATGAATGGTGTTTGTTATCCAAAAAGAGAGTGTATGTAGCACAAGTGAGGAGAAGTTATTTATTTATTATGTGATCAATGTTGAGAGTGTCCACTAGTGAAAGTATGATCCCTAGGCCTTGTTTCCAATACTGCAAACATCGCTTGTTTACTGTTTTACTGCATCTTTACTTCCTGCAATATTACCACCATCTATACCACCTGTGTTTTATTATCTCTTCGCCGAACTAGTGCACCTATACATCTGACAAGTGTATTAGGTGTGTTGGGGACACAAGAGACTTCTTGTATCTTAATTGCAGGGTTGCTTGAGAGGAATATCTTTGACCTCTACCTCCCTGAGTTCGATAAACCTTGGGTGATTCACTTAAGGGAAACTTGCTGCTGTTCTACAAACCTCTACTCTTGGAGGCCCAACACTGTCTACAAGAATAGAAGCACACGTAGACATCACTCTCTACAGTACTAGATTTGCTTCGCCGCCGGCATACTCCTCCACAGCTTAGCCTTGATCGTGTTGGCTGTCCACCCACCTGATCCGCTCCCCCGCCGCCCTCGCCATCGACGGATCTGCTTCACCGCCGACCTCGCCACCGATGGATCTGCTTCACCGCCAACCTCATCCACAGCGTAGCAATCAACGCCTTTCCTGTCGACGCACCGGATCCTCTCCAACGGAATCGGGTCTCCTTCACCGCGCCCCCTCCACGGAAGCCGATCTATTCCACCGACTACCTCGGCGCAGCTGCTGTATCAACTTCACTGAATCCCTTGCCAGCCAACCAGATCTTCTTCACTAATGCCCGCTTCTACTGAAACAGGGTCGATTCATCGTCTCCCGCGTTCTCCGCCGCTAGAATGCAAGTTGCCGCCCCTGTCCACCCCGCCGCAGCTTGGTTAGTACGCTGGCCCGTTAGATCGCGATGTTTCTTTAGCCATGTTTTGTGTAGTTATTTGCAGATCTCATATGCCATTAACTTTCTTTATGTGTTGCTTCGCATGAAGTTCGATTAAATATTGTACAGTACAAAAGCATTATCCGGTCGCTACCATCCTGTTCATTCTACTGACACCTGTGTGCATCCACATATTTATAGCCTTATACCCATTCATTTGCTGCCAATTGTTTTTGTACTGCATGCTATTGTCGCACTGCTTTTATAGTCATGCTATGGGCATTTCCAATCTGGTTGTTCTTATACCACGTCATTAGCTCACCGCTAGCCGCTAGCTGTTTTCTCGTGCCTACTATTCTCACACTGCTTTTATAATCATGCTATGTTCATTTCCAATCTGCTTGCTCTTATACCTCGTCATTAGCTTATAGCTATTTTTTTCCATGAATGCTCCTATCGCACAGCTTGTATAGGTATTGTTGCGTGCATGTCTGGTCTTTGTATTATCGTAGACTAACTTGTCAATGTTATTTTTCCTAGGGATTGATCATGCGAACCGCTTATTAGAACATCCAACATTAACTGCGGGGACGCTAAGGAAGGTTGGAATCTGAGTTCTTGGTTGGTAATTTTGGCAGTTTACTTCCGTTATTATCTATAACCTATATGCATTGTTCCTTATGCAAGAGATTAACACTTGGAACCCTGCCATAGCAATGCCATTCATGCTTTACTATGTTTCTGCCTATTTGATATGCTTGTCTTGGAGCAATTGCGAAGGTGATTTGAACCTGACATTTGGTCATTCTTAATGCCAGTTTACTTTATGTGGAAAAACTTGGCATTAACCTACTCTAAATCTGAATGTCTGAAATTCGTATCTCATGCAAAGCAACATCTAGTTGGTTTTAATCTGATATCTGGTAAATATTGGCTTATTCATTTGGCAGCTCAAGTTTTTTGTTATTTGAAACCGAGTGACTTGGTCTTAAATGTGATATCTAAACACACATTAAGGACAATGGAGCAGGAGGATTAGCATTTCACTTGATGGCTGAACCTAAAATGACAGGCATGTCGACCACGACTACTGCACGCAAGAGAAGGACCTGCAGCGAGCCAGTATGTGCTTATTACATGTATCATATCTTATCTTGTGCTTATTTCTGCTACATGTTGTTATCTGATCTCTACAATGCATAATACATGTTTGAATAGTTAATTGTTGTAACTATGTTTGCAATATTACCAGAATGCAGTTGTAATGAAGCAGTCATCATTAGAAGATAGTCGCCAAAAAAGGATCTGTAGCGACCCTGTGCAACATTATGATGTAAGTCTGTGCTTAGTACAAGTTCCATACATTGCCTTATTTATGCAACTTGTTATTATCTTATATCTACATTGCATAATAAATGTTTGAATAGTTCACTGTTGTAACTATGTTTGCAATATTACTAGAATGCAGTTGTAATGAAGAAGTCCTTAGTAGAAGATAGAGGGCAAAAAAGGTTCCGGGGTGAGCCTATGCAACGATATAATGTAAGTCTATGCTTAGTACTTGTGACTATCTCATATCGACAATGCTTAATACATGTTTGCATAGTTCATCATTTAACTCTTTTTGCATTATTATCAGAATGCAGTTGTGATGAAGAAATCTTCATCAGAAGAGAGGCCCACAAAAAGTTCTGATCTTTCTTCTGATGCATCCTCTCATAGGCGTCAACCTAGACCATTCCTTTCATCAAACAGTAAATATCTCAAGGCTGTACTTTATGAAAGACATGGTATTGCTGCTTTAAGATATGTAGCTGATATGTTGACAAAGAGTACACAAGATTCAATCAAGGCGATTGCCAAATGTCAACGTGTTATTGATGAGGCTAATAGAAGTCCTCCATGATTATATGTAATTTTTGTATTTGGCCACATTAATTGCCTTGTAATTTTCCTAGTTATTTTATTTGTGTATGTAATTGTGTGTATCATTGATATCAGATTTTAGGCTCATGAAATTTAATGCAAGTTGACTAGTCAAACAACCAGGGCCCTACAACTGATTGGGCCGGCCCACTTACAGTAGTGTGGGACCCACTTTCATTTTGGCCCGGCCCACTTACTTATTAGGCCAGCCCAATTGCTTTAAGTGGACCGCACTCACTAGCTGGGCCGGCCCGGTAACAGGAAAGTGGGACCCACCTACTTATTGGGCCAACCCGATGGGTCCCACAGGCTACTTGGGCCGGCCCGTTAACAAGATAGTGGGCCCCACTTTTATTATTGGGCCGGCCCGCCAACCTGTTGGGCCAGCCCACTTGCTTTATTGTGGACCCCACTTACTAACTGGGCCGGCTCGGTTACATGAAAGTGGACCCCACCTGCTTATTGGGTCGGCCCACTATCTTGTTGGGCCAGCCCGCTTGCTATATGGTGGACCCCACTTGTTTAATGGGCCGGCCCAATAACAGGAAAGTGGGACCCACCTGTGTTTTTGGGCCGGCCCACTAGCTTGTTGGGCCAACCCACTTGATCTATGGTGGACCCACTTACTAAATGGGCCGGCCCGATAGCAGGTGATAAGGGGTGGCCCGATCTTCTCAGTAAGCAACGGTGGTGATGATGATCACGGGGTGATAGCAGCGGAGAAACACGACGATGTAGTGGATGATAACTTGTATGACGCAACGAGATCTCTCGATTGGTCCCTGTCGCCAGATGCAACAGCTCTCAACCCTGGAAGATATTCGCAACTCCACACACTTGCGCACGTAGCCGCCAACCACGAAGCGGTAAGTTGCAATCGTCTAATTCCCAATGGAACAGCAGATCACACAAGACTTAAACAGGATCTACACAATATCCAAGCAATATGGTGTAGGGAATTCAATAGTTTTGCAGAGCAAACAACTAAGAACTAGGGTTTATCTTAAACGTGGTCTAAAGCAGCTAGGGGGTCGTCCAAGGCACTTATATAGGCGTCCGGGACGAGTTCGGTCGAAAAGATACAAGAATAACCGACCCAGAATAGATCTGGTCGAGACAGACTCGGACTGGTCCGGTCTGGAATCCGGTCAACCGGGCTGTGGACCGGGCGGGCCGGTCTATGGTCCGGTCAACCGGGCGGCAACCGGAAACTTCGCAACTTTCCGGTTTTTGCCCGGTACGACAAAACTCATCCGGTTGGCGGCCGGTTAGCGACCGGTCGACCGGGCCAGGGACCGGGCGGTCCGGTCTGGTGGCCGGTCTGACCGGGTTCTGGACCGGCCTGGACGTCGTCTTCTCCTCTCGCGCATGCCTCCCGCTCCTCCCTCGCGCGTCCATGAGATATCTTCATGTCCGAGCTCCATGTCCAGCTTCACGGCCATCTTGACGTCCGTCTTCATGTCCAGCTGCTCCTCTCCTCGTGCGATGCTCGTCTCCTCTTGATACCTGATGATACATAAGTAATAGGACTTAGGCAGTATAAAGTTCTCATCAATCAAAGTATCGTTTAGAAACAAGTTCACATGTTGTTTAAGTAGCTTCGCACGAGCTCTTGTAATTGGTCCAATCCGAACTTCATTGGACTTGAGCTTCACAGCAGGTTCATCTTCATTTATCAATGACGGAGGTAGTGGTGAAGTAGGGATGTCCTCATCAGCAGGAAAGTGTGACCCACATGCTAATTGGGCCGGCCCACTTAACTTCTTGGGCCGTCCCACTTGCTTTAGGGTGGACCCCATTTGTTAAATGGGCCGGCCCGATAATAGGAAAGTGGGCCCCACATGTCTAGTGGGCCGGCCCTTTTGCCTGTTGACCGGTCAAACGAGTCCATTCAGCCCGGCCCACATGCTTAGTGGGCCGGCCAATTTAAATTTTGACTAGTCAACCTTAGAGGTTAGGCCCGGCCCGCGTAACTAATGGGCCAGCCCAGCTATATAGTTGACCGGTCAAACTAAGTCAGCTGGCCCGGCCTGCAAACTAAACGGGCCGGCCCGCTTAAGGCGTGGCAGGCCTCGTGTGGGCCTACCATCTACCACGGGGTTTCAGCCGGTTAATGGCGTTAACTGCCAGTTAACGGCGTCTGCCACGTGTCAGTTTGCATGACGTCAGCAGTCAACGGGTTCCCGAAAACACTTCTGCAACGGTCCGATTTTCCGTGGCGGAAGGGCGCCCAAAAGCGACGGACCGAAAAAAATGTGGTAGGACTTTGCCTGACGCAGTTTTGACAACAGAACCCATATCGTCGGGTTAGGCCCATAGGTGACGAAAAATGGCCCTTAGTGGACGATTTTGGCACGTTGTCTATCAGAACTTTTCTTGTAGTGGTGGTATCGTCACGGCATATGTCGTCGTGGTGAACAGACAGATGCCATAGGATGGCTTAAGTTGGGGCCGAATGGGCGCTAGAGGATTTGGGGGAGGGTTTTTGATTAGATTGGATGAACTTCCGGATGCTTTCCTCCAGAACTTGGCCTAAGCCAGAGGTAGAAAGACACAAGGAAGAACTCTGCTCTAGATCTCTCTATTCCATGATTCAACTAGCTTACAGGTTTTTGGATACAAGGTTCATCTAACTGCTCATCGTCGTCCCCGCGATGGGGTGTGCCCCCTCTCCTTATATAGGGGAGAGGGTGGCTTACAGGGGAAGAAACCCTAATGGCATCTTTGAACAAACAAACTACTTTACAAAGTTACTTTAATCATGGGTGACGCCGGTATCTTCTTTAATCAGGGAGGCTGACGTCCTCCGGTTGCTTTTGGCGTCACCTTCCTCTTTGGCGTCAGGGCTTCGTTTAAAGCTACTAAGCTTAGCTCATCCTTGTCCTCTAGCTCTTGAGAGAATCTTTGACCAGTCTTGCCGACGTGCTACCGTGCCCCTCTTACCGGCAATCCGGTGTCTTCTTAGCTCATTCCGGTATACCCCTCTTGGGGGTACCGCTAAGATTTACTTAGCCAAAAGCTTAACTTCTCAATCCGGAATAAACTTTAAACCGGTATCTTGATGGCTCAAACCATCCGGTTTGGCATTCCTTTGGCATACCGGGGGTCATCCCCCCAACAGCATATGCCATAGGGTGGCTAAAGAAGGTGGTTCCTAATACGATCTACGGCGGTATCCGGATGCGGGTATGGGCACGAGTGACATGGCGACGTACCCAGGTTCAAGGCCCTCCTGTGGAGGTAACACCTCTACTCCGGCTCTAGAGTGTATAAGCAATATCACAGTACAATGGTGCTCCTTGAGCTGTATCCGGCTGCGAGGGCAGGCTAGAGGTAGACGAATGTCTCTCGCCCCGAGCGGTGCTAAGTGTGGAACTGAGAAGTGATCGATCGTCCCCACGCGTAGGAGGGGTAGTGCAATTTATATAGACGCTGGCACTTTACATAGAAGTCCCTACGATTACTGGCCGGCTCCGCCGGCTCCGGCTTTATCGCTCCTTCCCGAGGCGCTGGCGTCACCAACCGTTGGTGAACCGCCGCGGCCCAGCGGTTGTCAGCCCACTATCTCTTCTCCCTATTTAAGGGGAGAGCGGTTCCTTCTTCTCCCTTTCTCCGCATTCACAACTCCCTCACGCACTCAGAGCTCTTTGCCCCCTTGCGCCTTCGCCACCGCCGTTCGTCGCCAGAGCTTCGTTCTCCGGCGAACCTCCGCAGCGAGTCCGCTAAGTTCCGCCGCGTAGAGTTTCTCCGCAGCGCCTTTGCTGTTGCCGCTTCGGGAGCTCTGCGGCCACCCCGTTCTTCTTCCTCGCCGGACCTCGTCGGCGACTACGAGTCTGCTGCTTCTCCGGCGACCTTCATCCTCAGCGTTTCGCGCCGCCTCAGGTTAGTCTCAATGTCTCTTTGCTCTCTCTTTTTTGCCTTCTTGTTCTTGGCCGGTTGGGGATTTACTTTCCCTTTCCTTTTTGTTTTTCTCTTACTCGTAGATCTTCGCGCGAGGCTAGATCTTGGGAATCGGTTTTTTGGGTAGAGTCCGGTGTCTTGTAGACTTGTATGTCTAGCGAAGATTATCTTTCCGAATCATCCTCCAGTAGCCACCAAAGCGAAGCTTCCGACGGGCTTTCGGCTGAACTTGCCCGGATGGAAACTGATATCGGAAGAGGTCAAGAGGCCAGCAGCTCTAGCCAAGGTTCCGGAGTGGATCTATCCGGTATCACCCGCGGAGCCTGGAAGGGCTCAGACGTGACACAGGCCGAAATCGATTGGCTGTACCGCTCCCGGAGGATACCGGCTGAAGTATCCTGCCGGCTTCCGGGCGACGAGATTGAACTGGTGCTTGAACCCGGTGAGTTCGTCGTTTTCCTTGCTCATTTCGAACGCGGCTTCGGCCTTCCTGCTTCCGACTTCTTTCGCCAGTTTCTGGATTTTTACCAACTCCAACCCCACCATCTTCCTGGCAATGCCATCTTCTACCTTTCTTGTTATGTTTCTTTTATGGAGGGCTACATAGGCCTCCGCCCTACTCGCGAGACCTTTGCTCGCTTCTTCTCCCTCCGGATTAACTCTGTCCAGGGCAAGGAGATCCCTAAGCCCAAACCCCCCGTTCAATGCGGGTCTTGCATCATCGGCTCCCGTCAAGGGAGCCCTTTCTTCAAATTCTCCGGTCTCGAGTCATGCCGGGCATGGCAAGAGACCTTTTTCTATGTGAAGAACAAGGGTGCCGCAGATTTCATTAATCTGCCGGCTTTCAATCCTGGGACGCCCACGAAGGCCAACTAGGGCTACAATCCGGGGAACAATCACATTGAAACCAACCGGAGTGTTCGCTTCATGGAGCAGCTGAAGAGGGACTCCGACATCTGCTCCGACGACATCGTCCGCACCTTCATTTCACGCCGGGTGCTTCCCCTCCAGCGTCGGGCCCATAAGATAAGCGAGATGTACGGTCCTCGCGATCCCACCAAGATTACCGGCCTCCCTCTAAGCAAGGAGGATATAGTCCTCAAGGCTAGGCAGATTTGCCAAACCGCCATGCCGATGGACTGGGAGTGGGGCTTCCTTCCTCTCAGCTCCACCAACCCTCCAACTGATGACGTAAGAACTTGTGCAATCCGGATTGTTTTCCGGTAGCCTTTCGATGCCTGACTAACTGTCTTTCTATTCCTTTCCAGGCTAAGGAGAGCTTTCCTCGCATCGCAGCGGAGCAGCGAGGCCCTTGCCGGAAGCGGGATCTGGATACGGTGGACCCGGATCCATACGTGCACTGGACCGTGCTCAAGATGGGCGGCTCCCAAGCTTCGCGCCCCGGTAACTTTTCAAGCAAGGACTTCGATTCTGATGACGAAGTTGCTATCCTTGAGGTATCTTATTCTTTCACCTTCTCATATGTTTTCTTGCTGTAGATGCCCCCTCGGCCAGCGCCAACCCGCAGGTCCTGGATCACGTGACTCCGTTGCAGGCCGAGGTTGGCCAGGAGTTTCTTGACAAACTTACTTCGCGCGGCCATAAGCACAAGGCACCGGAGCCGGAGGCCGGTTCGAGCCATGCTCCTCCTGCCAAACGCCCCAAGAAGCCCTCTTTGAGGCACTACAAGAAGCGTGAGATGCTGGTTGCTGACGGGTAAGTTTCCGTTCCTCCTTTCCTTTTGTTACGCAAACTTCTTTTTTTCCGATTGGTTTTTCCAACTCTCTTTTTTCTATCTTTTTCAGTCCTGCGCTCAAGATCTCCAAGAGCGCTTCCGGCATGCCCCCGGAAAGCTCTGAGGAAGCCGCGAGGACCTCAGCTCCTCCTCAACCAAGCCCGATACCATCTGGTGCCGACAACTCTTCTGCCTCCCCTCTGGGAGGCACCACAAGTGCGGGGCGCGCGGCCCCTGAACTTTCAGAACACCGCGCGGAGGAGGACAATGGCTCCCCTCCAGAGACTCAAGACACCGGCGCCAGCAACACCGGTGCCAACACTGAAACTGCCGGGACGGCGGAAACTCCGGTTCCCCCCGCCCCGAAGAAGAAGAAGAAGACGGACGCTACCTCTTCTCCCTCCAAGACCATGCCGGAGCGTTCTGCTCCGGCAACCTCTACTTCGGCAAAGGACGCCACAGAAGCTCCTGCGCCATCCAAAACCGCACCGGCACCTCCACCGGCTTCCTCTACCGGGAGCCAGCCGCTGTGAAGCCAACGCCGCCACCAAGCCAAGCGCCCGCAGCGGCCAAGCCTACGGCTTCGGGGGGCATCAAGCTCTCCAAGCCAAAAGCTGCCGCAATGGTCTCCGGCCCGCACTCCCTTGTGCTGCACTCTGGCCGTGCTGCTATCGTGGCCGGGGAAACGGCTCCAGCTCCGCTGGGCCGGATCACCGAGCTTACCCGTGGAGGAGCCAACCTAGGGCATCTTCTTGATTACGCTGAAAAGTGGAATCAAGCGGACGAGTCCCCGGCGACGCGCGGCCTAGGGAAGGACAAGATGCCGGTCATCGACCCCGCAGGTCCTCGAAGCACGGGGCAACATTTTAGCCGGCTGCGGCACGCGGTCAAGGAATTTGACAACGCGTGGCACGACGCTACAAACAATGTTGTGGTAAGTTGCACCAAACCTGAAGACTTTTTTAATCTTATGCCGGTTTTCACTCTTTCAGGATTATGCATATATCCTCCCAGTCCCCGAGTTTCGGGTTTAGAGCATAGCTCTGAGTGCGAAACTTCCTTAAAAACATCAAAAACCGGCATCTTCTTATAGTCATTTTTACTTGAACAGAGCACGGCGGACGCCCGGAAGCGCCTCTTTGAGGAGCTTTTGTGGGAGCACCGGGATCTCGCTGAGGCCCACAGCCACTGCCAAGGTTAGCCCCTTGCCTTCCGGCCTCTTTTACTTGTTGTCTTTACCTTCCATTACTTACAATTTTTTTGCATAACAGCTATTCCGTAAGCCTCCATCGAGGCCCTCAAGACCCAGCTCAGCACCCTTCAAGGTACCACTCCTTTTCCTGTTGATTTGCCTTTCTGCGTTTTACCAGTTATATTTTTGTTAACATTTCCTTTCCGGACTCTAGGTGAAAAGGAGCAGCTTATCCGGGAGCACCGCAAGGCTCTGGACGCCCAGGAGATCGTCTCCAGGGGGCTCAAGGAGCAGCTCATTCAAGCTGGGCTCCTTCATGATAAAGAGATGAAGGATGCCAAAGCTGCAGCCGAGGCCAAGCTGGACGAGTTCCTGGAGGAGTCTACCAACTCCAACGCGGTGCTGCGGGCGGAACTGGAGGAGGGGAGCAAGGCGCGGAAAGCGGCCGAAGACCGGGTCGCCCTCCTAACTGCGGAGCAAAAGGAGTACGACCACCTGGTCGTGCAAACCGACGCGCTCGCCCTCAGTAAGTTTCTCTTATTTCTTTTCCGGCTTTTGCTTATAAGCTTATATCTTCCGGTTGCATGTCCTTATCTTTTTTCTTTGTCTTGCAGGGCTCTTTCCAGACTCGCGGGTGCATGCGCAGAAGAAGGTGACAGAGCGCCGGGCTGAGCAAGAGTTCAAGAACCCGAATGCGCCCTGGGATCCTTATGATCACCTGGTCGCGCTTTCTGCCCGGGTCCAGCACATGCGCGCGGTGGACCGGCATCTTGCCGATCTTCCCGATGTGGCGATCCAGCTCTTCAAGGTCTTGTGGCCCGGGGAGGAGATGCCGGCTAACTTGACGCTCACCTCCGAACGCCTGAAAGGTGCCGGCCGGAGGATCCGCGAGTGGCAGTGCTCAGCAGCCCGTGCCGGAGCAGATGCGGCGCTACGCATCGCCTGCTCCTGGTATGAGGACTTAGACTTGGATGCCTTCCACAGCCTGCGCCGCGACGCTCCCACCGACAAGGATCCAGTCCTCACCACGAAGCGGAAGGATCGGGCCTACCGGATAGCGGAGTACGCCCTGGTCCGCACCTTCATCCCCCCTCCTCCCGACGTCAAGGATTACCTTAGCGACGAAGAAGAAGGAGAGGATGAGGAAGATGAGGATGCCGGAGAAGGCGATGCTCCTCCGGAAGCTGGTGACGCGCCTCCGGAAGCTCCAGAAGCCGGTGATGCTCCTCCTGAAGCCCCCGCTGCTTAGATGCTCTCACTCTGCACCTTTGTGTCCTGTTGGCTTAAAACAATTCTCGTTAAATTCTACCCCGGTATGCCAGGGTTTATGATGTAAGATAAAACTTAGCATTTCCGTTGGTTGTGCTACAACAATTTATGCCGGTATGTTATACCGGTAGCTTATCAAGTTGCGTTTGCATGTTGTCTTAACATTTTATTCCTTGTCTTGCTTTTATTTTGCACTGCGAAGATTCCGGAATCGTTTCTGCATCCAATCTGATGCACACTTGGTTCTTTCACTTTGCCTCTGCCTACCTCTTTGGGTGTATTGGCGTACGAGTAACAAAGTTCTTTTGCCGAGCAAGCACTTTCTTGAACTTAGAAATAACTCGAAATTTTCACAAAAAACCGGTATAACCGGGGTTAGTTAAACTTTTCCGGATTGTCCGTTCCCACTCTCTCTTCTCGTAGTTCACGTGCTTAATTTCTACCGGTTTATCTTGCTTGCCATGAAGCCGGGTTGCGGACGGCAGCAGAGTCGAAGACTCCGGTAGGTTTAGCACGTTACTAAACCGAAAAGAAAAAATGTTCAACAAGCAACCGGTAAACTGAAAAAATAAAAATATTGCATGCAATTTCAGTAGGGGTAGTCCCCGAGATTCATTCGAGGTCCCGACATCTTTTATTCATAGCAAATAAGGTACAAAAAGGAACTTCTTACACCACAACTTCAGGAGTAGAAAGGACGCAACAAAGCTATGTTCCACAGACGCTTGGTCTCGTCTCCGGATCTGTCCGCCTTTCCTTCTTTCCATTCCTGTGCATCAATCAGATAATAGGCATCATTGTGCAAAGCCTTGCTCACAATGAATGGTCCTTCCCATGGGGGTGAAAGCTTATGCCGGCCTTCAGTGCGCTGCACTAGGCGTAGCACCAGATCTCCTTCCCGGAAAACTCTCGGGTTAACCTTCCGGCTATGATAGCGTCTGAGGTTCTGCTGGTAAATGGCTGTTCTTGCTAACGCCAGCTCTCTTGCTTCTTCTAGAAAGTCCACATCGTTTTCTCGGGCCTCTTTTACCTCTTGTTCGGTATAGAGCTGCACCCTTGGTGAGTCATGGAGAATGTCGGTTGGTATGACTGCTTCTGCTCCGTAAACCATAAAGAATGGAGTGTATCCGGTAGACCGGTTTGGAGTCGTTCTTATGCTCCACAGCACTGATGGCAGCTCATCGAGCCAACATCCCGGTGTCTTTTCGAGTGGTTCAATGAGCCTTGGTTTTATACCGGAAAGCACCAGCGCATTTGTTCTTTCCACTTGGCCATTGCCTTGGGGGTGTGCCACTGAGCACAAATCCAACCGGATGTTGTTATCCTCACAGAATCGCTTGAACTCTCCTTGGGCAAAGTTTGAGCCATTGTCAGTTATGATACTATGTGGGTATCCATACCGCAGGATGACATCCTTTAGGAATTTCACCGCTGTGTGCCCATCACACTTTGCAATAGGTTTTACTTCCAGCCATTTGGTGAATTTATCCACCATTACCAAGATGTGGGTCATGTTTTCCCTTGCAGTTTTGAATGGGCCAACCATGTCAAGGCACCAAACGGCAAATGGCCAAGTCAACGGTATAGTTTTTAAGTCGGATGCTAGGGTATGATTTTGCTTGGCGTACCTCTGGCACCCGTTGCATTTTCTTACTAGATCCTCAGCATTTTCCAAGGCAGTGGGCCAGTAGAACCCATGCCGGAACACTTTTGCTACTAGTGCCCTTGATGAAGCGTGATGCCCACATTCTCCTTGGTGAATTTCCATAAGCATCTCTTTTCCCTCTTCCGGTTCCACACATCTTTGGAGGACGCCGGTAACACTTCTCTTGTACACCTCGCCATTAATGAAAGTATATGCTTTGGACCTGCGCTGGATCCTTCTTGATTCATTTTCGTCAACTGGCAAGGTGCCGTTGATCAGGAATTCCTTAATAGGTTTAACCGACGATGGTGCTTCTCGAACCAGAAAGACCGGTACGTCTATCTCCATGCTATCCACAAACATTGCTTCCTCCGGTATAAATACCGTAGTCTCCGAGTTTACCGGAGCAGTCCCCGGGTTTCCCGAAACAGTCCCCGCGTTTCCTTCATCAATATCCATTGGCACCACATGTGATTCCGGTACGAAAATTGATTCCGATTCCGGACTTGGCTTGATCAATGGAATTCTTAAGTGTGCCAAGGCTATTCCGGGAGGAATTTCCTGCCTGGATGAGCCTAGCTTGGATAAAGCATCCGCGACTTCATTTTTTAGCCCGCGGCACATGGCGAAACTCACACCCTTCGAAGAAGTCGGCAATCTTTTGCACATGAAACCGGTATGAGGCCATGTTGGCATCTTTTGCATCCCAATCTCCGGAACATTGTTGCACCACAAGATCTGATGAGGACATCCCTTCTATTGATACAACCGCTGTACCTACAGCCACACAAATACAAGGACCAATCACTCGAGCTCGTGCCAAACAACTTAACTATCAGGTACTTTCGTTTCTTGGAACTGTTCCTCATATACATGAGAATATGATGCTGCCTAAATCAGATATGTTTGTTACTCTTAGGAATGATAGACCTAGCATGGATGAGGAGGACAAGCATTGGAGCATGATCACACATGGAGGAGATGGCAGCAAGCACTTGAGGATTGAAGATGACGCCACAAGTGGGGATTTCAGGACTTTGAAGCCACCATAAGAAGAGATGAAGACATGGACGAAATATAGAGTTCTCCACTTCATAATTTCGTCCATAGCATAATATGGTGCTGCGTCACCTTTAGTTTTGGGCCAGGCCCATGTCATTTTCGCAGGAATTAAGTCAGCCACTTTTTAGAGTCCGTATTGAAGGGGGAAAGGCCTTTTAGGGTTTGGTTCGGCCACCATACGTATGGCTGGTCGAAACCCCACCTTTTCCTCCTTTAAATACCACCATAGTCGTCACGTTTAGACTCGGATTTTGATTAGACTAAAAGTTAGCCATTGCTGCAACTCTCGTGTACTTCTTTTGAGGCCAACACCCAGAACAAGACCGACTATTCGGAATCCCACCTTATTCAATAAAGCTTTCATCTATATCCGCAATATTCTGATTGCATTATTAGTTCTTACTTGTTCTCGATTTCAGGTAGGAATTAAGACCCTCGCTGGTCAGGCTGATCGTGCATCCGCAAGATCAGTAACTCCCGGAGATTGTCCTAGCGATAGCATTGGCGCACGAGCTTTGCACGTGTAGTCGGATCGTCAAGCACGAACTCCACCAAC
This sequence comes from Lolium rigidum, assembly GCF_022539505.1. NCBI lineage: Eukaryota > Viridiplantae > Streptophyta > Magnoliopsida > Poales > Poaceae > Lolium > Lolium rigidum. Next base: position 111,034,906 of record NC_061511.1, read on the forward strand.
AAATCGATTTATCCACGTCTCATCGAAAGATCGGCCACCTTTGCCCTATCAAGTGGTATCAGATTTCAGGTTGCTCGGTGAGATTTTACTGTTTTTCCTAGTGTAGATTGCATCTGCCATCATACCCATAAACCACGAAAAAGCCAAAACTACAGTTAGGGTTTAGATCATCTCGTCCCATAAACCCGCTGCCACGCCTTGCATTGTCTTTTCAGTTTTGCATAGCTGAATTTGTGTCTGCATCTTCGTGTCGAGTTTGATGCGGGGTGGCCTTCGGTCACCTCCACACCAAGACCAACAAGTCCCCCAAGTGGACCGATGACACGAGCCCGAGCCAAGGCTCTACATGATGAGGTGAACTCGCTCCTCACCACCCTTGATCTTGGTACCCCTTTGGATGGATTGCTACCTCATGCCGACGTGCTATGTGTCATTAGGTACAAGGTGCATCAAGACCTCGGAGAGGAGGAGACGCCAAGGTCAAGGGAGGGAGAGAAGCAGCTGGACATGGAGATGATCATGAAGCCGAAGCCGACGTCGCTCGAAGCGCTCCAAGGAAGAGACGGACGCTGGCCGGTCCAGGACCCGGTCGGACCGGACCCTCAGCCGGACGCCCCGGTCACAGGCCCGGTCAACCGGGCGCCAAACCGGTCCAGCTCCCTCGTACCGGGCGACGACCGGACCCAGGACCGGAAATCTCGCAGAACTCCGGTTTGCGCCCGGTCGACCGGACCCATGACCGGACCGCCCGGTTGCAGGCCCGGTCGATCGGCCCCGTGACCGGACAGCCCGATCCACAGGCCCGGTCAGACCGGACCCCAAACCGGACCTGACGAGAGTGCCCCACCAAACTGCCTTAACTTATCCTTGTGCGTACCAGTTCGCCCTTGCTGGCCATGGGTGCCTATATAAGTAGCTGGAACCCCTCCTTAGCTCTTTAGACTTGTTTTGAACTCAAACCTACCTTTGAGCTTAGTCCCCCTTGGGTATCATCCCTCTGTAATCAAGGCACCTTGGTTGTTGACTTTGATCTTGTTGATTGAGATTCTAGTACTTGTTACTCTCTCTCACTCACCAAGCTCTTCCTCTCCAACCCCAATCTCTCTCCGGGAATTCTGCCCCGTGCCTCTTCCTAGGAGATTCTATTGGCGTGGTCCATCGAGCCACGGAGGTAAGCATCGGGTGTATCGGGTTGGTGTGCGTGCGTGAGTCTCGGAGTTCCTCGTGCCCGTCGTGTTCTTCGTGTTCCTCGCGTTCTCCCATCTCTCCCTTTGGTTTCGAAGTCAATCCGCGAGATCGGGCCACACACGGGGTCTTAGACCTCATCATATGGTATCAGCAGCTCTTGGTTACCGCGGATTTGACCTTCCACCCACTCGATTTCGTCCCTAGAAAATTTTCCAAAAAATCCCCAAAAATAGCCCTAAATTGCCTTTTGACCGATCTGTGATTTGGTTGCGTTTTGAGTGGTTTTGGTCCGTGGATCTGGTGTTGTTGTGCTTGATCTACTATTTCCCCAACTTTTAGCCTCCAATTCCATCGTTTCCCTTCGATTTGGTCGATTTGGTTTTGGTTTGGGGAAGAACAGGAGAGAGAAAGCTCCAGCCCGCGAAATCCGGTTGAGCAGCCGGTCAACCGGGCTACAGACCGGCCGGGCCAGCCCAGAATCCGGTCGACCGGCCGTGCAACCGGCCAGGCCGGTCCAGGAGCCGGTCCAACCGGGCCCCAGACCGGGCGCAGCAACGCCCCCTCCTTCGACCTCGTCTTCCGGCGATCTCCACCACCACCACCACCACCACCACCATCGCAGGTATAACTTGCAGCTTTCACCTTGTAACCCCTCTTCCTTTTGCGATCTATCCCATCGAGCATTGCTTGTCTAGTGTTGCGAGACATTGCACGTGGCCCCGCATTGTGAGGTGTGTGTGTCGTGTTGAGTAAGGCATCCAAGCAAACACTCGTGTGGCAGGATAGCAAAAGCGAGGCTAACGCTAACATAGTGCGTGAAAAAGCCACAAAAACACAAAAAGAGTGCGAGTAGCACCATACATCCATACATCCATACATCCATACGCCCATACATACAAAGTGTCCAAGTGCCACCAAAGATACAAACGAGTGCAAGTGCCACCATATACAAAAGAGAAGCAAAGAGAGATACGAGAAGAGAGGCCGCGTGCTAATCTAGTTGTCTCTTCCTTTGCAATCGAAGCTTTGCCTCTCCTTGTGTTAGTGTGACACCGAGCATCCGTACAAACACTTTTCCGCTCACTTTTGGTTGCACTAACCCCGCTTATCTCGTGTGTGTGTTCCACAACTTTTCCGTCTGTATAGTGATCTTCACATTGACATTTGGATTTTTGGACCTTACCCACTTTTAACAACATACTCGATCTTGGATTTGTCTTTTGGCTTTCCACAACACTCGCCTAACACCATATTTGCTAGCTTTTGCGTGTGGTTTTGCGTGTGTTCCCGATACACTTGATCTTGCTTTCGGCTTGGTGGATTGCCTCAATACTATCTTACCTTGGTAAGAGAGCGAGGTAGTCTCCTTCCACTAACATACACAACATAGTTCTTGTCTTTGCATCATGGATAGGAGTGGAGATGAGGCAAGGGATGGAGAAGTCCTCCGCAACACCGAGAGGTTGGCTACCCAACACAACCTATGGACGCAACGACAAGAGTTCAAGGAGCAACTCACACTCTTCGAGACACGCATCGATGAGCAATACGATGAAGTGGCACACAACTTCTCCGTTGTGAACCAAGACTTGGCTCTCCTTCGCGAAGCTACGGACAACTTGAATGGCCAAATGGTGGCCAATGATGCGAACATGGAGCGGCGCATGGATAGCCTCGAGCACGCCATCACCAACTTGGGTCGTCATCGCCGACACCGATCTACTTCTTCATCATCAAGTTCGTCACAAGATTACTACTCTCATGGTCACCGTTCGTCCTCAAGCTCCTCCTCAAGGCATGAAGACCATCATCGACCGCATCGCTCACATGCTCGTCATGAAGACTCTCGCTCCAACTCTAGGCGAGGCGAAATCCATCGCCATGCTCGTCCTCAAGAACGTCCTCCACAAGATCGTCCTCAACCGGATGGCCATGCCCACCATGGGCGTGACGGCCACCCACATGACAACTTCTTCCACAACATGGAGCCACATGGTGATGCTCAAGGCCATGGACATCAAGACCAACCGAGGCGTGATCTCCGCAATCATCCTCGCCATGACCAACGTGGAAGAGGAGACCCACACCATGCTCAAGATGAGAGACCCAACATCGAGCATCGTCCACAACCGCGACAAGATCTTCAACCACATCCTCACCGTGAACCAAGTGAAGCAAGTGTGCACCTCCAACGCCAACCCAATGCTATGGTTGGCCGTAGAAGACCTCCTATTCCTCCTCAAGCCGCAAGAGATGAAGGTGCCCCTCCTCGTAGAAGAACCTTGGAGGATGAAGAGAACATGTTTGGAAGACTCAAGTTCACCATGCCAAAGTTCAAGGGAGAAGAAGATGCCGAGGCCTACCTCTCATGGGCACTCAAGGTTGACAAGATATTCCGCATCCACAACTACTCCGGTGCCAAGAAAGTGGCTATGGCGTCTCTCGAGTTCGAGGACTACGCAAACACTTGGTGGGAGCAAGTCCTCACTCTTCGAGAAGAGAAGGGTGAACCTCCAATTGACACTTGGGAAGAAATGAAGAAAGAGATGCATGCCCGCTTTGTCCCCACGCACTACATGACCGACCTCTTCAACAAGCTCCAAAAGTTGAAGCAAGGCACCAAGACCGTCGAGGAGTTCTACAAGGATATGGAGCTCACTATGATGCGAGCCAACATCCAAGAGTCCGATGACCAAACCATTGCTCGTTTCTTCAATGGCCTCAACTATCCCATCAAGCGAATTGTGGAGTTCCAACCTTACTCCAACATGGTTGAGTTGGTACATCAAGCGTCGAAGGCCGAGCGCCAAGTGATTGAGGACATCAAGTACTCCAAGGCCAAGACCTACTTCTCCTCCAAGCTCGCCACATCGACTAATCCGACTACATCAACTCCTCATGCTACAAGTGCCAAGGCCGACGTCTCCTTTACAACATCCAAGAAACCGACTATCCAAAGTCGCATGAAGCAAACGGTCTCCTCCACCGCCTCCTCTAAGGCATCCACGGGACCCTCTAGTGTCACTTGCTTAAAGTGTGGCACCCAAGGTCACAAGTCGTTTGAGTGCAAGAACACCAAGGTCATGATCACTATGGAGAATGGTGATATCGAGACGCTTGATGAGGATGAATATGAAGCCCTTGTGCACGCCACCGTGGAAAGTGAAGAAGCTTATGAGCAAGAATGTGGAGAAGATCCTCTATTATGTGAGCATGACCCAAGTCCCTCACTTGTGGTCACAAGGGTGCTAACAACTCAACCTCAAGCTAGGGAAGAACAACAGTGCAACATCTTCCAAACCCGTGCCGGAATTGGTGGCAAGTCGATCAAGGTCATCATAGACGGTGGAAGTTGCCATAACCTTGCAAGCACCGAGTTGTGTGAGAAGCTCAACCTCACTCTCCGCAAGCATCCTCACCCTTACCATATCCAATGGTTGAGTGACAAGGGCAACGCCAAGATACAACATACCGTCACCGTCAATTTCAAGATTGGACCTTATGAGGATACTATTGAGTGTGACGTGGTACCCATGACGGTGTGCCACATGTTGCTTGGCCGCCCTTGGCAATATGACAAGAAGGCTATACATGATGGACTCTCCAACATATACACCTTCAAGGTCAACGACAAGAAGTTCGAGTTGCGCCCCATGACTCCTAGCCAAATCATCGCCGACAACGCGAAGGCTCTAGCGAGGGCACAACACCACTTCCACCATAGTGAGTTGAGAGGTGAGGGAGCGACCCACAAAATGGAAAGTGAGCGCCACAAGCCATACATGAGTGAGCGAAAGAGCGTCCTCCTAGCCACCAAAAGCGAGTGGAGAGAAGTGCAAGCAAACCCATCCACCATATTGCACTACGTCCTCATATGCAAGGGACCATCATCGGCGACTAACGACTTAACCAACATTCCTTCGTCTTTGTTGTCTCTTTTGAAGGAGTTTCAAGACGTCTTCCCCGACGAACTCCCTCATGGACTACCACCGCTTCGAGGCATCGAGCACCGCATCGACCTCATACCGGGCGCTCCGCTTCCGAACCGTGCCGCCTACCGCACCAACCCCGAAGAAACAAAGGAGATACAACGCCAAATACAAGATCTCCTCGCCAAAGGGTACGTCCGCGAAAGCCTTAGCCCTTGTGCGGTTCCCGTGATTCTTGTGCCTAAACCGGATGAGACGCAACGGATGTGTATGGATTGTCGCCCCATCAATGCCATTACCGTCCGTTACCGCCATCCCATTCCGCGTTTAGATGATATGCTCGATGAACTTTGTGGTGCCACGATTTTCTCTAAAATCGATTTGCGTAGTGGCTACCACCAAATCCGCATGGCAATTGGTGATGAATGGAAAACGGCATTCAAGACCAAACTTGGTCTATATGAATGGCTTGTTATGCCATTTGGTCTATCCAATGCTCCATCAACTTTCATGCGCCTCATGAATCACATCTTGCGTCCTCTTATTGGCAAGAGTGTGGTTGTCTATTTCGATGATATTCTCATCTATAGCAAAAGTCTCGAGGACCATGTGCAACATGTGAGAGAAGTCTTGTGCATCTTGCGTCATGAAAAGCTTTATGCTAACCTCCCCAAGTGCACCTTTGCTCAAAACAAATTGGTTTTTCTTGGCTTTGTGGTTTCCTCTAAAGGGATTGAAGTTGATTCTTCCAAGGTGGAGGCCATCCATAATTGGCCTACTCCTACAAATGTTGGCCAAGTCCGAAGTTTTCATGGACTTGCCGGTTTGTACCGCCGCTTTGTGAAAGATTTTAGCACCATTGCTTGCCCTTTGAATGAGCTTACCAAGAAGAATGTTCCGTTTGTTTGGGGCAAGGCCCAACAAAATGCTTTTGATGAGTTGAAGAAACGCCTTACCGAAGCTCCCCATCTTGTTCTTCCAAACTTTGCTAAAACTTTTGAGATTGAGTGTGATGCAAGTGGGCTTGGTATTGGTGGTGTTCTTATGCAAGAGGGCAAACCCGTGGAATACTATAGTGAGAAGTTAGATGGCGCACGCCTCAACTATCCTATATATGACAAGGAGCTCTACGCTTTGGTTCGTGTTCTTGAAGTTTGGCAACACTATCTTTGGCCAAAAGAGTTTATAATTCATTCCGACCATGAGTCTTTAAAATATTTGAAAAGCCAACACAACTTGAACAAAAGACATGCAAAATGGGTCGAGTTCATTGAGTCCTTCCCATATGTGATCAAATACAAGAAGGGCAAGGACAATGTCGTGGCGGATGCTCTTTCCCGCAAAAACACCCTTTTGCTAACTCGTTTGGATTTTCATGTTTTGGGACTTGAAGAGATCAAAGAACTCTATCCTTCTGATTCTTTCTTTGCTCCAATTTTTGAGAAGTGCTCCATTCAACGAGGAGTGGATGATTTCTATTTGCATGATGGCTACTTGTTTAAAGCTAACAAGATATGCATTCCCGAGTCTTCGCTTCGAAAATTGCTTTTGCAAGAGTCACATGGAGGTGGTCTTATGGGACACTTTGGTCGAGAGAAGACATACGCCATGCTCTCAACCCACTACTATTGGCCAAGAATGTACCGCGACGTGGAACGCCTTTGCCGCCGGTGCACTACATGCTTACAAGCTAAGTCTACCTCCAACCCTTATGGTCTTTACGCCCCATTGCCTATTCCACATGCACCATGGACGGACATTAGCATGGATTTTGTTCTAGGATTGCCTCGCACTAAGCATGGTCATGATTCTATATTCGTGGTAGTGGATAGATTCTCTAAGATGGCTCATTTCATACCTTGCCATAAGAGCGACGATGCTTCACACATTGCTTCGTTGTTTTTCAGGGAAATTGTTCGCCTACATGGAGTACCGCAAAGCATTGTGTCGGATCGAGACGTCAAGTTCATGAGTTATCTTTGGAAGTCGCTCATGGCCAAGTTTGGAGTGAAGCTCTTATTCTCATCATCCTCGCACCCGCAAACGGACGGCCAAACGGAAGTGGTCAATCGAAGCCTCTCCACCCTTCTACGCATTCTCGTGAAGAAAAACTTGAAGTCATGGGAGGAATGCATTCCACACGCGGAGTTCGCCTACAACCGCGCCAAGCACTCGACTAGATCAAGGAGTCCCTTCATGGTCGTCTACGGGTTTGAGCCGCTCACGGCACTCGACATACTACCGCTCCCCCTTCATGAGCGGATCAACATGGACTTCGACAAGCGCACCGCCGCCGTCAAGAAACTTCATGAAGAAACAAGAGCTACCATTCAAGAACATGTGCTTCGTCAAGCTAACCGCCTCAACACCAAGAAGAAGGAACGCATATTTCAAGAAGGCGACCTCGTTTGGATCCACCTCCGGAAGGAAAGATTCCCTCATGAACGCAACTCGAAGCTCAAGCCAAGAGGAGATGGTCCCTTCAAGGTCCTCAAACGCATCAACAACAACGCTTACGTCATCGACATCCCCACCTCCAAGTACTTGGTGAGCAACACATTCAACGTGGCGGACTTCTCGCCATATCATGAAGATGAGGAGGCACAAGAGTCGAGGACGACTCTTTCCCAAGGGGGAGATGATGCGGGGTGGCCTTCGGTCACCTCCACACCAAGACCAACAAGTCCCCCAAGTGGACCGATGACACGAGCCCGAGCCAAGGCTCTACATGATGAGGTGAACTCGCTCCTCACCACCCTTGATCTTGGTACCCCTTTGGATGGATTGCTACCTCATGCCGACGTGCTATGTGTCATTAGGTACAAGGTGCATCAAGACCTCGGAGAGGAGGAGACGCCAAGGTCAAGGGAGGGAGAGAAGCAACTGGACATGGAGATGATCATGAAGCCGAAGCCGACGTCGCTCGAAGCGCTCCAAGGAAGAGACGGACGCTGGCCGGTCCAGGACCCGGTCGGACCGGACCCTCAGCCGGACGCCCCGGTCACAGTCCCGGTCAACCGGGCGCCAAACAGGGCCAGCTCCCTCGTACCGGGCGACGACCGGACCCAGGACCGGAAATCTCGCAGAACTCCGGTTTGCGCCCGGTCGACCGGACCCATGACCGGACCGCCCGGTTGCAGGCCCGGTCGACCGGCCCCGTGACCGGTGGTGTTCTTATGCAAAAAAAAAAAGTCAAATCCGCATCCAAGTCGGGTTGACCACGATTTCCACTAGTCACGTCGTTTTTAGTCCGAATTGGGCAGTTTTGGACATCAAACTTTGACTGGCCATAACTTTTGCATACGAACTCCGTTTTGGACGTTTGACCACTCAAAATCACCGGGAGAAAAAGTTCTATCCAGCCACAACAGCCTCACCGTTGTGCGCTTTTCCGAACTCGCAGAATTTCCAAAAAACGTCGGGAAGGTTGAGATTTTTGATGTTTAAGTTTACTACCCGGAAATTCCTGTGTTCTTCACTTATATCCTGCTTTTGAGCTATTCCTTTGTGCTTGTTGGAGCCAACCGCCACCATATATCACTTCATCGCTGCTCATTGCTTGTGTGCCGCGCCGTGACGTCGTTGGTGAACTAGGCTCGCGTCTCTAGTACGGTCTAGCCTAGGACCAGCACAGTACCGTTGTTGAGCATACTTTCAATATTGCATTGCTGTTTTGACATTTGCTGTTTGCTACCATATTAGCCTTCCTACAGCTCTACATATTGTCTCCACGTGCTTTGTATCGACACCTGGTAATCGCTTTGGCAATCTTTGGAGACGCTGATTCTTGTTGGTTGCTACATCGCCTTCCTCCTGTTTGGTAAGAACTTGTAAGAGCTTCGTATTTTGCTTGACGGATTACGCGTGAACCACCATATTCTGTAGTTTGTAGGCATATACATTGTTGCTTGTTGCATACTAACCATGACAGGCACAGAGTCGGCGAACGTTGACCCGGATAAGATGACGAATGCAGAGATGCATGCTCACTTCCTCCACCTTTTGGGCGGGCATACAACCGACGTGGACGGGCGCCTCGGTGATGTTGACGCCAAACTCACCGACGCGCTGGACAAGATCGATGGCCTCGAGGCAGCCTTCAACTCCAAGCTCGACGCCAAGTTCCAGGAGCTGCTGACTCGGTTACCGCCACCCGTGCGACGTCGTGCACGCCGCGTTCCCCTTGCGGATGTGCCTGCGGGTACCGCTCCTGCTGCAGCAGCCGCACATGATGCGCCTTCTGATGAAGGATACGAGGATTATGGAGGGAACGAGGATGAGCAAGTCGATGAGAACGCGCTGGATGACGAGGAGGTCCAACAACCCGCACCTGGTCGTCCACGGCAGCTGAACCGCCACGCTCGACCACCTCCACGGCCGGTACGTGATGATGATCATGTTGCTAAACTAAAATTGAATATTCCACCATTTGAGGGTAGATATAATCCTGATGCATATCTTACATGGGAATTGGAAGTAGAGCAACACTTTGCATGTTTACGCTATCCTGATCATTTGCGTGTTAGTGCTGCTACGTGTGAGTTCAAAGATTTTGCATCTATTTGGTGGTCTGAGCATTGTAGAGTACACCATGCTAATATTCCTACTACTTGGGTTGGTTTAAAACTTGCTATGCGTACTCGTTTTGTTCCTCCACATTATCAACGTGATTTGCTTAAGAAATTGTCTCGCTTAGAACAAGGAAAAAATTCTGTAGAAGACTATTATCAAGAATTACAAACCGGCATGATTCGTCGTGGTCTTGTAGAGGATAATGAGGCTATGCTTGCACGTTTCTTTGGTGGTTTGAATAAAGAGATTCAGCATATTCTAGATTATAAGGAGTACAACACTATTACTCGCTTGTTTCACCTTGCTTGCAAAGTTGAACGTGAAGTGCAGGATCGTCAACCACCATGGAGAAAAGCTAATGTTTCTGCAGGTCGTACATCGTCATGGACTCCGCGACAATCAGCTCCACAATCTCGTGGGGCTACACCAGCACCTTCTACCTCCAAGTACACCGTGCCTGCATCACGAGCACCACCGGCTGCTACTCCACCACCATCTGCTGGTCCTCCTCGGAGTTCATCTTCGATGGCCTCCACGGGGAAGACGCGCGACATACAATGTCGCAAATGCTTGGGATTTGGACACATAGAGAGAGAATGCAGAACCAAGCGTGTCATGTTGGTGCGTGAAGATGGCGAATATGATTCTGCTAGTGACTTTGATGAAGATACATTGGCCCTTATTGCTGCGCGTGATGGTGCCAATTCTGATTCTGAGAGAGATATGGAGGTAATGGAAGCTGACACTGCTGATCGAGACAGGAGCTTAGTTGCACAGCGTGTGTTGAGCGTGCAATTGAGCAAAGCTGAGCATGATCAACGCCACAATCTGTTCCAAACAAGAGGCGTTGTCAAAGAGCGAGCTATACGGATCATCATTGATGGAGGGAGCTGCAATAATCTGGCTAGCGTTGACATGGTGGAGAAGCTTTCTCTCCCTACAAGACAGCGTACTCATCCATACTACATTCAATGGTTTGAGAGCTCTCGGAAGCTCAAGGTAACAAGAACTACACGTGTGCATTTTACTATTGGTACATATTCTGATTTTGTGGATTGTGATGTTGTACCTATGCAAGCTCGTTCTTTGTTACTTGGTAGACCATGGCAATTTGATAGAGAATCTGTTCATAATGGTAAAACTAATCAGTATTCTCTTATGCATGATGGAAAGAAAATTGGTATCAAACCTATGACTCCTGAACAAATACTCAAAGATGATCTTGCTAGAGCTAGTAGAGTAAAAAACGAGGAGAAACATCAGAGTGAGAATCAGATTGTTGCTGCAGATTTTGTTCCACATAAGACTAATACTAAATCTGATTCGAACCATGCTACGGAAATTCGTTTGAAAAATCCTTGTTTGCTTGCTAGCAAATCTGATATTGCTGAACTCGATGTGAACACTACTCCATGCTATGCTATTATTTGCAAAGAAGTTATGTTTTCATTTGAGGATATGCCTCCTTCTTTGCCACCTGCGGTTGCTAACCTTTTGCAGGAATTCATTGATGTGTTCCCACAAGATGTACCACCTGGACTACCACCTATCCGTGGGATAGAACACCAGATTGACTTGATTCCAGATGCTTCGCTGCCCAACCGTGCGCCATATCGCACCAATCCTGAAGAGACCAAAGAGATTCAGCGACAAATTCAGGTTCTCCAAGATAAAGGTTACATTCGTGAGTCTCTTAGCCCATGTGTTGTTCCTATTATCTTGGTACCTAAGAAAGATGGTTCTTCACGTATGTGTACTGATTGTAGGGCTATTAATAATATTACCATTCGCTACCGTCATCCAATACCTCGTTTAGATGATATGCTTGATGAATTGAGTGGTTCTATTATGTTCTCTAAAGTTGATTTGCGTAGTGGTTACCACCAGATTCGTATGCAATTAGGAGATGAATGGAAAACAACGTTTAAAACTAAGTTCGGTTTATATGAGTGGTTAGTAATGCCTTTTGGTTTAACTAATGCACCTAGTACTTTCATGAGACTCGATGAACGAAGTTTTACGTGCTTTTATTGGACGTTTTGTGGTGGTATACTTTGATGATATTCTGATTTATAGCAAATCTTTGGAGGAACATTTGGATCATTTACGTGCTGTTTTCAATGCTTTACGTGATGCACGTTTGTATGGTAATCTTGAGAAGTGCACCTTTTGCACCAATCGAGTTGCGTTTCTTGGCTATGTTGTTACTCGCGCAGGGAATTGAAGTTGATCCAGCCAAGATTGAGGCAATTGAGAGTTGGCCGCAGCCTAAGACGGTCACACAAGTGAGGAGTTTTCTTGGCCTCGCTGGTTTCTATAGGCGCTTTGTGAAAGATTTTGGATCCATTGCTGCGCCGGTGAATGAGCTTACAAAGAAGGATGTGCCCTTTGTGTGGGGCGATGCACAACAAGAAGCCTTCATGATTCTGAAAGATAAGTTAACACATGCTCCATTACTCCAACTTCCTGATTTCAATAAGACTTTTGAGCTTGAATGTGATGCTAGTGGAATTGGTTTGGGAGGTGTGTTATTACAAGAGGGCAAACCTGTTGCATATTTTAGTGAAAAATTGAGTGGGCCTAGTCTGAATTATTCTACTTATGATAAAGAATTATATGCGCTGGTTCGGACATTAGAAACTTGGCAACATTATTTATGGCCTAATGAATTTGTTATACATTCTGATCATGAATCTTTGAAGCATATTCGTAGTCAAGCTAAGTTGAATCGTCGCCATGCAAAGTGGGTTGAATTTATTGAGTCTTTTCCTTATGTTATAAAACACAAAAAGGGTAAAGATAATGTTATTGCTGATGCTTTGTCGCGCCGTTATACTATGCTATCTCAACTTGACTTCAAGATTTTTGGATTAGAAACTATAAAGAAACAATACTTGCATGATGCTGATTTTAAAGATGTGTTGCTGAATTGTAGAGATGGTAGAACATGGAACAAATTCGTCCTCAATGATGGATTTGTGTTCCGTGCTAACAAGCTATGCATCCCAGATAGTTTCGTTCGTCGTTTGTTGTTGCAGGAGGCGCATGGAGGAGGATTGATGGGACACTTTGGTGTCAAGAAGACGGAGGATGTACTTGCTGCACACTTCTTTTGGCCACGTATGCGTCGAGACGTTGAGAGATTTGTGGCACGCTGCACTACATGTCAAAAAGCTAAGTCTCGACTTAATCCACATGGTTTATATATGCCTCTTCCTGTTCCTAGTGTACCTTGGGAGGATATTTCTATGGATTTCGTTTTGGGATTGCCTCGTACACAGAAGGGGAGGGATAGTATCTTTGTTGTTGTGGATCGGTTTTCTAAGATGGCACACTTTATTCCATGTCATAAGACTGATGATGCTACACATGTTGCTGATTTGTTCTTTCGCGAAATTGTGCGTTTACATGGTGTGCCAAATACTATTGTTTCTGATCGTGATACTAAATTTCTTAGCCACTTTTGGAGATGTTTATGGGCTAAGTTGGGGACTAAATTGCTGTTTAGTACTACATGTCATCCCCAAACTGATGGACAAACTGAAGTAGTAAATAGAACATTGTCTACTATGCTGCGGGCTGTTCTGAAGAAGAACTTAAAATTGTGGGAAGAATATTTACCTCATATTGAATTTGCTTACAATCGTTCGCTGCATTCTACCACTAAGATGTGACCTTTTGAGATTGTGTATGGTTTTGTACCACGTGCACCTATTGATTTGTTGCCTTTACCATCTTCGGTGCAAAATGATTTGGATGCTACACAACGTGCTGAATTGATATTAAAATTGCATGAGACTACTAAAGACAACATAGAAAGCATGAATGCTAAGTATAAAATTGCTGGGGATAGAGGAAGAAAGCATGTTTGATTTGATGTTGGTGATCTTGTTTGGTTGCATTTGCGCAAAGATCGTTTTCCTGCATTGCGCAAGTCTAAGTTAATGCCCCGTGCCGCTGGTCCTTTTAAGGTGTTAGAGAAAATAAATGATAATGCATATAAACTTGAGCTTCCTGCATAATTGGGTCCGGTAAGTCCTACATTTAACATTGAAGCCTTACTTTGGTGAAGAAGATGAGCTTGTGTCGAGGACGACTTCAATTCAAGAAGGGGGGCATGATGAGGACATCCCTTCTATTGATACAACTGCTGTACCTACAGCCACACAAATACAAGGACCAATCACTCGAGCTCGTGCCAAACAACTTAACTATCAGGTACTTTCGTTTCTTGGAACTGTTCCTCATATACATGAGAATATGATGCTGCGTAAATCAGATATGTTTGTTACTCTTAGGAATGATGGACCTACCATGGATGAGGAGGACAAGCATTGGAGCATGATCACACATGGAGGAGATGGCAGCAAGCACTTGAGGATTGAAGATGACGCCACAAGTGGGGATTTCAGGACTTTGAAGCCACCATAAGAAGAGATGAAGACATGGACAAAATATAGAGTTCTCCACTTCATAATTTTGTCCATAGCATAATATGGTGCTGCGTCACCTTTAGTTTTGGGCCAGGCCCATGTCATTTTCGCAGGAATTAAGTCAGCCACTTTTTAGAGTCCGTATTGAAGGGGGAAAGGCCTTTTAGGGTTTGGTTCGGCCACCATACGTATGGCTGGTCGAAACCCCACCTTTTCCTCCTTTAAATACCCCCATAGCCGCCACGTTTAGACTCGGATTTTGATTAGACTAAAAGTTAGCCATTGCTGCAACTCTCGTGTACTTCTTTTGAGGCCAACGCCCAGAACAAGACCAACTATTCGGAATCCCACCTTATTCAATAAAGCTTTCATCTATATCCGCAATATTCTGATTGCATTATTAGTTCTTACTTGTTCTCGATTTCAGGTAGGAATTAAGACCCTCGCTGGTCAGGCTGATCGTGCATCCGCAAGATCAGTAACTCCCGGAGATTGTCCTAGCGATTGCATTGGCGCACGAGCTTTGCACGTGTAGTCGGATCGTCAAGCACGAACTCCACCAACAAATCGATTTATCCACGTCTCATCGAAAGATCGGCCACCTTTGCCCTATCAAGATCTGAATCGCCGTAGCAAATGATCCGGTGTGCACCGATTTCTTTTGCAACCTTAAGCCCATGGATCAGAGCCTCATACTCAGCGACATTGTTTGATGCCCTGAAATGCACTTGCAAAACATACCGGAGATGATCTCCCTTTGGTGAGGTGAGTACCACACTGGCACCTAGACCCTCTTTGAGCTTGGATCCATCAAAGTGCATCTTCCAATATTCTACTTTCTCTTCCGGCGGCTTGTATTGCATTTCCGCCCAATCGACCAGGAAATCAGCCAGGGCTTGTGATTTTACGGCATCTCTTCTTTCGTATACCGGCACGTATGGTGACAATTGAATTGCCCATTTTGCAATCCTGCCACTGGCATCTTTGTTGCCCATGATATCTGAAATGGGTGCTTCACTTACCACTTTCATGGGGTGCTCCTCAAAATAGTGCTTAAGCTTGGTGGCGGCCATGAACACGCCACAGGTCATCTTCTGGAAGTGGGGGTAGTTTTGTTTTGAGAGGGAGAGCACCTCGCTCAAGTAGTATACCGGCCTCTGCACGATTTTTTCTTCCTCCTCTCTTTCTACTACAACCACAACACTCACAACCCGGTTGGTTGCTGCTATGTACAACAACATGGGCTCCCTTTCCAAAGGTGAGGGCAATATCGGTGCGGTGGCTAGCATTGTTTTTAGCTCTTTAAACGCTGCGTCTGCCTGAGGGGTCCAGATGAAGGTATCGGATTTTTTCATTAATGCATAGAGCGGTGGAGCCTTTTCCCCCAACCTGCTTATGAACCGGCTTAGCGATGCCAAGCTCCCGGTAAACTTTTGCACATCTTTTAGTTCTCGCGGTATAGTCATTCTTTCTATTGCCCGGATTTTTACCGGATTCACTTCAATGCCCCGGCATGATACAAGAAAGCCAAGCAGTTTGCCGGCAGGGACACCGAAGGTGCACTTTGCCTGATTGAGTTTCATCCGGAACCTTCTTAAGTTATCAAATGTTTGTCGGATATCGTCGATCAAGGTTTCTTTTACCTTAGTTTTTATCACGACGTCGTCCACATAGACTTGCACATTCTTTCCAATTTGATCAAACAAGCATTTTTGCATACAGCACTGGTACGTTGCACCAGCGTTGCGCAAGCCAAAAGGCATAGTAACATAGCAATAAGCCCCGTGCGGGGTAATGAACGCAGTTTTTATTTGATCTTCCTTTTTCAGGGGAATCTGGTGGAAACCGGAATAAGCATCCAGAAAAGACAACAACTCACACCCAGCAGTGGAATCAATCACCTGATCGATCCGGGGCAAAGGGAAAGGATCCTTTGGGCAAGCTTTGTTCAGGTTGGTGTAGTCGATGCACATGCGCCACACCTTTGGAGCTTTTGCTTCAAGGTTCTCTTCTTTTTTCTTTTCGACCATCACCGGATTTGCTAGCCACTCAGTATGAGAATTACTTCCACGATGAAACCGGCAACCAACAACTTTTTCACCTCTTCTCCAATGATCTTTCTCCTATCTTCAGCGAACCGGCGTAAAGGTTGTCGCACCGGCTTAGCATCCTTCCGGACATTTAGAGAGTGCTCAGCCAGCTCCCTCGGAACACCCACCAAGTCATCAGTAGACCAGGCGAAGATATTCCGATTCTCACGGAGGAAGCTGCGAGCGCGCTTTCCTATGCCTGACTCAGGCCGGCACCGATATGAACGGTGCGCTCTGGGTAAGCCGGATCCAACACAATGTCATTTATTTCATTTGTCGGCTTGAATGCCGGTGTGCCCAAGCTTCCACTCATTGTCGCTAAGTTCAACTGTGAGGACTGAGCCAGCGCAACCACAGTTTGCATCCTCCTTTTTTCCTCTGCAATTACCAGCGACTCTGCCAGGTTTGATCCGGCTGAAGCAGTTTCCAGTGAGATCTTGTAGTTTCCCACCACAGTTAAGGGTCCACGAGGTGCCGGCATCTTCATCTTGAGATAAGCCGTATGAGTTGAGGCCATGAAAGCCGCCAATGTCGGCCTCCCTAGCAGTGCATGGTAAGGACTGTCTAGGTCCACCACTTCAAACAGAATGTTTTCAACCCGGCAGTTGTCACGTCCTCCGAATGACACATCCACCCGGACTTTTCCTACCGGTGCGCAGGACAGGCCCAGAACGATTCCGTGGAATGTTGTGTGAGTTGGCTGCATCATGTTTTCGGTTATCCCCAGCGTATGCATCGTATGCTTGTACATGATATTTATGCTGCTTCCATTGTCTATCAGCACTTTGCTGAACTTGACTCGAGTCTCTGGCCCTTGCATGATTGGGTCCACAATAAGAGCGTAACCACCCGGATTCGGCATGATCTTGGGGTGATCCTTAAACGACCAGGTGATTTCCTGATCTGACCACAGCATGTATCTGGGAATTGCCGGCATCACTGCGTTCACTTCCATGGAACGATGATGCACGCTCTGCCTGTCAGTTGGCTCAGTAACGAACACAACGCGGCACACGTGCGGGTCTTTGTAAACGTTCCGGCCTAATGGTGTCGGTGGTGGCGGTTGATCATTACCGTCCTCCACCTGATGAACTTGCTGGTGCTGCTGTACCGGTATGGTATTGGCTCCGGTAAGCGGTGGTGGCGGTGGTAATGAATGCTGCTGCAACATGTCATGCGAGGGTGGCAGTATTGTGGAACAGCCTTGTGCTTGCGCATCTTTTACCGCACCTCTCAACATCAAGTGCTTGATCCAGGAACAGTCTTTTGTCAAATGGTTTGCCGGCTTCGATGGATTCGGAGTGTGAAACAGGCATGGTTGCTCCATTGCTGCTTCCATAGTGTATCTCATATGTTCTTGCCAATCTTTTTTCTCTCCCCACTTCTTCTTTTCAACCCATTGTTTTTTAGGACCCGCCCATGGCTGCGATCCGGTTTTTTGCCTCTGGCTCCCGCTAGGGCCAGAATGTTCCTGCACCGCGGCTACTTGTTGCGGACCATACCTTCTATCCGGAAAATCTTCTCTTCTTTTGTTGTGCCTATTATCCCGGTATTGATCTTGGCGTGGTTGGCTTGTTTGTGCCGGTTCAGCTTGCACTGCCGGTTGCATTGGGTCTCCCAACGCATAATTGTCCGCCACCCGCATCATTTCAGCCAATGTGGTTGGCATGTTCCTCTGTAGCCTTTGCCACAGCGGTGATCCTCTCCGGCATCCGTGACAAAACCAAGCAATCGCTTGTGCTTCTATCACTCCTTCACATGTATTCCTTGTTGAGTTCCACCGGGTCAAGTAATCCCGGTCTGTTTCATTAGGACGCTGCAAGCATAGAGCGAGCTGCAGCGGCCTGTTTGGCCTTTTGTAAGTACTGCTGAAATTGCTCACAAAAGCTTCCTCAAAGTCCCGCCATCCGTTGATGCTTCCCTTTGGCAAATTGTTAAGCCAAATTCTTGCCGGTCCCACTAGGAAGGATGGTATGATTCTCACGGCCCAACGCCGGTTTCCTCCGCCACCAGCGACGTACACAGCTGTGACATAATCTGCCAGCCAATCTTCCGGCTTAGTTGTGCCATCGTATGTTTTTGTATCCCGGGGCAACTGGAAGTTGCGTACCGGTGGTTCTTCTCCCATGATCCGTGGGCCAAAACATTGCGGACCCGGTGGACCCTCACCTTCAATCATTTCAGAAAGATGCACTCTGTCCAGACGGTGCCTCGCATCCCGTTCCGGTAGGCATCTTTCCCCCACGCGTTCCCCCAAAGGGCTCCGGTAGGCTCCGGTTCGTTCCACTCCGGAATCTTCTTCATCATATCTTACCGGTACCGCGGCTCTTGCCTGCCGGTACCTTGGTGGCGGTATCTCATTCGCATAAGCTGCTCTGGGCGCTCGATAATTTTGCCCGGTTTCACCTCTACCGGCATAAGCGTTCCCAGCGTAAGCTTCTCCGGCATAGTCATCTCCGGCATAGCCGTGACCTGCCCTCTGATTTTTTCTTCCGGCCTCATACTGCCCGGCTTGTTGTTTTTCGGCAAGAACTGCATCATACACGGTCATTTGTCGCGCATTTCCCTCCTTTTCTCTTCTTCTTCCGGATGGGGGGATGATGCCTGCCCGTGGGACTTGCTTCCGGCATTCTTTGTCGAACGCACAGATTTTGATGCCGCAGCTTTGTTCGCCTTAGCCAATTCAGCATTTTGTGTTTCTATGATGTCAAGCAATTCCCTAACACGATCCTGTTGCTTAGCTAATGCATCTCCGGTAAGCGATTCACACAGCTCTACTCCAGCCCTAGCAGCTTTTATAGTTTTATCCGGGCTACTGTACTTGGGTTTCTCTATGATGCTCACAGATGCAGAGGTACTTTTGCCGGCAAGAACTTCCTTACGCAAATCCTGATCTAGATTGCGAGCCTTAAGTCGGTTTTCCGGCACCCTAGCAGCATGAGCGCTAACTGAAGCAAAGCCATGGGCAGCGTTACACTCACGTAGGGTTAGGTTCAGCTCGCGCTGCGCCCGGATGATGTCTGCGCCTCCGGAAAGCAGCGTCTTGCGCGTTGCTTCCAGCTCCGCCTGAGCCGCTGCTGGGTCGATGTTCTGCGCGATGGGCATCGCCAGCACGTTCATCGCCGCTTGGAGAGGAGTTTCCGGTGGTGCGGAAGATGTTCCCGCAGCGCCCCCATCGCGCTCCAGCGGTGGTTTGGCCGGGCGCGTCGAGGCCGTGCGCCCAGCTCCTTCTTCCACAGCTTCCTTGCCAGCACCAACCGCGCCAGCCATCATGACCTCGACGCTGCCGGCGGTGCGGTCTGTGCACAGCCACCTTGGCGGATCCGGCGCCACCAGCACCGGCGAGAGGCACTGGCGCACAGGGATGGTGCCGAAGTAGACGCGGTGGCTGCCGAACTCGATGGTGCGGCCGTTCTTGGGGAAGACGCCGCCGTTGGCGAAGCAGCCCGCGTTGTCGTTGATGAAGTCCATGGAGTAGATGCGCTGCACAAGCGCAGACACCGTCCGCTCGCAGGAGACGTTGAGGATACCCGCCCAAATGTGAACTCCAGCAAGCGCCGCTTCATGCCCCACGGTGGGCGCCAACTGTCGTCGTGGTGAAGTCCATGGAGTAGATGCGCTGCACAAGCACAGACACCGTCCGCTCGCCGGAGACGTTGAGGAGGCCCGCCCGAATGTGAACTCCAGCAAGCGCTGCTTCATGCCCCACGGTGGGCGCCAACTGTCGTCGTGGTGAACAGACAGATGCCATAGGATGGCTTAAGTTGGGGCCGAATGGGCGCTAGAGGATTCGGGGGAGGGTTCTTGATTAGATTGGATGAACTTCCGGATGCTTTCCTCAAGAACTTGGCCTAAGCCAGAGGTAGAAGAAGAAAGACACAAGGAAGAACTCTGCTCTAGATCTCTCTATTCCATGATTCAACTAGCTTACAGGTTTTTGGATACAAGGTTCATCTAACTGCTCATCGTCGTCCCCGCGATGGGGTGTGCCCCCTCTCCTTATATAGGGGAGAGGGTGGCTTACAGGGGAAGAAACCCTAATGGCATCTTTGAACAGACAAACTACTTTACAAAGTTACTTTAATCATGAGTGACGCCGGTATCTTCTTTAATCAGGGAGGATGACGTCCTCCGGTTGCTTTTGGCGTCACCTTCCTCTTTGGCGTCAGGGCTTCGTTTAAAGCTACTTTGCTGAGCTCATCCTTGTCCTCTAGCTCTTGAGAGAATCTTTGACCAGTCTTGCCGACGTGCTACAGTGCCCCTCTTACCGGCAATCCGGTGTCTTCTTAGCTCATTCCAGTATACCCCTCTTGGGGATACCGGTAAGATTTACTTAGCCAAAAGCTTAACTTCTCAATCCGGAATAAACTTTAAATCGGTATCTTGATGGCTCAAACCATCCGGTTTGGCATGCCTTTGGCATACCGGGGGTCATCCCCCGAACAGCATATGCCATAGGGTGGCTAAAGAAGGTGGTTCCTAATACGATCTACGGCGGTATCCGGATGCGGGTATGGGGACGAGCGACATGGTGACGTACCCAGGTTCGAGGCCCTCCTGTGGAGGTAACACCTCTACTCCTGCTCTAGAGTGTATAAGCAATATCACAGTACAATGGTGCTCCTTGAGCTGTATCCGGCTGCGAGGCAGGCTAGAGGTAGACGAAGGTCTCTCTCCCCGAGCGGTGCTAAGTGTGGAACTGAGAAGTGATCGATCGTCCCCACGCGTAGTAGGGGTAGTGCAACTTATATAGACGCTGGCACTTTACATATAAGTCCCTATGATTACTGGCCGGCTCCGCCGGCTCCGGCTTTATCGCTCCTTCCCGAGGCGCTGGCGTCACCAACCGTTGAGGCTTGTCCGTCCTTCCGCCGAACTCAGCGGCAACAGGACGTGCCAGGCGACGTGCGGAGCTGTCCCTGTCGGAGTTGGTAGCATGTAGCCATACGGCGCAGCCTACGCCATGACGGCCTGTCAGACGCGGGGCACTATTGCTCCACAGTGCCCCTTACTTTACGAGAGATGAGATCAGCGTGGACTTCTGCACCCGGATCGCCTTTCCAGTTCCTTCTCCTGCAAGGCTCACCAGCCGGGAGCCAGCCAGGGGGAAACAAACCAAGCCAGACATGGCTCGTAGAAGCCGGCCCGGCCATAGCGCATACGGTCGTGGCCAAGCCGGCGTAGACCTGGGAGTGCCGGCTCGCAAGGCAGCCGGCCACGGCTCCAGCCGGCTGCTCCTCAGCCGGCCTTTGCCGCGGGCCAGCCGGCCTCGAGCCAACTGTTCCCAGTCCTTTGCCATACCCGGGGTCTTCCCCCAGGCAGGGATAGAGGAAGAAATCATGTTGTGTTTGCGCAAAGATTGTTTTCCTGCATTGCGCAAGTCTAAGCTAATGCCACGTGCCGCTGGTCCTTTTAAGGTGTTAGAGAAAATAAATGATAATGCATATAAACTTGAGCTTCCTGGAGAATTGGGTCCGGTTAGACCTACATTTAACATTGCAGATTTGAAGCCTTACTTTGGTGAAGAAGATGAGCTTTCGTCGAGGAAGACTTCAATTCAAGAAGGGGAGCATGATGAGGACATCCCATCTACCACCCAGGCCACCCACGGGTTTTAAATGTCGCTTGCTTTTCCTCCGAGACTTCATCGATTTCCCCTAGGTTCATTGTACAAGGTCGCTCCCTTTTCCTCCCACACTCCATCGCTCATTTTTATTCTTGTTAATTATTTGTTGGTTTCACTTGTACGAAACTATTATTCCACATACTTTGATCTGTACAGTTGCAGGATGGTAGCATGCCTGCCGCCGGCGACCGTCGGCGAGCTTCCCAGTAAACGGTGCCAGACGCAGAGCAACGCGGCTTCGCATTCAACCGAGCCGGCGATGGACGACATCGTGGAAATAAACTATAGGAATTCGGAGATCATTGATGACCCACAAGTATAGGGGCGTATCGTAGTACTTTCGACAAATAAGAGTGTCGAACCCAACGAGGAGCAGAAGGTGTTGACAAGCAGTTTCGATGAAGGATTCACTGTAAATGCTCACAGACAAGTATTCAGGGGGTTTTGATATAGAAGATAAATAAAGTACAAGTAAATAAAATGCGAGAGTAATAGTTGCAGCAAGTGGCCCAATCCTTTTTAGCACAAAGGACAAGCCGGTTTGTTCACTTATGATGACCAAACGTTCTTGAGGACACACGGGAATTTAGTCTAGTGCTTTCGCTTCATATAGTTGATTAATCTTCATTGTTTTGATAAGTTTTGTGTGGGTGAACCTATGCTAATGCATCGCCCTTCCTAGGACTAATACATACTTGTGATTATACCCCTTGCAAGCATCCGCAAATACAAGAAAGTAATTAAGATAAATCTAACCACAGCCTTAAACTCTGAGATCCTGATATCCCTCCTGCATCGATATACCAACGGGGGTTCAGGTTGCTTGTCACTCCGGCAACCCCACAATTAGCAAACGAATACAAGATGTATTCCCCTAGGCCCATAAAGGTGAAGTATCATGTAGTCGACGTTCACATGACACCACTAGAAGAATAACACCACAACTTAAATATCAAACCATTAAATATTACTCAACATAGTTCACTACTAACATTTAGACTTCACCCATGTCCTCAAGAACTAAACGAACTACTCACGAGACATCATATGGAACATGATCAGAGGTGATATGATGATGAATAACAATCTGAACATAAACCTTGATCCAATGGTTTCACTCAATAGCATCAATAACAAGGAGAAATCAACACCGGGAGAGTTTCCCCTATGAGACAATCAAGATTTAACCCTAGATGTTACAGCGGTGACGAGGTGCAGCGGTGGAGATGGCGGTGTCGATGGTGGAGATGATGGTGATGATGATCCCAATGAAGTCCAGCTCGATGATGATGACGATTGCGTCAATTTCCCCCTTCGGGAGGGAATTTCCCCGGCGGATTTCTGCTCGCCGGAGAGCTCTTTCCTCTCTGGTGTTTTCCTCCCCGTAGAGGCGGTTGTGTCTCCTCGCGATTCTCCCCAGTACCTTAGGTTTTCGGGTAGATGAAGTACGCGAAAGAGAGGAGGCCGAGAGGGGCTGTGGGCCCCCTCCCCACAAGGCGGCGCGGCCAGGGCAGGGCCCGCGCCGGCCTATGGGGGGGCCATGGCGGCCCTCCTCGGCACCTCCTCTTGGCTGGCTCATTCTTCTGGAAAAATAAGATCTTCGGTGTAATTTCTGTCAATTGTTGTTCTCCAGAAATATTGCATTCTGACGGTGCTTTTTCCAGCAGAATCCTGACTCCGGTGAATGATTCTCCAATAATCATGAAACATGCAAAACAGGTGAAATAACATAAGTATCATCTCTAAATACAAAATATATCAATGAATAACAGTAAATTATGATATAAAATAGTGATGCAAAATGGACGTATCAACTCCCCCCAAGCTTAGACTTCGCTTGTCCCCAAGCGAAACTGAACTCGGTAAACAAGACCACATGTTTATGGAGTGAAGAGTCGATAAATAAAATATGGACAAGAAGCATCACAATTATTAATTCACACAAGACATTCTAGTAGACAACTTCCTCATATAATTCAACTTGAAACAAGTAGAAGGACATCACAAATAAAGGTGCATAGGTAATCATAGTTGGTGATGGCAAACTTCGTTCTTGGTCAAAGAACAATTAACAGATTGTACTTATTTGTCGAGCAGTGCTCTTATATTAAAGCTTATATGGCACAACTTGCATACTCAATCATAATAATCTCCTCATAATCATTGATAACTTTCAAAGCTATATTCATTTGGATAAAACTTGCACTAAACAAGGAAGAATAAAAAGCATGATTAAATAGATCACAATATAAATGGTTGGATCACAACAACTCAATTGCTTGCTTAGGATAGAGGGAAATAGGTTTACTGACTCAACATAAAAGTAAAAGATAGGCCCTTCACAGAGGGAAGCAGGGATCAAATCATGTGCTAGAGCTTTTTAAGTTTTGAAATCATATAGAGAGCATAAAAGTAAAGTTTGAGAGGTGTTTGTTGTTGTCAACGAATGGTAGTGGGCACTCTAACTACCTTATCAACCAGACTTTCAAGAGCGGCTCCCATGAAGGACGTTATCTCTACCAGCAAGGTAGATCATCCTTCTTCTCTTTTGTTTACACATGTATTTTAGTTTTATTTATGGATGACACTCCCCCCAACCTTTTCTTTCTCAAGCCATGGCTAACCGAATCGTCGGGTGGCCTCCAACATTCTCATACCATGGAGGAGTGTCTATTTGCAAGATTAAGTTGCTTACTTGATAATTCAGAGCGAAACATGTGAAGAGAATTATTAATGAAAGTTAATTAATTGGGGCTGGGAACCCCGTTGCCAGCTCTTTTTGCAAAATTATTGGATAAGCGGATGAGCCACTAGTCCATTGGTGAAAGTCTGTCAGAAGTAAATGACAAGATCGAAAGATAAAACACCACATACTTCCTCATGAGCTATAAAACATTAACACAAATAAGAGATAATAACTTTTGAATTGTTCAAAGGTAGCACATGAAGTATTTACTTGGAATGGCGCAAAATACCACATAATAGGTAGTTATGGTGGACACTCATGGCATGGGTTTGGTTTAAGGGTTTGGATGCACGAGAAGCATTCCCTCTCAGTACATGTCTTTGGCTGGCAAGGTTGATTAGCAAGCATAAGAGTTGAGGGAAACAAACAAATATACATGTGATAGAAACAATCATGCATCTTACTTGTAAGCACAAACAATTTTAACTTCAGAATACTAAGCTCATAGTTAATCAAGAAAGAAAGATAATGAACTAACATATCTACATGTATTTCCTCTTTTCTACTTAAACTCAAAGTGTTGTTGCTATTGACGAATGCTAAGTTTGCAAAAACCAAATAGATTTACTTGATGCTCCCAAAGTGATACCAATACTAACAATAAGATCAATCATATAATAGAGATTGCAAACTAAAATAAGGTGTGCAAAAAGTAAATGATAAAACTTCTCATTAATATTCCATAACGATAACTCACACCAAGGGATACATAGATAACCAACTAAAAAGAGAGATACTTCCACACAGCAACCATCTTATATGATAACTTCCCTACTCATGATATGACACTACTTGATAGTAAAAAGGTAAAAGATAGTGATGATGTGATACCGCGGCACTCCCCCAAGCTTGGAACAAACCAAGGGGATGCCAATACCAATGATGAATTACTCCTTCGGTGGTGATGGTGGTTGATGTCTACGGGAGCTTCTATTCTTGTAGACAGTGTTGGGCCTCCAAGAGCAGAGGTTTGTAGAACAGCAGCAAGTTTCCCTTAAGTGGATACCCAAGGTTTATCGAACTCAGGGAGGAAGAGGTCAAAGATATCCCTCTCATGCAACCCTGCAACCACAAAGCAAGAAGTCTCTTGTGTCCCCAACACACCTAATAGGTGCACTAGTTCGGCGAAGAGATAGTGAAATACAGGTGGTATGAATAAGTATGAGCAGTAGCAACGGTGCCAGAAAAGTGCTTGGCGCGTAGTTGATGGTGGTGGTATTGCAGCAGTAGTAACGCAGTAAAACAATAAACAAGCAGTAGTAACTCAGCAGTATTTAGGAACAAGGCCTAGGGATTACACTTTCACTAGTGGACACTCTCAACATTGATCACATAACAGAATAGATAAATGCATACTCTACACTTTTGTTGGATGATGAACACATTGCGTAGGATTACACGAACCCTCAATGCCGGAGTTAACAAGCTCCACAATAATGCTCATGTTTAAGTAACCTTTAGTGTAAGATAGATCAACGCTACTAAACCAAGTACTAGCATAGCATGCACACTCGTCACCTTCATGCATATGTAGGAGGAATAGATCACATCAATATTATCATAGCAATAGTTAACTCCACAATCTACAAGAGATCATGATCATAGCATAAACCAAGTACTAACACGGTGCACGCACTGTCACCTTTGCACACATGCAGGAGGAATAAACTACTTTAATAACAAATCACTAGAGTAGCACATAGATAAATTGTGATACAACATGCTGCAATCATAAAGAGATATAAATAAGCACCTCACTATGCCATTCAATGAGTAAGTATTCTGTGAAATATGGCCTATGAGACCCACACGGTGCACACACTGTCACCTTTACACACGTGGGACTAGGAGTCTCCGGAGATCACATAGGTAAAACTCACTTGACTAGCACAATGACATCTAGATTACAAGCATCATCATATGAATCTCAATCATGTAAGGCAGCTCATGAGATTATTGTATTGAAACACATAGGAGAGAGCTGAACCACATAGCTACCGGTACAGCCCCGAGCCTCGATGGAGAACTACTCCCTCCTCATGGGAGCAGCAGCGGTGATGAAGATGGAGGTGGAGATGGCAGCGGTGTCGATGGAGAAGCCTTCCGGGGGCACTTCCCCGCTCCGGCAGGGTGCCGGAACAGAGACTCCTGTCCCCCAGATCTTGGCTTCGCGATGGCGGCGGCTCTGGCAGGTTTCTGTGGGTTTCGTCAATCGTCCCGGGGTTTTCTGATCCAGGGGCTTTATATAGGCGGAGAGGCGGCGTCAGAGGGTCGAAGGGCTGGCCAAACCCTAGGGGGGCGCGGGCCCCCCCTAGGCCGCGCCAGGGTATGGTGTGGTGGGCTCGTGCCCCCCTCCGGTCCCTCTCGTGTGTTCTGGATGCTTCCGGGGATTCTAAGATCTTTGGCGTTGATTTCGTCCGATTCCGAGAATATTTCGTTACTAGGATTTACGAAACCAAAAACAGCAGAAAACGAGAACCGGCACTTCGGCATCTTGTTAATAGGTTAGTTCCGGAAAATGCACGAATATGACATAAAGTGTGCATATAACATGTAGATAACATCAATAATGTGGCATGGAACACAAGAAATTATCGATACGTTGGAGACGTATCAGCATCCCCAAGCTTAGTTCCGCTCGTCCCGAGCAGGTAAAACGATAACAAAGATAATTTCTGGAGTGACATGCCATCATAAACTTGATCATACTATTTGTAAAGCATATGTAGAGAATGCAGCGATCAAAACAATGTGTATGACATGAGTAAACAACTGAATCATATAGCAAAGACTTTTCATGAATAGCACTTCAAGACAAGCATCAATAAGTCTTGCATAAGAGTTAACTCATAAAGCAATAATTCAAAGTAAAGGCATTGAAGCAACACAAAGGAAGATGTAACACCCCAACTTTTGCAAACTTGTTTAATTGTCCTTAATGCAAAAATTAGGGGGAACAAAAACTTTTTCTATAAGACTAATTAAGATGAATTGCCTTGATCTGTTTGTTATGATGAATTGCCTTGATCTGTTGGTAGATGTATTGACTTGATTTCTTGTTGAGTTTTGTCTTGAGCTACTTCAAAGAACAACACCTCTGGTGGTTAAACAAGCAACTCACCTAATAAAACACATGTGTGACCTAGGAAAAGTTGTTTTCCTTCTTACTACATCTAACTCTTCCCCTGATGGCAACATGAGTGTGCCATCTTGATTTTTCTCTTTGTGGTACAAGATAGCTCAATCATCCTTAATTCAAAACTTGGTACCATCTACCCCTTGCTACATCCCTCTCTTATACCCACTCATCTTTGTTGGTTTTGAGGCCATGTCGACCATCTGTGTTGACAGGCTTAAAATGTCCAGACTTTGGCAATTGATCTCTAAGCACCCACAACTGTTATTGTTGACTTCAATGCATGGATCTCATCTATGCAACCTCCTCTTCAACCTCCACGTCTTGCATATCTCAGTCTATCCTTGCATCACATATATTCAACTTGATCTTCTACACTATCTGCTATTTAAACCACCAGATCACTCTTCCTCTTTTACCTCTTGTTTTTGTTTTCATTCAAGTTTATCTTCACAAAACCAAGAGTGGGATTGATGGGTACAGTCTGTAGCCACCATCTACCCTTGAGAACAATCCTCCCTGAATTAGTTTTCTTTCTCGAAAATCCTATTGTTTTTCCTACTCTGGTTTTGATCACAAAACTACTTCTAGTTTTATTAAATCTTTTCAAGATATTTCTTCAAAGGAAACAAAGAACTGAAATGGGTTTTGTTTCTCATCCCATTTCTACCAAGTACTGATTTCTAAAACACTATTTTCTATCTTGCCTTGTTTTTAACAAAAGGCTTGTTTATGGTACCTACACCATTTCTTGTTTTCCTCTTGATTATTTTACATTTGAGAAAACTCTACTTTACTTGATAAAGTAAGTAGAATATTTTGAACTCCTATGCTCCAACTAGTTTTCTCTCAACATCTTCAAATTTCCATTACACTTGTGATCTTTCCCAATTGTCTCTAGACAATTGAGGTGTGTCCCATACCTTTCAATTAAACTCTATTTCAAATGACAATTTTTGCATATCTTGCACATCTCTGATCTACCCCATTGTACCCCCTCATCCTCCAATTCTTGATCAAATGGATGATCATTTGATACTTTCAAATCACTCCCAATTGACCTCTCATTTGTAGAGCAATTTATATTCTTTTCCATCATTACCTTGACCTCATGAATTCATGATTTAAGTCACCATATTCTTCATTGTGGGTATATGGTTACTTCTCTCACCATCTCTCTTAATATTGCTCTATCATTGACTAAGCCACCATCACCATCATCTTCTTGGCATAATGCCATCATGCAGCAAATACCATCATGGTATATTTTACCATCACAATCTTCCTTCATCTCTATATCTGTCACATTGTTCACTTGAGTTTGGCAAGAATGGAGCCGGCCATGAAAATTTCGGCCAGCCATGCCTCTCCAATTTTCTTCCTCTACAAGACTTGCCTCCCACCTAACCCAATCACTAAATGAGCAGCCACCCATCTTAGCCAATCAACAAAAGGAGGCAGCCACCATCCTCCCTCTATTTAAGGAGCTTGGCCGGCCACTCCACCTCCCCTTTGGTCATTTTTTCTCACACTCCACTCCCTCCCACTCTCCTCTACCTCTCCCCCACGAAATGCTGCTGCCCCAAGGCTCCATGGCCGGCCATGGCCATGGAAAGCTCACCAAGATGCATCTCCTTCCTCCCTCAAGCTTTCCCTCACCATGAGAGCTTCCCTCTCACTCTCTTCTCCCCTAATCTTTGATGAATCCAGCCCTATTTCTCCTTTCTCCTCTCACAAGATTGGATCTTGATGCAGGTGCATGTTGGTCCAAGCATGGAGAAGGTTGAGCTATCCTCAGATCTGAAGTTCTTGAGCAAAGTTCGTCCAAAACCTTGCAGTAATTTCTGCTACTTTGCTGTTTCAGATTCTGGTACGATCTTGTAAAATCCACCGAATCTCGTGTGCAGATCCAAATCGAGTGATTCAAAGTTCCACAGTTAGATACGGAAAAGATCTACAACTTGGCGTTGGTCTCATCCTCAAATTCGTTACGGATTGTCCGTGGTAAATAAAGTCCTGAAAACATGCAGAATCACTGTTTGTTAGATTTCTCCCGTTTTACAAAACCTTTTTGAGCAAACTCAACTGTGGGTGAAAGCCCTCTTCAGTACCTTCATTTTGGCGGTGGTTTCACTTCGATTGACCTCCTGCAACTGAAATGGTTCACAGATGAAGATCTGGTCAGATCTGACTTTGTCAAATTAAACCAGGAGCTTGGAGACGAATTTTTGAATGAAACCAACTGGGTAAGAACCACCCATTCAATACCTTTCAGATGCAGCAGACCTCATATTTTTATGATTTGTGTATGATTTTTGATGAATTAAACTTGTTCTGTATGTTCTGCAGACATGGCTGTTAGCTTTTAATTCATCAAAAATCCATTTTTGAACCTAATTGAGTGATTCCAATTCTGTAAGACTACTGAATGTTTTCTTAATCACCTCAAACAAGTTTCAAAACTTTATCTGTTCTGTAACTCCAGAGAGAAAGAAAATGGTACAGACATGCAGTAAATTTGTAAATCCAATTGTGAGAGTTTCATAAATAATTTGAACCCAAATCCAATTGCGTATGCATCTCTGTTTAATTACCTTTCAAATGCAAGTGGCCTCATATTTTTAGGATTTTTCTACGATTTATGGCTTACAGATCTTGTTTTCTGTACAGTCAGATTCAAAGAAATTCCTAAAATTGTAGGTTTAATATTTTTGGGTGATTCCAATTGGGTTAGTCTTGTATTAGTACTGGCCATCTAGGAAAAATACTATCAGTCTCTGTTCAAACATATTTGTTACTGTTAGTAATGTTTATGTGTGACATGCATTGTTGAAGCAAAACCTTTCGGTTTATTTAAAACCCTTGACCAACTCTTTTTGGTAGAGATGGGCAACCATTGTTTTATGCTTGCAAAGCAAAACCTCTGCAACTTAACATTAGCTCTTTTGTTTAGCTTGAGTTTTCAAATGATGTGGATTATGGTTTGCTTCCTATTTTGGTTGTAGTGTTATGGGAACAAATTATGTTAGGAAAACTGTTTTCTACTTTTCCAAAAATGTTTGAAAATGTTTTGTGAATGTTTGTGATGCCAAACAAATGCTCTTGTCCTCTTTATGATGTTATCTACCAGGGGATACTTAGTTGTGCCATGGTGATACCTAGAGAGGCAATTGCTAAGTCGTGGCACTCTCATACCTTCACTAGGTAAATAAATGGGGTTTTCTTTTAGTTGCTTTGTAGTACCTATAAGTCTTTTGTATGTTAGCCCTTAGTAAAGTGGTTAGCTATTGATTGTTGAATGTTGCATGCTTGTTATGTTTGGAGCAATGTGATTGATTGTGTTCCTTTTATATTTTCCGGCGATAGATGCGAACAATTCCGGAGAAGAAGAAGAAGTGGAATCGGACAAGGATTTTATTTATGTTATTGGGATTCTTATATTGATGGAGTTGAAGAAGTACAGGGACAAATAAGCCAAGGCAAGCCATCTCTTGATCTCTGATTCGGTGTCTAGTTGGATGTCATTTGTTGATGTTCAAAGCACCTTGGTTCTATGTGTGTTGTTATCCTTAATATAGTCATCTATATTTGTTTGCTAGTGTAGTACTCCCTAGTGGTGATACTCCACCATTGTCTTTGTGATTATGGGATGCATGGTACCATGGCCGTGCTATTCCACTTGGTCATCTTGTATGCTCAACTTGAGCATGTTCCATCTCAAGATAGTAACTTACACCACATCATTCCACTTTTGTAGTATAGAGGTATCAATGTCATGCTCTTGGTATATTCTCAACTTGAGAGGAGTATGCCGTGTACCATATTGGAGAGTATGTTGGATAGTGATACTCCACTATCTAAGTTGTGTATTTAGTCACCACAAATCTGAAAGTATAATCCTCCTTGTGTTGTCATAAATACATGCTTACCTTAAAGCAAGTATGATCCACTCCATTACCCTCTTGTTTACACCATCTATGGCGTGATGACTCTCATCTCGGCCGTAGTGCAATAGTAGTTCCACTCATGAAACTATAGGTTGGGAACCCCTCAAGGCTTACCTTGTTGTAAATGTTTTATGAAAACCTTGGGTGAGTTAACCCAAGCGTATGGTTTAAGAAAGCAAAGGATCTTGGTAAAGATGTTCGGAAAAGTGGTGTATGGCTGTTTGTTGAACAACCAAGGTGTTGTGGGGAAAATGGTTTTAAAAAGGAGCACTCGCGTATAAGTGTACACCAGCCCAACTTTTATCGCGCAACCACTCTACCCTGGTGTGGGACGGGGCTTAGCCCGTAGTTTGTTGAAGCTGGCAGGAGCACCCTTCACAACTTTCTAGGGAGGGTCATGACGACCTCCGACGCCGGGTTGCGCTGCTGGAGGAGGCAATACACTCGTCTTAACCGATAGCCGGACGATTACCGAGGGTCTTCCGTCATGGCGCCGGAGATACGCTCAAAAGGAGGTATGCTGCCGGGGTGCCGGGAAGGGGTAAGCCCGCAGGGAAGGACTCGTGCCAGTGGAGATGGGCGAAAGGTTATGTCCGGATATCCGTCGTGGCATATGTTGTTATGCAGGGATGATGCCCACACGATAGGTATCCGGATAGTTGTGGGGAAAGTGTGCAAACTCTGCAGAGTTAAATCTATTCGAATAGCCGCGTCCGCGGTCATGGACGGGTTGCAAAGGTCTACCTTTACCGGGGCTTGAGTTTTGTTTTGATAAATGCTTTGCAAAGAAAGTGTTGTGTTGGATGTACCGGAAGGGTACGGAAAAGGGCGTGTGTCGACCATATGGAGATGGTCGTGGAAAAATAAGACCAAGTGGGGAACTCTTTCCTAGTGTTTCTTGTAGAGGAACTCTTCTTTAACAAAGATATAGGTATGTCATAGGTATCTTTTGAAGTATCTTCTTCAAAATAAAGATATAGGTATGTCATAGGAATCCTCTAGCATTCCCATCAACTGAGATGGACTTATGCTACCTCATCTCCAATAAAGGTATAGATATGTCATAGAACTTCCTAAGCGTCCCCATCAATTGAGATGGCGACATGCTATGTCCACAAGAGAAACTGACGCTCTTGTGCATGCTATATCCACGAGAGAAACTATGTCTCTTCCACATGCTATATCCACAAGAGAAACTATTTCTCTTTCTCATGCTATTTCCACAAGAGAAATTAGCTCTTCCCTCTTGTCATCTTAGTTTAGCACTTGTTATCTTGCACTCTTGCAAAGTACCTTTCTTGATGGTTTGCGAGTACAATTCCAAATGTACTCACGGCTTTGTCCCCGGCTATTTACTTGGCCAGACTTGGAGGAACACGACGGATGAAGAAGGTGTTGGCGACGTCTATGCGAGCTAGGAACGTCTTCCCGCTCGGTTGCTCGTAGGGTTATGGCAGATGACTTGGGTACTGCGCTCGTTGAAGTGATGATGCTACTCGATGTTTAGTTAGGCCCTTCGAGGCTATTATGTAAGTATTGGTCATGTGACCATGTTGTAATTTTCTTATTCCGCTTTGTAATGGATGGTGTAATTTGATATCAGTTCGGTTATGTGTTCACGACGCACTGATCATGGGATCGTGAACTGTATACATAACAGGGAATTTCGGGCTGCTAGTCCGGGGTCCCCACAGAGCTGGTATCAGAGCTATCCTGACTGTAGGAGACCTTAGTTAGCATGGACGTTAGTTAGGAAACAAATACTTGGAGAAAACTATTTATGAAACAAATTGTTTCTTTAGTCGGAAGCATAGCTTCTACTCCTCTTATTTATTCAAAGCTTCTAAACTCTTACCTCTCCGCTTTATAAATGCTTGAAAGTTCTTACTCTATTGTCTCATCCATTTCAAACCTACATGTTGGACGATGTCCCCAACTTAGACCGGAGACTCGAACTCGAAGATCGGATCAATCCCTCATGAAGACGCAAGTACCTCCCATTAGCAGCTATGGAAGATTGGAGGCCGACTTAGTGTGCACATATAAGGATGATAACGATGATGTCTTGGTTGTCGCCAAGGTTTGTCAAGGAGCTGACCTTGTTCCTCCGTGGACTTGCACCTTTTCGCAGTTGTCTGGGATCAAGTCCTCAGTTCTTGACTAGTAATTTTTAGGCCAGCCACCAGAAGTTGTCGACTTTGGGAGTACCTCAACAGCTACCCCTCTGAAGACCTCATATCCTCGGGATGATGAGACCATCGGATATATGCAGTTTTTGCCTCCACCTCAACATCGACGAGTCAACACCGGGCCTGCGTCACCACCAACTGCCACGAAAGATCCATGTTGAAGTCCATAAGAGCAAAATGAAGACGGCGACATATGTGACCAGCCCCAAACCAATAGGATGGATAGGACAAACTCAATCGCTTTGATTGAGCTACCCCCGCGCATTAGGAATTTTTGTGTACTTAGAGTATCATGGTTGGTGTGATGATTGCTTGTAGTTCCCTAGTGTGCTGCCTTGAGTGTTTGTATATGTTTGCTGTGTGCATGTATGTCTTGCTATTTAGACGTTCCCGCCCTTTTTTTTAATTGTTTGAAATTTGTGAAACAGAAATTAAAAATGGAAATCTGTCAGTGTACTGTTTTGCTAATAAAAATAGTTTGGTAGCTCCGATTGATGTGATTCCAATTGCACTAGAACCAGTATGAAATTATCTTTCAGATGCCACTGACCTTGTATTTTTAGGATTTTTGTGCGATTTTTAATAAATAAAACTTGATCACTGTTTCTGGTTAGTATTTTGAGTCTCAAAAATTGTAAAATAAATATTTTTGAATGATTCCAATTGTGTTGATCTTGTTTTCTTAATGTGCATCTAGGAAAAATACCAGTAGCCTCTGTTAGTGGTATTTTGTCTCTGGTTATGATTGTATGGGTGTCACATGCTTTGATAGGATTAAAGTTTGCCTCGCCGATGTATTGCTAACTGCTAGTTAGTTGGATAGGTAACATAAGGCCCTAACTCTAGCCCGTTAGCAGTTGTTTTTCAACCGTCAGGGAAACTAACTCAGACCCCTACCTACGCCGACTACTTTCAAGGTCATCTGAAGCATCTCCACTACGCCAAGAAAGCAGAAGCCCCTACCTTCAAGAGTGACTGCACCTCTGCGAGAAGCCTTACTAACTTGGTCTAACCTTGGAGTATAGTCGTGCTAACCTCGAGGATATCTTCTTGAAACCACCCTCTAACACCCCATCTAACAAGCTGAGAGAACAATAACGTCAAAGCCGAGCTACATCACATGGTTCATCTGGTCCTCATCAAGTGAAGACTCCTGAAGATACCTCAAGAACTCAAGACTAGGTGCAACTTACCCGCTCACCAACTGGTATAAGTCAGCACCGACCCGCAAGCTGAAGATTGTCTTCGACGACCTCTGTTGCTGCTTCATATGGATACCAACTAGGTGTTTCATCAACTTACTAACTCACCGCGCGTCCCATATGGTTTAGTTAACACGTGAGTGCCGCTTGAAGCTGTGGTCTGCACGTCGCCCCCGAAGATTCTTCAGCTGAACAAGGAAGACCGATGACTTCTTCCGAAGCCCCAGACAGAACTACAAGGCAGAAGCTCTGAGTTTTTCCGAGAACCCGATGAAAAATCTTAAGGGTGGAAGACCTTGTCTTCCACTAAAAGTTGGAGCTAACCCTAACATTTTAAATCTTTCTAAAACAACGATGGAAACGTGGGATTGCACTAGCTCCCCTCAAAGCCGTGGACTACACAACGCCCACAGAAGATGTTCGACTCAAGACGAGAGATCAATGACTTCTCCCCAAAAGCGCCTGACAAGACCCATGGCTGAAGCTCTAATTTTCAAGAACTCCCGCTGAACAATCTTAAGGGTGGAAGACTTCGTCTTCCACTAAATTGAAGCTAACTCTAAAAAGTTTTCAACCCTGCTAAGGCACCATTGGAGTGCACTAAATTTTCCGAAGTCGTGAACCCCGCTAGGATCATTAAGAAGCTTCAGATCCAACATCTGCACGGAGTAGTCAACCTCTTCATGAAGCTCGCCATCGGCGGGAATCCATCATGTCTCCCGGAAGATAAAGCAACGACCTTCTCAACAACGGCACGCCGATAGAAGAATGGAGTCTAACTTTCGTTAAGCTTTACAACCCCTCTAGTTCTGCGCTCAGTAATCTCGGGACGAGATTATTTTAAGGGTGGAAGATCTGTAACACCCCAACTTTTGCAACCTTGTTTAATTGTCCTTAATGCAAAAATTAGGGGGAACAAAAACTTTTTCTATAGACTAATTAAGATGAATTGCCTTGATCTGTTTGTTATGATGAATTGCCTTGATCTGTTGGTAGATGAATTTTCTTGATTTGCTTGTTGAGTTTTGTCTTGAGCTACTTCAAAGAACAACACCTCTGGTGGTTAAACAAGCAACTCACCTAATAAAACACATGTGTGACTTAGGAAAAGTTGTTTTCCTTTTTTTTACTACATCAAACCTCTCCTTCTGATGACAACCTGAGTGTGCCATCTTGATTTTCTCTTTGTGGTACAAGATAGCTCAATCATCCTTAATTCAAAACTTGGTACCATCTACCCCTTGCTACATCCCTCTCTTATACCCACTCATCCTTGTTGGTTTTGAGGCCATGTCGACCATCTGTGTTGACAGGCTTAAAATGTCCAGACTTTGGCAATTGATCTCTAAGCACCCACAACTGTTATTGTTGACTTCAATGCATGGATCTCATCTATGCAACATCCTCTTCAACCTCCACGTCTTGCATATCTCAGTCTATCCTTGCATCACATATATTCAACTTGATCTTCTACACTATCTGCTATGTTAAACCACCGGATCACTTCTTCCTCTATTACCTCTTGTTTTTGTTTTCATTCAAGTTTATCTTCACAAAACCAAGAGTGGGATTGATGGGTACAGTCTGTAGCCACCATCTACCCTTGAGAACAATCCTCCCTGAATTAGTTTTCTTTCTCGAAAATCCTATTGTTTTTCCTACTCTGGTTTTGATCACAAAACTACTTCTAGTTTTATTAAATCTTTTCAAGATATTTCTTCAAAGGAAACAAAGAACTGAAATGGGTTTTGTTTCTCATCCCATTTCTACCAAGTACTGATTTCTAAAACACTATTTTCTATCTTGCCTTGTTTTTAACAAAAGGCTTGTTTATGGTACCTACACCATTTCTTGTTTTCCTCTTGATTATTTTACATTTGAGAAAACTCTACTTTACTTGATAAAGTAAGTAGAATATTTTGAACTCCTATGCTCCAACTAGTTTTCTCTCAACATCTTCAAATTTCCATTACACTTGTGTTCTTTCCCAATTGTCTCTAGACAATTGAGGTGTGTCCCATACCTTTCAATTAAACTCTATTTCAAATGACAATTTTTGCATATCTTGCACATCTCTGATCTACCCCATTGTACCCCCTCATCCTCCAATTCTTGATCAAATGGATGATCATTTGATACTTTCAAATCACTCCCAATTGACCTCTCATTTGTAGAGCAATTTATATTCTTTTCCATCATTACCTTGACCTCATGAATTCATGATTTAAGTCACCATATTCTTCATTGTGGGTATATGGTTACTTCTCTCACCATCTCTCTTAATATTGCTCTATCATTGACTAAGCCACCATCACCATCATCTTCTTGGCATAATGCCATCATGCAGCAAATACCATCATGGTATATTTTACCATCACAATCTTCCTTCATCTCTATATCTCTCACATTGTTCACTTGAGTTTGGCAAGAATGGAGCCGGCCATGAAAATTTCGGCCAGCCATGCCTCTCCAATTTTCTTCCTCTACAAGACTTGCCTCCCACCTAACCCAATCACTAAATGAGCAGCCACCCATCTTAGCCAATCAACAAAAGGAGGCAGCCACCATCCTCCCTCTATTTAAGGAGCTTGGCCGGCCACTCCACCTCCCCTTTGGTCATTTTTTCTCACACTCCACTCCCTCACACTCTCCTCTACCTCTCCCCCACGAAATGCTGCTGCCCCAAGGCTCCATGGCCGGCCATGGCCATGGAAAGCTCACCAAGATGCATCTCCTTCCTCCCTCAAGCTTTCCCTCACCATGAGAGCTTCCCTCTCACTCTCTTCTCCCCTAATCTTTGATGAATCCAGCCCTATTTCTCCTTTCTCCTCTCACAAGATTGGATCTTGATGCAGGTGCATGTTGGTCCAAGCATGGAGAAGGTTGAGCTATCCTCAGATCTGAAGTTCTTGAGCAAAGTTCGTCCAAAACCTTGCAGTAATTTCTGCTACTTTGCTGTTTCAGATTCTGGTACGATCTTGTAAAATCCACCGAATCTCGTGTGCAGATCCAAATCGAGTGATTCAAAGTTCCACAGTTAGATACGGAAAAGATCTACAACTTGGCGTTGGTCTCATCCTCAAATTCGTTACGGATTGTCCGTGGTAAATAAAGTTCTGAAAACATGCAGAATCACTGTTTGTTAGATTTCTCCCGTTTTACAAAACCTTTTTGAGCAAACTCAACTGTGGGTGAAAGCCCTCTTCAGTACCTTCATTTTGGCGGTGGTTTCACTTCGATTGACCTCCTGAAACTGAAATGGTTCACAGATCAAGATCTGGTCAGATCTGACTTTGTCGAATTAAACCAGGAGCTTGGAGACGAATTTTTGAATGAAACCAACTGGGTAAGAACCACCTATTCAATACCTTTCAGATGCAGCAGACCTCATATTTTTATGATTTGTGTATGATTTTTGATGAATTAAACTTGTTCTGTATGTTCTGCAGACATGGCTGTTAGCTTTTAATTCATCAAAAATCCATTTTTGAACCTAATTGAGTGATTCCAATTCTGTAAGATTACTGAATGTTTTCTTAATCACCTCAAACAAGTTTCAAAACTTTATCTGTTCTGTAACTCCAGAGAGAAAGAAAATGGTACAGACATGCAGTAAATTTGTAAATCCATTTGTGAGAGTTTCAGAAATAATTTGAACCCAAATCCAATTGTGTATGCATCTCTGTTTAATTACCTTTCAAATGCAAGTGGCCTCATATTTTTAGGATTTTTCTACGATTTATGGCTTACAGATCTTGTTTTCTGTACAGTCAGATTCAAAGAAATTCCTAAAATTGTAGGTTTAATATTTTTGGGTGATTCCAATTGGGTTAGTCTTGTATTAGTACTGGCCATCTAGGAAAAATACTATCAGTCTCTGTTCAAACATATTTGTTACTGTTAGTAATGTTTATGTGTGACATGCATTGTTGAAGCAAAACCTTTCGGTTTATTTAAAACCCTTGACCAACTCTTTTTGGTAGAGATGGGCAACCATTGTTTTATGCTTGCAAAGCAAAACCTCTGCAACTTAACATTAGCTCTTTTGTTTAGCTTGAGTTTTCAAATGATGTGGATTATGGTTTGCTTCCTATTTTGGTTGTAGTGTTATGGGAACAAATTATGTTAGGAAAACTGTTTTCTACTTTTCCAAAAATGTTTGAAAATGTTTTGTGAATGTTTGTGATGCCAAACAAATGCTCTTGTCCTCTTTATGATGTTATCTACCAGGGGATACTTAGTTGTGCCATGGTGATACCTAGAGAGGCAATTGCTAAGTCGTGGCACTCTCATACCTTCACTAGGTAAATAAATGGGGTTTTCTTTTAGTTGCTTTGTAGTACCTATAAGTCTTTTGTATGTTAGCCCTTAGTAAAGTGGTTAGCTATTGATTGTTGAATGTTGCATGCTTGTTATGTTTGGAGCAATGTGATTGATTGTGTTCCTTTTATATTTTCCGGCGATAGATGCGAACAATTCCGGAGAAGAAGAAGAAGTGGAATCGGACAAGGATTTTATTTATGTTATTGGGATTCATATATTGATGGAGTTGAAGAAGTACAGGGACAAATAAGCCAAGGCAAGCCATCTCTTGATCTCTGATTCGGTGTCTAGTTGGATGTCATTTGTTGATGTTCAAAGCACCTTGGTTCTATGTGTGTTGTTATCCTTAATATAGTCATCTATATTTGTTTGCTAGTGTAGTACTCCCTAGTGGTGATACTCCACCATTGTCTTTGTGATTATGGGATGCATGGTACCATGGCCGTGCTATTCCACTTGGTCATCTTGTATGCTCAACTTGAGCATGTTCCATCTCAAGATAGTAACTTACACCACATCATTCCCCTTTGTAGTACAGAGGTATCAATGTCATGCTCTTGGTATATTCTCAACTTGAGAGGAGTATGCCGTGTACCATATTGGAGAGTATGTTGGATAGTGATACTCCACTATCTAAGTTGTGTATTTATCACCACAAATCTGAAAGTATAATCCTCCTTGTGTTGTCATAAATACATGCTTACCTTAAAGCAAGTATGATCCACTCCATTACCCTTTTGTTTACACCATCTATGGCGTGATGACTCTCATCTCGGCCGTAGTGCAATAGTAGTTCCACTCATGAAACTATAGGTTGGGAACCCCTCAAGGCTTACCTTGTTGTAAATGTTTTATGAAAACCTTGGGTGAGTTAACCCAAGCGTATGGTTTAAGAAAGCAAAGGATCTTGGTAAAGATGTTCGGAAAAGTGGTGTATGGCTGTTTGTTGAACAACCAAGGTGTTGTGGGGAAAATGGTTTTAAAAAGGAGCACTGCGTATAAGTGTACACCAGCCCAACTTTTATCGCGCAACCACTCTACCCTGGTGTGGGACGGGGCTTAGCCCGTAGTTTGTTGAAGCTGGCAGGAGCACCCTTCACAACTTTCTAGGGAGGGTCATGACGACCTCCGACGCCGGGTTGCGCTCTGGAGGAGGCAATACACTGTCTTAACTGATAGCCGGACGATTACTGAGGGTCTTCCATCATGGCGCCGGAGATACGCTCAAAAGGAGGTATGCTGCCGGGGTGCCGGGAAGGGGTAAGCCCGCGGGGAAGGACTTGTGCCGGTGGAGATGGGCGAAAGGTTATGTCCGGATATCCGTCGTGGCATATGTTGTTATGCAGGGATGATGCCCACACGATAGGTATCCGGATAGTTGTGGGGAAAGTGTGCAAACTCTGCGAGTTAAATCTATTCGAATAGCCGCGTCCGCGGTCATGGACGGGTTGCAAAGGTCTACCTTTACCGGGGCTTGAGTTTTGTTTTGATAAATGCTTTGCAAAGAAAGTGTTGTGTTGGATGTACCGGAAGGGTACGGAAAAAGGGCGTGTGTCGACCATATGGAGATGGTCGTGGAAAAATAAGACCAAGTGGGGAACTCTTTCCTAGTGTTTCATGTAGAGGAACTCTTCTTTAACAAAGATATAGAGATGTCATAGGTATCTTTTGAAGTATCTTCTTCAAAAAAAAAGATATAGGTATGTCACAGTAATCCTCTAGCATTCCCATCAACTGAGATGGACTTATGCTACCTCATCTCCAATAAAGGTATAGATATGTCATAGAACTTCCTAAGCGTCCCCATCAATTGAGATGGCGACATGCTATGTCCACAAGAGAAACTGACGCTCTTGTGCATGCTATATCCACGAGAGAAACTATGTCTCTTCCACATGCTATATCCACAAGAGAAACTATTTCTCTTTCTCATGCTATTTCCACAAGAGAAATTAGCTCTTCCCTCTTGTCATCTTAGTTTAGCACTTGTTATCTTGCACTCTTGCAAAGTACCTTTCTTGATGGTTTGCGAGTACAATTCCAAATGTACTCACGGCTTTGTCCCCGGCTATTTACTTGGCCAGACTTGGAGGAACACGACGGATGAAGAAGGTGTTGGCGACGTCTATGCGAGCTAGGAACGTCTTCCCAGTCAGTTGCCTGTAGGGTTATGGCAGATGACTTGGGTACTGCGCTGCTGAAGTGATGATGCTACTCTGATGTTTAGTTAGGCCCTTCGAGGCTATTATGTAAGTA
Organism: Lolium rigidum; assembly: GCF_022539505.1. NCBI lineage: Eukaryota > Viridiplantae > Streptophyta > Magnoliopsida > Poales > Poaceae > Lolium > Lolium rigidum. The sequence goes on from NC_061511.1 coordinate 111,076,543, forward strand.
TTGGTCATGTGACCATGTTGTAATTTTCTTATTCCGCTTTGTAATGGATGGTGTAATTTGATATCAGTTCGGTTATGTGTTCACGACGCACTGATCATGGGATCGTGAACTGTATACATAACAGGGAATTTCGGGCTGCTAGTCCGGGGTCCCCACAGAAGATGAAGTTTCAGCGGTTGCTTTCAACTTATAACATGTATATCTCATGGATAATTGTCAATGCAAAGCAATATAACAAGTGCAATATGCAAATATGTAAGAATCAATGCACAGTTCACACAAGTGTTTGCTTCTTGAGGTGGAGAGAAATAGGTGAACTGACTCAACAATAAAAGTAAAAGAATGGTCCTCATAGAGGAAAAGCATCGATTGCTATATTTGTGCTAGAGCTTTGATTTTGAAAACATAAAGAGAGCATAAAAGTAAAGTTTTGAGAGGTGTTTGTTGTTGTCAACGAATGGTAGCGGGTACTCTAACCCCCTTGCCAGACAAACCTTCAAAGAGCGGCTCCCATTTTATTTTATTTTTGGATGGCACTCCTTCCAACCTTTCTTTCACAAACCCTGGCTAACCGAATCCTCGGGTGCCTGCCAACAATCTCATACCATGAAGGAGTACCTTTTTATTTTAGTTTTATTATGATGACACTCCTCCCAAACTTTGCTTACACAAGCCATGGCTAACCGAATCCTTCGGGTGCCGTCCAACAATCACATACCATGGAGGAGTGTCTATTTTTAGTTTGTTAATTTGGGACTGGGAATCCCATTGCCAGCTCTTTTTGCAAAATTATTGGATAAGCGGATGAAGCCACTAGTCCATTGGTGAAAGTTGCCCAACAAGATTGAAAGATAAACACCACATACTTCCTCATGAGCTATAAAACATTGACACAAATAAGAGGTAATAAATTTTGAATTGTTTAAAGGTAGCACTCAAGCAATTTACTTTGGAATGGCGGAGAAATACCATGTAGTAGGTAGGTATGGTGGACACAAATGGCGTAGTGTTGGCTCAAGTATTTGGATGCATGAGAAGTATTCCCTCTCGATACAAGGTTTAGGCTAGCAAGGTTGTTTGAGGCAAACACAAGGATGAACTAGTACAGCAAAACTCACATAAAAGACATATTACAAGTATTATAAGACTATACATCGTCTTCCTTGTTGTTCAAACACCTTACTAGAAATTATCTAGACCTTAGAGAGACCAATTATGCAAACCAAATTTTAGCATGCTCTATGTATTTCTTCACTAATGGGTGCAAAGTATATGATGCAAGAGCTTAAACATGAGCACAACAATTGCCAAGTATCACATTACCCAAAACATTTATAGCAATTACTACATGAATCATTTTCCAATTCCAACCATATAACAATTTAACGAAGAGGAAACTTCGCCATGAATATTATGAGCTAAGAACACATGTGTTCATTCGAACCAGCGGAGCGTGTCTCTCTCCCACACAAGCATGATGTAATCCAATTTATTCAAACACAAACAAAAACAAAAGCACACGGACGCTCCAAGTAAAGTACATAAGATGTGACCGAATAAAAATATAGTTTCAAGAGAAGGAACCTGATAATTTGTCGATGAAGAAGGGGATGCCTTGGGCATCCCCAAGCTTAGACGCTTGAGTCTTCTTGATATATGCAGGGGTGAACCACCGGGTGCATCCCCAAGCTTAGAGCTTTTACTCTCCTTGATCATAGTATATCATCCTCCTCTCTTGACCCTTGAAAACTTCCTCCACACCAAACTCGAAACAACTCATTAGAGGGTTAGTGGACAATAAAAATTAACATGTTCAGAGGTGACACAATCATTCTTAACACTTCTGGACATTGCATAAAGCTACTGGACATTAATGGATCAAAGAAATTCATCCAACATAGCAAAAGAGGCAATGCGAAATAAAAGGCAGAATCTGTCAAAACAGAACAGTCCGTAAAGATGGATTTTATTAGGCCACCAGACTTGCTCAAACGAAAATGCCCAAATTGAATGAAAGTTGCGTACATATCTGAGGATCACTCACGTAAATTGGCATAATTTTCTGAGTTACCTACAGAGAATTAGACCCAGATTCGTGACAGCAAAGAAATGCTGGAACTGCGCAGTAATCCAAATCTAGTACTTACTTTTCTATCAACGGCTTTACTTGGCACAACAAAACATAAAACTAAGATAAGGAGAGGTTGCTACAGTAGTAAACAACTTCCAAGACACAAATATAAAACAAAGTACTGTAGCAAAATAACATATGGGTTATCTCCCAAGAAGTTCTTTTCTTTATAGCCATTAAGATGGGCTCAGCAGTTTTAATGATGCACTCGCAAGAAATAGTATTTGAAGCAAAAGAGAGCATCAAGAGGCAAATTCAAAACTCATTTAAGTCTAACATGCTTCCTATGCATAGGAATCTTGTAAATAAACAAGTTCATGAAGAGCAAAGTAACAAGCATAGGAAGATAAAACAAGTATAGCTTCAAAAATTTCAGTACATAGAGAGGCATTTTAGTAACATGAAAATTTCTACAACCATATTTTCCTCTCTCATAATAACTTTCAGTAGCATCATGAGCAAACTCAACAATATAACTATCACATAAAGCATTCTTATCATGAGTCTCATGCATAAAATTATTACTCTCCACATAAGCATAGTCAAATTTATTAGTTGTAGTGGGAGCAAATTCAACAAAGTAGCTATCATTATTATTCTCATCAAGTGTAGGAGGCATAGTATAATCACAACAAAATTTACTCTCCATAGTAGGTGGCACCAAAAGACCACTATCATTATCATCATCAGAAATAGGAGGCAAAGTATCATCAAAGAAAATTTTCTCCTCAATGCTTGGGGGACTAAAAATATCATGAAAACCAGCTTCCCCAAGCTTAGAACTTTCTATATCATTATCAACAATGGTGTTCGAAACGTTCATACTAATATTACTACCAACATGCAAATAAGATTTCATAGGTTTTTTAATTTTCGCATCAAACAATCCATGTTTTAAATCAGGAAATAGAATAAGAAGCTCACTCTTGTACATTATGCCAAACTAGTGTAAACAAGAAACAACAAGATGCAATTGCAGGATCTAAAGGAAATAGCTTTGAGCACACACACGACGGCGCCGAAAAAATACTTTACCCGGGACCGTAGTATGAGAGCCTTTTACCTTTCCTCCCCGGCAACGGCGCCGTGAAAAGTGCTTGATGTCTACGGGAGCTTCTATTCTTGTAGACAGTGTTGGGCCTCCAAGAGCAGAGGTTTGTAGAACAGCAGCAAGTTTCCCTTAAGTGGATACCCAAGGTTTATCGAACTCAGGGAGGAAGAGGTCAAAGATATCGCTCTCATGCAACCCTGCAACCACAAAGCAAGAAGTCTCTTGTGTCCCCAACACACCTAATAGGTGCACTAGTTCGGCGAAGAGATAGTGAAATACAGGTGGTATGAATAAGTATGAGCAAGTAGCAACGGTGCCGGAAAAGTGCTTGGCGCGTAGTTGATGGTGGTGGTATTGCGAGCAGTAGTAACGCAGATAAAACAATAAACAAGCGAGTAGTAACTCAGCAGTATTTAGGAACAAGGCCTAGGGATTACACTTTCACTAGTGGACACTCTCAACATTGATCACATAACAGAATAGATAAATGCATACTCTACACTTTTGTTGGATGATGAACACATTGCGTAGGATTACACGAACCCTCAATGCCGGAGTTAACAAGCTCCACAATAATGCTCATGTTTAAGTAACCTTTAGTGTAAGATAGATCAACGCTACTAAACCAAGTACTAGCATAGCATGCACACTCGTCACCTTCATGCATATGTAGGAGGAATAGATCACATCAATATTATCATAGCAATAGTTAACTCCACAATCTACAAGAGATCATGATCATAGCATAAACCAAGTACTAACACGGTGCACGCACTGTCACCTTTGCACACATGCGGGAGGAATAAACTACTTTAATAACAAATCACTAGAGTAGCACATAGATAAATTGTGATACAACATGCTGCAATCATAAATAGATATAAATAAGCACCTCACTATGCCATTCAATGAGTAAGTATTCTGTGAAATATGGCCTAAGAGACCCACACGGTGCACACACTGTCACCTTTACACACGTGGGACTAGGAGTCTCCGGAGATCACATAGGTAAAACTCACTTGACTAGCACAATGACATCTAGATTACAAGCATCATCATATGAATCTCAATCATGTAAGGCAGCTCATGAGATTATTGTATTGAAACACATAGGAGAGAGATGAACCACATAGCTACCGGTACAGCCCCGAGCCTCGATGGAGAACTACTCCCTCCTCATGGGAGCAGCAGCGGTGATGAAGATGGCGGTGGAGATGGCAGCGGTGTCGATGGAGAAGCCTTCCGGGGCACTTCCCCGCTCCGGCAGGGTGCCGGAACGGAGACTCCTGTCCCCCAGATCTTGGCTTCGCGATGGCGGCGGCTCTGGCAGGTTTCTGTGGGTTTCGTCAATCGTCCCGGGGTTTTCTGATCCAGGGGCTTTATATAGGCGGAGAGGCGGCGTCAGAGGGTCGAAGGGCTGGCCAAACCCTAGGGGGCGCGGGCCCCCTAGGCCGCGCCGAGGTATGGTGTGGTGGGCTCGTGCCCCCCCTCCGGTCCCTCTCGTGTGTTCTGGATGCTTCCGGGGATTCTAAGATCTTTGGCGTTGATTTCGTCCGATTCCGAGAATATTTCGTTACTAGGATTTCGAAACCAAAAACAGCAGAAAACGAGAACCGGCACTTCGGCATCTTGTTAATAGGTTAGTTCCAGAAAATGCACGAATATGACATAAAGTGTGCATATAACATGTAGATAACATCAATAATGTGGCATGGAACACAAGAAATTATCGATACGTTGGAGACGTATCAGTGGTGGCCCGTTCTTGCGATTCTTAAAGATCTCCTTCAGCTTCAGCTTCTCAGTTTGGCAGTTCTGCACTAAGACTCGAAGAGATTCATTGTTATCTAAAGATGGCCGTGGTGGCCTTGTGATGGGAATTGAGTAATATTCCAGCATTCTGCGAAGTCTGGTGTTCTCCTCAAGGAGTCTATCCACCTTCTTCCTCAGAGCTCGATAATTATCACAAAACTCATCAACAACACGGGCGGCTTCTTCTTTCAACTCGGGATCTTGAATATCTTCCTCCGAAAGCCCTTTGCCCTTGTTGTTGGAGACCATGGTGCTTCTAGATCAAAAACAGATCCTGGCAGAAAACAGCTCGAAACAAAACACGACGAGAAAACGATATACGGACCTCCAGGGGTCCGGGAGATTATATAGCAAAAAATTTCACGACAGAAGGAAAGTACCAGATCGAACCAGAGTTGGAGAGGGACTCTGAGGCGCCGTCACCATAGGGTGGTGCGGCCAGGCTGGGGCCCGCGCCGGCCTATGGGGGCACGCCCTCGTGTGTCTCCTCCACTCCGATTCGATCTCGTAATTTTTCATATTTTCTAAAAATAACAGAAACATTGTTCGGAAAGTTAAACGCGAACTTTTTATTACCAGAACTGTTACCTATTCAAAGTCGAACTCTGCAGAACTGTCAATTTGACCTTTGATGAAAGCTTCCGGAGTCACCACTTGAATAACATCAACATCTTCATTATAAGAATCTCCAGAAATATAGTGCTTGAGCCTTTGTCCATTCACTACTTGTGTGGCATCACCTTTCAGAGAACCGATTTTAATTGCTCCTCAACGATACACCTCCTCAATGACATATGGTCCTTCCCATTTTGAGAGTAATTTCCCTGCAAAAAATCTGAGACGAGACCGATACAATAGGACTTTATCTCCAACATTAAATTCTCTTTTAATAATTCTCCTATCATGCCATTTCTTAACCTTCTCCTTAAAAAGTTCAGCATTTTCATAAGCTTCACTTCTCCATTCATCTAAAGAACTCAATTGTAGCAATCTTTTCTTACCAGCAAGTTTAAAATCTTTATTAAGTTCTCTTACAGTCCAATAAGCTTTGTGCTCTAGTTCTAAAGGTAAATGACAAGCTTTTCCATAAATCATTTTATAAGGAGACATACCCATAGGATTTTTATAAGCATTTCTATAAGCCCACAATGCTTCCTTCAATTTACTAGCCCAGTTCTTTCTAGATTTATTAACAGTCTTTCCCAAGATAGATTTAATTTCCCTATTTGATAATTCTACTTGCCCACTAGTTTGAGGATGATAAGCAGAAGCAATCCTATGATTAATACCATATTTAGCAAGAGTTTTTCTAAAACCACCATGAATAAAATGAGAACCTCCATCAGTCATAATATATCTAGGTACTCCAAACCTAGGAAAAATAACATCTAACAGCATTTTTAAAGAAGTCTCACCATCAGCACTTTTTGTGGGTATAGCTTCCACCCATTTAGTAACATAATCAACAGCGACAAGTATATGAGTATTACCTTCTGAAGAAGGGAAAGGACCCATGAAGTCAAATCCCCAACAATCAAATGGTTCAATAACAAGAGTATAATTCATAGGCATTTCATTGTGTCTAGAGATATTACCAACTCTTTTACATTTATCACAAGATAAGATAAACTTCCTTGCATCTTTAAAGAGAGTCGGCCAATAAAAACCTGATTGTAGAACCTTTTGCGCGATTCTATCTCCGGCGTGATGTCCTCCATAAACACTACAATGAAACTTACTCAATATCTCTTGTTGTTCATATTCTGGGACACATCTTCGCATAATACCATCCACTCCTTCTTTATATAAGTGTGGGTCATCCCAAAAGTAATGCCTCAAATCATAAAAGAATTTCCTCCTTTGCTGAGCTGAAAAGGTTGGAGGCAAATACTTCGAAAAAATAAAGTTAGCATAATCAGCATACCAAGGACTATCTCGCGAGTTCACCTTTATTACAGCCAATTGTTCATTTGGAAAACTATCATTAACAGGAACAGGATCATAAGCGATATTTTACAATCTAGATAAGTTATCAGCAACAGGATTATCAGCACCTTTCCTATCTATAATATGTAAATCAAATTCTTGTAAAAGAAGCACCCATCTAATAAGCCTTGGCTTAGCATCTTTCTTTTCCATAAGGTATCTAATTGCAGCATGATCAGTATGAATCGTAACTTTTGAATCAACAATATAAGATCTAAACTTGTCACAAGCAAAAACTACAGCTAATAGTTCTTTTTCAGTTGTAGCATAATTTCTTTGAGCAGCATCAAGAGTCTTACTAGCATAATGAATAACATTCAATTTCTTATCTACTCGCTGTCAAAGGACAGCACCTACAGCAAAATCACTAGCATCACACATAATTTCAAAAGGTAAGTTCCAATCAGGAGGTTCAACTACAGGAGGAGTTGTTAAGGCTTTCTTTAGAGTTTCAAAAGCTTCCTTACAATCATCATCAAAAACAAAAGGTACATCTTTTTGAAGAAGATTAGTAAGAGGCTTTGAAATCTTAGAGAAATCTTTAATAAATCTCCTATAAAACCCAGCATGACCAAGAATACTACGAATACCTTTAACATCCCTCGGATAGGGCATCTTCTCAATTGCTTCAACTTTAGATCTATCAACTTCAATACCTCTCTCAGAAATTTTATGTCCCAATACAATTCCTTCGTTAACCATAAAGTGACATTTCTCCCAATTAAGAACAAGGTTTGTTTCTTCACATCTCTGCAAAACTTTATCAAGGTTTCGCAAGCAATTATCAGAAGAATTCCTATAGACAGAAAAATCATCCATGAATACATCTACAATCTTTTCACAAAAGCCATGAAAAATAGCAGACATGCACCTTTGAAAAGTAGCAGGAGCATTACATAAACGAAAAGGCATACGCCTATAAGCATAAGTTCCATAGGGACAAGTGAAAGTGGTTTTCTCTTGATCTTTAGCTCTAACAGCAATTTGTGAAAACCCAGAATAACCATCAAGAAAGCAAAAATGAGTATTTTTAGACAACCTTTCTAACATTTGATCAATAAACGGCAAAGGGTAATGATCTTTCTTAGTAACTTTATTAACTTTTCGAAAATCAATGCACATTCTATACCCTACAACTACTCTTTGAGGAATGAGCTCATCATTATCATTAGGCACCACAGTTATTCCTCCTTTCTTAGGAACACAATGCACAGGACTAACCCATCTACTATCAGCAATAGGATATATAATACCTGCTTCAAGAAGTTTTAATACCTCATTCCTTACCACATCCTTCATCTTAGGAATTAGACGACGCTGATGTTCAACAACAGGCTTTGCATCATCTTCCATGTTGATGGCATGTTGGCAAATAGCGGGAGAAATCCCCTTCAAATCATCAAGAGTATAGCCAATAGCTCCTCGGTGTTTCTTCAATATTTCCAATAACCTTTCTTCCTCAAATTCTGAAAGCTTAGAACTAATAATAACAGGATATATTTTCTTATCATCAATATGAGCATACTTAAGATTATCAGGCAACGGTTTCAAATCAAAAATAGGATCTTCCTTTGGTGGTGGTATTGTACCTAGATCTTCAACCGGCAAGTCATGTTTAAGAATAGGTTGACGAAGGAAAATTTCATCAAGCTCTTTCCTTTCTTCCCTAAAGACTTCACTCTCACTATCCTCTAAATGTTGTTGCAAAGGATTATTAGGAGCAAGAGCAATAGATGCACACTGTTCAACTCTAAAATCATTATTAGGCAAATCAGCTTTATAAGGAGTTTTGGCAAATTTAGAAAAATTAAACTCATAAGATTCACCAGCAAATTTAGTCACAATTTTCTCTTTCTTGCAATCTATAATAGCTCCACAAGTATTTAGAAAAGGTCTACCAAAAATAATAGGACAAGTCTTACTAGCAGCAGAACCAAGTACCAAAAAATTAGCAGGATATTTAATCTTACCACATAGAACTTCCACATCTCGAACAATACCAATAGGAGAGATAGTTTCTCTATTAGCTAGCCGAATAACCACATCAATATCTTCAAGTTCACAAGAACCAATTTCATGCATGACTTACGTGTAAAGCTCATAAGGAATGGCACTAATACTTGCACCAATGTCCATAAACCATAATAACAATGATCACCAATTCTAACAGAGAGCATAGGAACACTGGCTTTCCAGACTTATTAGGATGCGAAACAATATTAGAAGCATCTTCACAGAAAATGATATGACTATCTTCTACATTTTCAGTCACAAGATCTTTAACTATTGCAATAGCAGGTTCAACCTTTATTTGCTCTTCAGGTTCTATAGGTTTCTTTGCACTTTTATTAACCGCACTAGTTATAACAGAATACTCCTTCATTTTAGCAGGAAAAGGAGTTTTTTCAATATAAGCTTCAGGAAGAATATGATCAACAGTTTTAATTTCAACAAATTTACCTATAGGTGAATCATTTTTATCTTTGTAAGGTTCATGATACTTATTAAAGTTCTTCCTAGGCAATTCAAAATGAGAGGCAAAAGCTTTATAAAAATTTGCAACAACTTGAGAGTCAAGACCATAAGTAGCACTCATATTACGAAATTTATCAGTATCCATAAAAGTTTCAATGCATTCATAATCATAATTTATACCCGACTCTCTACCTTTGTCGTTCTCCCATCCTTCAGTATTCTCTTGGATCCGATCAAGAAGGTCCCATTTAAACTCTTCTTTGTTGCGCGTGAATGATCCAGAACAAGTAGTATCCAGTAAGGTTTTATCTTGAAAAGAAAGTCTTGCATAGAAGTTATTAATAATGATATTACCAGGAAACTCATGAATGGGGCATTTGAGCATTAAAGACTTCAATCTCCCCCATGCTTGGGCAATACTCTCTCCATCATGAGGCCAGAAATTATATATGCGGTTCCGGTCTTTGTGAATTTCACTTGGAGGATAGAATTTAGAATAAAATAGAGGCACAATATCCTTCCAATCAAGAGAATCCCCATTGTTCAGCAATTTATACCAATGCGCCGCTTTACCAGACAGCGATATAGAGAATAATTTCTTCCTAACTTCATCCATAGCAATACCTGCACACTTGAATAACCCGCATAATTCATGTAAAAACAGTAAATGATCTCCAGGATGGACAGTTCCATCCCCTTCATAGCGGTTATCCACAACACGTTCAATAATTTCAATAGGTATTTTGTATGGAACCTCTTTCTCACCTGGCGCCTCATCCACTACCTTTGCAGTAGTAGTAGATTTTCCAAATAGGAATTCTAGAGAAGACCTCTCCATGATGAATTATAGCAGCATGCAGAAATAAAAACAGCACGTACAGTAAAAGTTTCCCTTACCAATTCCACTTACCTATAGCGCTTCACTCCCCGGCAACGGCGCCAGAAAATAGTCTTGATGACCCACAAGTATAGGGGGTGTATCGTAGTACTTTTGATAAATAAGATTGTCGAACCCAACGAGGAGCAGAAGGTGTTGACAAGCAGTTTCGATGAAGGATTCACTGTAAATGCTCACAGACAAGTATTCAGGGGGTTTTGATATAGCAGATAAATAAAGTACAAGTAAATAAAATGCGAGAGTAATAGTTGCAGCAAGTGGCCCAAACCTTTTTAGCACAAAGGACAAGCCGGTTTGTTTACTTATGATGACCAAACGTTCTTGAGGACACACGGGAATTTAGTCTAGTGCTTTCGCTTCATATAGTTGATTAATCTTCATTGTTTTGATAAGTGTTGTGTGGGTGAACCTATGCTAATGCATCGCCCTTCCTAGGACTAATACATACTTGTGATTATACCCCTTGCAAGCATCCGCAAATACAAGAAAGTAATTAAGATAAATCTAACCACGAGCCTTAAACTCGAGATCCTGCTATCCCTCCTGCATCGATATACCAACGGGGGTTCAGGTTGCTGTCACTCCGGCAACCCCACAATTAGCAAACGAATAGAAGATGTATTCCCCTAGGCCCATAAAGGTGAAGTATCATGTAGTCGACGTTCACATGACACTGATGTCTACGGGAGCTTCTATTCTTGTAGACAGTGTTGGGCCTCCAAGAGCAGAGGTTTGTAGAACAGCAGCAAGTTTCCCTAAAGTGGATCACCCAAGGTTTATCGATCTCAGGGAGGAAGAGGTCAAAGATATCCCTCTCATGCAACCCTGCAACCACAAAGCAAGAAGTCTCTTGTGTCCCCAACACACCTAATAGGTGCACTAGTTCGGCGAAGAGATAGTGAAATACAGGTGGTATGAATAAGTATGAGCAGTAGCAACGGTGCCAGAAAAGTGCTTGCTGGCGTGTAGTTGATGGTGGTAGTATTGCAGCAGTAGTAACACAGTAAAACAGTAAACAAGCAGCGATAGCAGTATTTAGGAACAAGGCCTAGGGATTAGACTTTCACTAGTGGACACTCTCAACATTAATCACACAACAGAATAGATAAATGCATACTCTACACTCTCTTGTTGGATGATGAACACATTGCGTAGGATTACACGAACCCTCAATGCCGGAGTTAACAAGCTCCACAATTCAATGTTCATATTTAAATAACCTTAGAGTGCAAGAAAGATCAACACGACTAAACCAAGTACTAACACAGCATGCACACTTGTCACCTTCACACTATGTAGGAGGAATAGATCACATAAATACTATCATAGCAATAGTTAACTTCGCAATCTACAAGAGATCATGATCATAGCATACGCCAAGTACTAACACGGATGCACACACTGTCACCATTACACCGTGCAGGAGGAATAAAACTACTTTAATAACATTGCTAGAGTAGCACATAGATAAATTGTGATACAAAACACATTGCAATCATAAAGAGATATAAATAAGCACTTCACTACGCCATTCATAACGGTGAGTAAGTATTCCGTGAAATATAGCCTAAGAGACCCACACGGTGCACACACTGTCACCTTTACACACGTGGGACAAGGAGTCTCCGGAGATCACATAAGTAAAACTCACTTGACTAGCACAATGACATCTAGATTACAAGCATCATCATATGAATCTCAATCATGTAAGGAAGCTCATGAGATATTGTATTGAAGCACATAGGAGAGAGATTAACCACATAGCTACCGGTACAGCCCCGAGCCTCGATGGAGAACTACTCCCTCTTCATGGGACCAGCAGCGGTGATGAAGATGGCGGTGGAGATGGCAGCGATGTCGATGGAGAAGCCTTCCGGGGGCACTTCCCCGCTCCGGCAGGGTGCCGGAACAGAGACTCCTGTCCCCCAGATCTTGGCTTCGCGATGGCGGCGGCTCTGGAAGGTTTCTGTGGGTTTCGTCCTTCGTAATAGGGTTTTCGCGACGGGGGCTTTAAATAGGCGGAAGGGCAGCCTCGGAGGGGGCCTGGGGCCACCACACCATAGGGCGGCGCGGCCCCCCCTCTGGCCGCGCCAGGGTGTGGTGTGGGTCCCCCAGGGCTTCCCTCTGGCGGCTCTCGGGTGTACTGGATGGTTCCGGGAAAAATAGGAACCTGGGTCTTGATTTCGTCCGATTCCGAGAATATTTCGTTACTAGGATTTCTGAAACCAAAAACAGCAGAAAACGAGAACTGGCACTTCGGCATCTTGTCAATAGGTTAGTTCCGGAAAACGCATAAATATGACATATAATGTGCATAAAACATGTAGATATCATCAATAATGTGGCATGGAACATAAGAAATTATCGATACGTCGGAGACGTATCAGACACCACTAGAAGAATAACACCACAACTTAAATATCAAACCATTAAATATTACTCAACATAGTTCACTACTAACATTTAGACTTCACCCATGTCCTCAAGAACTAAACGAACTACTCACGAGACATCATATGGAACATGATCAGAGGTGATATGATGATGAATAACAATCTGAACATAAAACTTGATCCAATGGTTTCACTCAATAGCATCAATAACAAGGAGAAATCAACACCGGGAGAGTTTCCCCTAAGAGACAATCAAGATTTAACCCTATATGTTACAGCGGTGACGAGGTGCAGCGGTGGAGATGGCGGTGTCGATGGTGGAGATGATGGTGATGATGATCCCAATGAAGTCCAGCTCGATGATGATGACGATGGCGTTGATTTCCCCCTTCGGGAGGGAATTTCCCCGGCGGATTTCTGCCCGCCGGAGAGCTCTTTCCTCTCTGGTGTTTTCCGCCCCGTAGAGGCGGCTGTGTCTCCTCGCGATTCTCCCCAGTACCTTAGGTTTTCGGGTAGATGAAGTACGCGAAAGAGAGGAGGCCGAGAGGGGCTGTGGGCCCCCTCCCCACAAGGCGGCGCGGCCAGGGCAGGGCCCGCGCCGGCCTATGGGGGGCCCATGGCGGCCCTCCTCGGCACCTCCTCTTGGCTGGCTCATTCTTCTGGAAAAATAAGATCTTCGGTGTAATTTCCATCAATTGTTGATCTCCAGAAATATTGCATTCTGACGGTGCTTTTTCCAGCAGAATCCTGACTCCGGTGAATGATTCTCCAATAATCATGAAACATGCAAAACAGGTGAAATAACATAAGTATCATCTCTAAATACGAAATATATCAATGAATAACAGTAAATTATGATATAAAATAGTGATGCAAAATGGACGTATCAATCATCGCGTACAACATTGCTGGAACGGCGCAAGTCATGTGCTCCCACGATGACTGCGGGGTCGTCGTCAGCTACCACGAGTCCATCAGCCACCAGATCGTGTGCCTGCACGACCGGTGCACCTGCACGGAGCCGGGTTGCGACTTTTCCACCCCGCCGTCAGCGCTCGTCGTCCACCTCGCAGAGGCCCACTCGATTCAGGTGCACATGATAGAGTATGGCATGTCCAGAGAGTTCCGTGTGACCATGACACGACCGGGTTCGCCGTTCAGGCGTATCGTCATCCAAGGGGAGGACGGCACAGTGTTCGTCCTGAACATCGGTGTGCACGGCTCGGCCACTATCGTGTCTTTTGTGCATGTCAGTGTGCGCACATCCGCGTGGCCGCTGTACAGGGTGAAGATGTGGGCGCGTGGCCCGCTTCCGTCCTTGAAAGCAGACTGCAAGCGGGATGTCGTGAGGATGGCTTCCTATACTTATAGCAGCGCGTCGCCGGGCGACGTCCTGGTTGAGGAGCTTACGTCGTTCCTCATGGTGCCGGGGCCATACCTCGTCGGTGATGGATCATCCAAGAAGTTGTGTCTCTACATTCGCATATGCAAGCACATGTAGCTGTAGTTACTTTGATTAGTTGAAAAAACTATCAGTGTGCTGCAAACTACTCTACTAGTTCACTGCTATTTTTTACTGAGTCTTGTTTATAATTTTGATGTCTAGATGTTTCAGATATGTTCCAAACTGTTTGTAGTACTCCTTCATATCCATTATTTGCAACTAAAATGCATATATCTATAATTTAAATGTGTCTAGATACATCTTTATTAGTGTCAAGTAATATAAATTGGAGTGAGTAATAATGTAACCTGTAAGTGACCGCTCCCACTCTACTCCCTCTATAGTCCATACCGTTTTACATGGGTATCACATTTAAAATAAACTTCAAGTACTAATTTGGTCAACAAAATATGATGTATATATCACAAAAAATATTATATTTAAAACTTCTTTTGAATATGAATCCAATGATATAATTTTGTGGCATGTATCTTATATTTTGTTGACCAAATTTGTAGTCAAGTGGGGGTAGCGAAGAGAAGGAGACGAGGTGGACTGAAGGACCCGCATATTGCGGACCCACCTATCTAAATTGTCCAAAAATTCGAGGATCCTTAATTGGAGTGCGCGGGAATTTGCAATAACCGAAATGTCCCCAAGTTTTTTTGGATATCAGGCAAACGAGATATGTCCTTTCTACATGTTGGTTTTATTAACTGTTATGCCTGAACACGGCGAGTGCACAAGGGTATTCAACGAACTGCATACAAAATGTCGGCACAACAAGCACTTCATTATCCTATTCACCATACACATCCAGTTTTCCCCAATTCGACGAACCGTAGATCTACCTCTGGTCACATCCACCACCACCGTACTTCATCATCCTATTCACCGGACACATCGCCCCGGTGCTCTGGGCACCTCGTCAGCGGCATCATGGCTGTAAGTAGTGGGATCATATAGGTTAAGTTAGTTGTTTAGATCATTAACACGGTTGCTTAGAAAGTGGCTTAATGTAGATGTAGCTTTGTTGGTAGAGACCCTGCATTTCTGCGTTATGGTGACATGAACTTTGATTTGGGCTCTGCTTTGTTCTCTCTGGGAAGAGATCGTTTGGCCGATGATGTCTAAGGCCAAGTAAATTATCCTTGGTCGATCAGGTTGAAGCCTGAAGGTCCTTTGTAGCTCATTATTTCCGATGAGTATGAACACGCTGCTGTATGTAGTATTGGCATTCATGGGGATAGGTGTAACCAGAGTGTGATTTGATCGGTTCTACCTATCCCCATGATCCCCATTGCAATTCCGCTACTTATTGTATCAGGCTCTTGCGAAGATGCTTGCTTTAGTGCCTTTCGTTCATACTACTGGTTGTGGTGCTTGCCTATGAGGCCTCAATCCGTATAGATCGCACTTTGTCCGATGATTAGGCTACCTGCGAGTGTTGAAAAGACGAATACTATTAATTTTTTTTAGAAGAAAAGGGGGCCACCTATCTCTTCCATTTCTGAAACCAAGTCTTACTGCATCCAGTTTTCTGAAACCAAATCTAATTCTAACACTTTTTATGCTGCTTAATACTATTGGGTCTTCTATCTCTTCATTGTACTGATGATAATGTGCTTGCAGTTGAGGCTTTCCTCAATGTTTTTATGAGGTTCTATACATATTGTGCAAAATAAGTTCTTGACACATTTCTTATTGCTAGATCTATTCGCAGATTTATAGTTGATTGCAAATAAAAATTAATTTCCATCGTGCTCTTTTGATTGATACATGTTGTTATTCTTACTAGGGAACTAATCAGACACCTCCAGATGTGAACATGCCCCAGCCAGGCCCAGAAAGATCGTTGTCAGTCATGGCGCCCTCTATTAGACGTATATATATTAGGCCTAGTGGAGGCCTAGCATTTGGATCAGTTGATGGACATGCAACAAGTAACAGAAGAATTGTTGGTGAAATCACCCCAAAGTTTGCGAGTGAATTGCCTCTGCGTCCAAATTTAAAGAGATACAAGAAAGACACTGGGCTCCTCTCATAATACTACACCAGAGTTGCGGTAAGTTCTTACTACCTCCATTTGCCTCCATCTATGTCTACATAAAGCTTTTGATTTTCAGAGATTGTCATTCTTATGCATGTTATTTCATGTCATTAGGCAAGTGTTTATGTAGACAAAAATCGCCCGCCAGTACAAGTAGCCTCTAGAATGTCACTTCAAAGAGCCCTTCTACTACGTCGGTACCAACTTAGAAGACAACGGTTTAATGAACATCTGCTCAGTGAAAATCCCATCAGGTCGATCAGCAGTGTTGACTGGAACACACTTGTGCAGCACTAGAAGGCATCTCATGGTCAGCTACAATCAGGCCTTCCAGCCAGTGGAACCCTACCTTTAAATAAAGGCAGGATACCTGTGTATAGTGCTATTCCCGGGATCACTGATAGCACACACATTTCAAAATGTAGTAATCATTGCAATAGTATCAAATCACTACATCGTAGATCCTCATGAGATAAAATAAGGTCTTACAAATTGCATAGTCACTTGGACTAGCTCAAATAAAATGTTCAAATCAACACAGCGGAAAGGAAAACACCAATGAGCCTCCATCATCTTCATGTGCCACATGCAGACATGTTGGAATGTAGACTCGAGACCCTACCGGTCGTGGATGTGACCACGGCAGGTGCTACAAGGTGCAGCACTTCGTTGATGCGGGAGCAAGGAGACATAGCAATCTGCGGAGCGAGGTGCACAAGACGCAAGGTTTTACCCAGGTTCAGCCCCTCCGGAGAGTAAAAGGCCTACGTCCTGCTAGATCTATTACTCAGTGGAGAATTACAATGGGGGGCTCAGTCGGCGGCTACGCCAAGAGCAATGCGGGAGAGATTGGATCTCAGATGGTGTGTGTTCTAGGGTCTAGCTCGGGGTTTATATGGACACCCCGATTTAGAGTTACATGAAGATAAGTCTGAATCATATCAGTTGCTACTAATCCGGGATTCATTGCTCTTCATCCAAGTATTCTCCTTCTCCAGTCGCCTAGGCCTCCAGCCCACTCGCCCCTCCTGAGGGTTTTAGCCCACTCGCTCTAGGGCCTGGGGGCCCAGTCGCCCATGTCGACTGGAACTCTCCTTGAGCCTCCTTCTCCGTGGCGAGTGAGACTGATGACACGCCCCCTAAGGCATATCCCCATCAGTAGTCCCCGAGCTCGGCGATAATGAACCAAGGGCTTGAGGCGGGATTTGAAGAGGTCTGGCGATGGATCGAAGCAAGGGCCAGTCGGCGTTTGCCAGTCGACGTATGACAGTCGGCGTTTGCCAGTCGTCATGTGTCACTCGGCGCATTTGACCGAGGTGCGAGCTGCTGCTCTGCGTTTGACCGTTGGGCGTGACAAGACCATTAACGGCTAGTTAATGGCTGCGCAAATTACTCCGGTGCAAATCTCGGCCGTTAATCTTCGGGCTGCGATTTTGGAACGGTATTGAATGGTGGATCTTGTTCCTTAAGTCGGGTGAGTGCGGAGGTATAAAAGGTTGTGCTGCGGGTTAGGGCTGCTCACTCCGCCGCATTTCTTCCTTCACCATTCTTCCATCTCCTTGTGCGCCCAAGCTCTGATTGCTTCAATGGCGGCCAAAGGATGGACAAAGTCCAAGGTCACTCGGGAGGCCCTCCTCCGTATATCTCCGCGGGTATCATCCCCGAGTTCAGGCACGAGAGGTGGAGGGTCCCGGCGATGAACGAGACGGAGCCGCTGCCGAGGTCGAGGGAGTTCGTGATCTTCATGAGCTTCCTCGATCGCGGCTTCGCACTCCCCAACTCCGACTTCTTGCGGAAGCTCTTGGCGTTCTACGGCATCAAGATCTCTGATCTCGAGCCGCACAGCGTCCAACAGATCGCTCTGTTCGTGGCGTTGTGCGAGTGTTACCTGGGATGCCCGCCCTACTTCCCGTTGTGGGTGTCGATCTTCCATGGGCGGGCGTCTCGGGTGAGCAAGAGCGACCAGTCGCTTATCCCCAACGGCGGAATCACCTTCTAGGTGAAGTCGGGGGAGGATTTCATTGACATGGCGCTTCCGAAGAAGGCGCAAGCACAGTGGCGCAAGTATTGGTTCTACGCCACGGAACACACCCGGCCGAGCGAGGTCCACATCGCCCAGCACTGGCCCGAGCCGAGTGTCCCCCGGCGACTCAACGTGCGGTCGCTGCCGCGCAACCAGGAAGAGGTGGTGAAGGCGATGCGGTCATCGATCCAGGCGCTGAAGGACGCGGGGCTGACGGTCGCCAATATGTACAACTTCTGGCTTGCCCGGCGCCCGATTCCTCTGCGGTGTCGGGGCCATTATATGTGGGAATACCGAGGGAAGAATGACTGCACTCGCTCCACGGCGGCCGAGTGGACCGAGGACGAGTACCGAAAGGCACTCGCCAAGATCACCACGGCTACATTCACCTCCTTCGACGCTGAGCTACAGCCCTTCTCCGAGGCCAAGCCGGCGCCTAAGGTATGCGACGATTCTATCTTTCTTTGCGACGAGTAGATGAAGCCGGCGATGTCACTGGTTTATTCCTTCGGTTGTGATGCAGCGGTGGCAGAAGATCTCAAACCATCTTCCCCCACTCGCCGGGAAGGAGCCCCCGGAGATGATCGAGGGCGAAGAGATCGTCGAGGACGAGGAGTAGGACGACGGAGACCGCACGGAGTTGGACTCCGAGGCGCAGGACTTCATTCGGCGCCCCATGGCTCGAAGAGGGGAGCTACTTCCTCGTCGCAGAGCCCTCCGAAGGAAGGCACGGCGGAGGAAGAGGAGGAGACAACTTCCCCTTTGGAAGGGAAGGGGGCCGCCGCGGAGCCCGACGAACCGCAACCCAAGCGACTGCGCCAAACCGTCCTGGAGGGCTCGACGGAGCTTCAGCGGCCCCTCCAGGCCGCGCTCGATGTCGGGGCGCGAGTCGGTCCTGGCGTGAAGACGCTCCCGACGGTGAAGTAAGCGTCACCCACGCTCTCTAGTTTTACCGTTGTTTGTCGGAAGATTGGAGAGCTAACCACGGTTCTTCGTAGGGCTAAGCAGAAGGTCCTGAAGAAGACCGCCCCCACGCGCGGGGCGGTGGCCACGAAGTCGGCTGAGGCGAAGAAGGCCGCCGAGGCGAAGAAGGCGGCGGCCGACCCCGCAGACATGGCATCGTTGCGAGGGCAGGCCGCGACTGTGAAGAAGACCACCAGCACGGCAGGGGCGGTCACCGGAGCCGAGGCATCGGCGAGTGCGATCGGGACCGCGGCCATGAAGACGGACATCAAGTCCACAACGGGGAAGGGACCGGAGGGCGAGCGCCCAGTCGCTCCCCCTTCGGTTGAGAAGGAGCCTGTCGCCACCAAGGAGGGCGGCTCTCCAGCTGTGCCATTGAAGGAGCAGCGGACGAAAGCGGCGAGGGACCCCGCTCGTCACGAAGATCCTCTCGCACCGAAGGAGGGAGCTCCGTCGACGGAGGCAGTGGTGCACGCTACTACTCTCGAGGAGGGTGACGAGTTGCGCGACTCCCGCCAGCCGCTGCTCGCGTCTTTCTCATTCGTCAAGATACATGCGGCTCTCAGCGAATTCCATGCGGTGAGTACCGTATTTTGGGTAGTATGGTCCCCCAGTCCCCGAGGGTCGACTTGGGCTGAAGGGGCGAGTCGAGTCTTTTCGTTTTTATGACCGGACGACTGACCTTGATGTATGTTCATGTCCTTTCAGGCGGAGGTGAATCACCTAACTGCATTGGTGGAGGATGCCGCGAAGAAAAATCGTGCCCTGATCGCCATCGGCAGGAAGTGTCCAACCCTCTTGCCTTCGATTGTTGTTTTGCTAATTGGGCTATTTCTAAGAGTCGTTTCTTTATAGCTGAGGCACGTGAGAAGGCGCTCGCTGAAGCTCGCTCCGGGTACGTGAAGGAGTCGATATACAGGGAGGCTGACTTCCGGGCGACAGAGGGGGAGGCTGCAGCGAAGCGGGCGAAGTCAGAGGTCGCCGACCTCACCAAGGTCCTTGAGGGAAAGAGCAAGGAGATTGAGGATGTCATCCCCGAGCATCAGGTCAAGCTTGCCACAGCGCTGCAGGAGACGGACGTGGCTCGCACGGCGACCACGACGGTGAAGAAGCATCTTGCGGTGTTGGAGAAAAAGCACGCCGAGGAGCTCGCCTTGAAGGAGGCTTCAGCAGCGGCCCTCCTGGTGGTGCAGAAGGAGAAGACCAGCTTCGAATCGTTCATCTGGGAGATGTCGCGGCAGCTTCTTGGTAAGTGTCCGTGCTTTTTTGTTGTTATTGATTGTTGAAGTCGCCAATCCCCGAGCATAGCGATTCCACTTGGGGGCCCAGTCCCCGAGCGTGGCGAGTCGGCTTGGGGGCCAGTCCCCTAGCGTGGCGAGTCCGCTGGGGGACCAGTCCCCGAGCGTGGTGAGTCCGCTTGGGGGGGCAGTCCCCGAGCGTGGTGAGTCTGATCGGGAGTCATCTGACGAGTGCTGACTTACCTTGTTTTTCTTTGTCTTTCAGGGACATGCAAATTCGTGGAGACGGCGACCCCCGCGGGTGCTTGGAGACCGCGATGACGCGCATTATTCAGTGTATGGGGGACATACTGGCGGCGCTCCAGTACCTGAGCCCGTGGGAGGGGATCCAGCGCGATGCTGCCTCGATCTTCAAGGCCGCCACCGATGTTCCGACGGTGGTGACGGTGCTGGACTGGCTCCGTCGCTCGTCGTGTCGGGTGGGCATCACCATGGCTCTGAGCATGGTGCTCGCCCACTACTCCGAGGGCTTTGATGTGGAGGAAGTGACGGCGGGCTTTCCATCTGAGAGCGGCGACTTTGATCTCGCGGAGGTGCTGCGCCTTATGGACCTGGTCCGTTCGTATGCTGACCGGCTGGCGACGGCGGACCTGGAGACGCACATTACCAGCCAGACGGCGCCGGAGGATGCTGAGAAGGAGCGATCCGGGGAGGGGCCGAAGGACTTCCCCGCCGAGCACCTGTTTCATGCTGCCGCCAATAATGCCTTGTCGACATACCCGGTCGTGAAGTATACGCCGAAGTTCCTTCATGGCGACGGTGGTGCGGAGCCGGTGGTCGACCCTGAGGCTGGTGCTTCCAAATAGAGTAGCTTTTCCCGTGTGGGGGTTGGGAATGCCCCCCTTTGCCCTGTAATGAAATATTTTGTTCCCGCGAGTCTATGGAAGCGAATCGCGGGTCTATTGGTTAATAACAAGTTTATGTACGGAGCGGGTTTACCTTGTCTCGCAAATACTATTTGAATGTTGTTTTTGTTTTGTTTCATGGTGCTATGTTTGCTAGCGAGCCTACTCGCCATGGTCCAAAGGACCAGTCGCTGGGCAACCCCGATGAAGGCTATCGCCATGACTGCTTTCCAGTTCGAGTTGGGTATTCGTTTTGCGAAGTCCCCAGTCGCAGTACGTAGTCGTATAGTGCGAGTAGCTGCTTCAAGGGTAGGGAGAGTGGCGTTTGGGGTGCGCTGTTTTTGTATCGCGCCGCTCGTTGTGGCCCGATGGTCCAGTCGCATGGTGACTCTAAAGGAGGTTCTTGTTTCGGCGTTGTTCCTTGGCGAGCCGCGGGTTCGTTTTGCGGAGTCCCTGGTCGTAGTACTTAGCCTTTACAAGTCACCGTCCTAAGGTAGAGGAGGGCGGTTATATGCTGTGTAGCGTAGCATTGGTCGGTTGCTAGGGCCCGGGGGGCTGGTCGAGCGGGCGACCCTACTGTAGGATCCAGTCGCTGTTTTCGCTTGACGGCGTAAGGAGCGGGGAGTGGGCTAGTCCTGCTATTGCGACTGGCTTGCCCACCGCTTAGCTGTTCGTGGATTGCTCTGTCAGTAGCAGCAAGCGAAAGTCTCCCGGTTCCTGAGCTGCGCGGCTTGGCGACTGGCTCGTATCGGCGACTTGGGAGATATGTTCGTGTGATGCACGGTTATGTGTAGGGGTCGGCGAATGCGAGAGGAGTAAATAATATCTTTACTGATGCTCAGCTATTGCTTACATGGCGACTAGGTATAAAACCTGCGGAGGAGATTGATGTTCCAGGGGCGCTCGACCTCTCTAGTGAGTGGCTCGCTGTTGTCATCTTTGCGCATGTCCGTGAGATAATAGGCGTCCTTGCCGAGTACGCGGCTAACGGCGAATGGCCCTTGCCATGGCGGGGACAGCTTGTGCATGCCTTTCTTGTCCTGGATTAGCCGAATGACTAGGTCGCCCTCCTGGAAGGAGCGACTGTGGACACGGCGACTGTGGTAGCGCCGGAGGCCTTGCTGATATATGGCCGTTCTGGAGAGTGCGAGGTCCCGTTCCTCGTCGAGGAGGTCGACTCCGTCTTGACGGGCGAACTCGTTTTCTTCTTCGGCGTAGTTCATGACTCGTGGCGAGTCGTGATCGATGTCAATTGATACGCGCGAAGCACACGTCCGTTGGGAACCCCAAGTGGAAGGTATGATGCGTATAGAAGCAAGTTTCCCTCAGTATGAAACCAAGGTTATCGAACCAGTAGGAGCCAAGAAGCACGTGAAGGTTGTTGGTGGAGGAGTGTAGTGCGGCGCAACACCAATGAAACCGGCGCCAACGTGGAACCTGCACAACACAATCAAGATACTTTGCCCCAACGTAACAGTGAGGTTGTCAATCTCACCGGCTTGCTGAAAACAAAGGATTAAACGTATCGAGTGGAAGATGATGTTTGTTTGCAAAGAACAGTAAGAACAATGATTGCAGTAGATTGTATTCATATGTAAAAGAATGGACCGGGGTCCACAGTTCACTAGTGGTGTCTCTCCAATAAGATAACTAACATGCTGGGTGAACAAATTACAGGTGGGCAATTGACAAATAAAGATTCAATACATATCAATGATGATTACTATGAGATTTAATCAGGGCATTACGACAAAGTACATAGACCGCTATCCAGCATGCATCTATGCCTAAATAATCCACCTTCGGGTTAGCATCCGCACCCCCTCCAGTATTAAGTTGTAAACAACAGATAATTGCATTAAGTATGGTGCGTAATGTAATCAACACAAATATCCTTATACAAAGCATCGATGTTTTATCCCTAGTAGCAACAGCACATCCACAACCTTAGAACTTTCTGTCATCTGTCCCAGATTAAATGGAGGCATGAACCCACTATCGAGCATAAATACTCCCTCTTGGAGTTACAAGTATCAACTTGGCCAGAGCCTCTACTAGCAACGGAGAGCATGCAAGAACATAAACAACACATATATGATAGATTGATAATCAACTTGACATAATATTCTATATCCATCGGATCCCACCAAACACAACATGTAGCATTACAAATAGATGATCTTGATCATGTTAGGTAGCTCACAAGATCTAAACAATGATAGCACAAGCGGAGAAGACAACCATCTAGCTACTGCTATGGACCCATAGTCCAAGGATGAACTACTCACACATCAATCCGGAGGCGGGCATGATGATGTAGAGCCCTCCGGTGATGATTCCCCTCTCCGGCAGGGTGCCGGAGGCGATCTCCTGAATCCCCCGAGATGGGATTGGCGGCGGCGGCGTCACAGTAAGGTTTTCCGTATCGTGGCTCTCGGTATAGGGGGTTTCGCGACGAAGGCTTTAAGTAGGCGGAAGGATAGGTCAGGAGGCGATGCGGGGGCCCCACACCATAGGCCGGCGCGGACCCCAGGCAGGCCGCGCCGCCCTATGGTGCCAGCCCCTCGCGGCCCCACTTCGTATCTCCTCCGGTCTTCTGGAAGCTTCGCGGAAAAATAAGACCCTGGGCGTTGATTTCGTCCAATTCCGAGAATATTTCCTTTGTAGGATTTCTGAAACCAAAAACAGCAGTAAAACAAGAATCGGCACTTCGGCATCTTGTTAATAGGTTAGTGCCGGAAAATGTATAATAATGATGTAAAGTATGTATAAAACATTCAAGTATTGTCATAAAAGTAGCATGGAACATAAGAAATTATAGATACGTTTGAGACGTATCAAGCATCCCCAAGCTTAGTTCCTACTCGCCCTCGAGTAGGTAAACGATAACAACAAATAATTTCTGAAGTGACATGCTACCAACATAACCTTGATCAACATTATTGTAAAGCATATGAGATGAATGGAGTGATCTGAAACAAAAGATTGCTAACAAAAGATGATGACTAAACAAATGAATCATATAGCAAAACTTTTCATGAATAGTACTTACAAGACAAGTATCAACAAGACTTGCATAAGAGCTAACTCATAAGCAATAAATTCAAAGTAGAATGCATTGAAGCAACACAAAGGATGATTAAGTTTCAGCAGTTGCTTTCAACTTGTAACATGTATATCTCATGGATAATTGTCAACATAGAGTAATATAACAAGTGCAATAAGTAAACATGTAAGAATCAATGCACACAGTTAACACAAGTGTTTGCTTCTAAGATAGAAAGAAGTAGGTAAACCGACTCAACATAAAGTAAAAGAATGGCCCTTCGCAGAGGGAAGCATGGATTACTATTTTTGTGCTAGAGCTTTTATTTTGAAAACATAGAAACAATTTTGTCAACGGTAGTAATAATTCATATGTGCTATGCATAATACTTCCTACAAGTTGCAAGCCTCATGCATAGAGTACTAATAGTGCTCGCACCTTGTCCTAATTAGCTTGGATTAACACGGATTATCATTGCATGACATATGTTTCAACCAAGTGTCACAAAGGGTACCTCTATGCCGCCTGTACAAAGGTCCTAGGAGATCAATTGCATTTGATTTCTCGTTTAAACAGATCTCAACTTAGGACATCCATACCGGGACAACATAGACAACAGATAATGGACTCCTCTTTTAATGCATAAGCATTCAACAACAGATAATATTCTCATAAGCGATTGAGGTTGTATGTCCAAACTGAAAACTTCCACCATCACTACTAGGAAAAAGGCTTTCAGTGGCGCACCACATATAGCCATCAGTGGCGCACTAGTGGTGCGCCACTGTTATCACGCCACTGCTAACACATAGTAGTGGCGCACTAGGGGTGCGCCACTACTAGCCTAGATACCGTGGCGCACCGCATGGTGCGCCATTGACATGCCCACCGGTGCGCCACTACTACTCCAAAGTGGTGCGCCACCGTTGGTCGAGGCGATGCGCCACCACCGTGTAGAAGAGGTGCGCCACCGCTACAGTCTTGCGTGCGCCACCGGTCCAGCTAGTAGGTGCGCCACCGCTGCGTGATTACGTGCGCCATCGCCCTCTCCGGGACGTGCGCCACCGCTACTTATCCTTGTGCGCCACCGCTAGTCTCGGAGAGGATCACGAGGCAGTGCGCCACTCGGATCGCAGCAGTGCGCCACCGCTACTTAGTGGTAGTGCGCCACGGATGGTCCACTAGTGCGCCACCGCTAAGATTTCGAATTTTTTTTTGTATCTTGGCAGGTATTTATACAGGTTGTATATGACGAGTACAATAGCACAATACAGGATATATAACAGCATATAAACAACAAGACAGCCTTATCCATACATAGTTCTTCACATTAGCCCCACATGATTCACAAGCATTCACATTAGAGGTTACAATGCAAGTTACGGTGTTACAAGTCACAAATGAGCTAGTAGTGGCACAAGGTCGATCATCTAAACTAGCATCACATAGAAGAGAGCTAGAGTCACTACTAGCACCGTCCCGATGAAAGTGGTCTTCATCCGGTTCCTCCTCCGCTCCGTCCTCTCTCCCGCCGGATAGCGTGCGTATCTGTCTTCGGCCTCCGCTCTAGTGGTGTACCCTTTGTAGCCGTTACCGCTAAAACGGTGAACCTGTCTCCGACACTCCTCCCGGTCGTTGTAGACTCCGGGAACCTTGCCCTTGTACACGACATACCACGTCATATCTCGCGTACATATGCACAAGCCAAAGAAACATTAGTGCACGCTCATAGATGTTTGCAACGAATAAGAGCAAACTCAAAAACGATCCAAGTAGTATGAACTAAAAGGCATGCCTCATACATTGTTGGTCGGAACAAATATTAACATTTAGGGACGGAGTAAGTGAAACCAAGTAGGATGCACAAGAGATTGATACTTGTGTCATCGCACCAGGTTCACTTACCCCTCCCCCAAGTGTATAGGTGACCAACATTCTAATCATCGGCATTTTGAGATACCAAAGCAAATGGAAGAATGACAAGGGCCTCATACTTTGTCAGTCCAAACAAATATTAACATTTAGAGAAGGGGTTAGTGAAACCAAGTAGGATGCACAAGAGATTGATACTTGTGTCATCGCACCAGGTTCACTGACCCCTCCCCAAGTGTATAGGTGACCAACATTCTAATCATCGGCATTTTGAGATACCAAAGCAAATGGAAGAATGATAAGGGCCTCATACTTTGTCGGTCAAAACAAATATTAACATTCCGTGATGGCGTAAGCGAGGCCGGTAGGATGCACAAGACATGGATATTTGTGCCATCACACCAGGCTCACTTACGTCACCACGGAGTGTACAAGTGACCAACCATTCTAATCATCGGCCAATGCAATTAAGAAGTGCCAACTCAAATAAGAAACAAGTAGCTAGTATGAACTAAATGGAATGCCTCATACATTGTTGGTCGAAACAAATATTAACATTCCGGGACGGAGTTAGCGAGCCGAGTACGATGCACAAGAGATTGATATTTGTGCAATCACACGAGGCTCACTAACACCGCCCCGAGTGTACTGGTGACCAAGCATTTTAATCATCGGCATTTTGAAAATCTCAAAGCAAATGGAATGACAAAATGGAATAAGTGCCTCATACATTGTTGGTCGAAACAAATATGAACATCCCGGGATGGCGTTAGTGAGGCCAGGTAGGATGCACAAGAGATTGATATTTGTGCCATCACACCAGGCTCACTAGCGACACCCCGGAGTGTACGGTTGACCGAACATTCTAATCATCGGCATTTTGAGATACCAAAGCAAATGGAATGACAAGGGCAAACAAATATGAACATCCCGGGATGGTGTCGGCGAGGCAAGGTAGGATGCACAAGAGATTGATATTTGGACATAACATCATCATACCTAACATCGTAGCTTCATACAATTTAATATAGAATTCAAACAACACGAAGCAACGAAGATAGAGTTGACAACACTCTAAGTTCTAACTATCGGTGTCCGAGCCGGATTCGCCGGTGTGGGGGTAGTGCACACGGCAGGCGGTGTCGTCGAACACCTTGACGATCATCTCGCCGTCCCCTCGTACAGGAAGGTGAGCCGGCAGCCGGGCTCGAGGTGGAGGTCACGGGCGAACTTGTCCCACCCCGTGTGCAGGTACATCTTGCCCTGCCCGTCGAACAGGACCTCCACGGACCAGCGGCAGCAGTTGCAGCTAGCCTCCCGTAGCTGCAAGTGCGCCGGCTCGACGCCGTCGACGAACTCGGCGAACTTGTCCGGTAGCCTCTTGATGCCGAGTGGGTCGTCGTCGATGCGGAGGAGGAACTCGAAGCAGCGTTCCTCATGCGAAGACGAGGAGGATGCAGGTGACGGTGACCGTGGGGCCCTTGCTGCTCCACCGCGGCGGCCCCTTCCCCGGCCGCGGGGCGCCCGAGACCGCGGCCTCGACCGCCTCGCCGGCCACCGGGACCGGCCATCCTACATGTTTACATTTTTGAACCATATTACGATCCATTCCACTAACAAAATTGGGCATGACCTATGCTAATCTATGGACATATGAGTGCCCCATTTTCGCCGAAACGGAAATGAATCAACATTTCGGCGATAATGGGCATCTCTGTCGATCCCTGCACAAGAATATGTCACCATATACACATGCAAAACAATCCACCAGCTGAGCACCATGGCACATATACACCAAAAAATCCAGCTGAGCACCATAGCACATGTACACTAATTGAGCACCATAGCACATATCGACCAGCTGAGCAGCCAGTACCACCATCCAACAACACCTAGTAGCAGCAGCAAGCTAGCAGCAAGCTAGCAGTAGCACCAAGCTAGCAGCAGCACCAAGCTAGCTAGCAGCAGCAGTAGCACCAAGCTAGCAGCAAGCTAGCTGCAAGCTAGCAGCAGCAAGCTATAGCAGCGCAAGTAGCCATTGGTCCACTTGGGAAGCTAGTACCCATGGCTCATATTTCGCGGTGACCTTTGCGCCCGCTGTCTTGGATTTGGCTTCGGGTATAACCATGGTGGTGAAATGCCGGTCTTCTTTTATGACGTTCTTGGCCCACCCGACACGGAACATCGGCACATTCTCTCCGGCGTAGCTCAGCTCCCGGATCTCCTCGATCTTTCCGTAGTATCTCCGCTTGACGTCACCGGTGTAGGACTCCATCGTTACCCCGGAGTTCTGATAATCGCTCTTCATGTCCTTTTCCTCGGTGTAGAATGTGTAGCCGTTGATATCGTACGCCTGAAATGTCATCGAGGTTGTGTTCGGCGCCCTGTGACAAGGCGAATATGAGTTTTTCTTCCGCAGAAGAATCCTCGTCTATAGGGTACGTCAGCATCTTGTCCTTGAACCACCGCGTGAAGGTTGAGTTGTGCTCTTTGATTATATCTCCGTCCGTCCTCCGTTGGCCCTGATCACCGTACGTCTTTGCGATGAAGGTTTTGTGCTCTACCACCCAAGGATCGACCACGTCTATGTGTTGTAGCGCGACTAGGTTTGCTCTTTCAAAGTCGGCGATTCGACCCTTGAAGTCGACATGCATTTCGCGGCTACCGTCGCGGTGACCCCATCCAGCGAGCTTCCCGAGATGCCTGTTTACGGGCAGGCCAACGGGGTTCTCGATTTCTAGATAACTCGTGCAGAAGGAGATGCACTCTTCGGTCAGAAAACCCTTGGCTATGCTTCCGTCTGGACGTGCCCTGTTGCGAACGTACCCTTTGATGACACCATTCATCCTTTCGAACGGCATCATGCCGTGCGGGAACGTCGGCCCCAGCTTGGATGATATCCTCCACGATATGTACCAGCAGATGCACCATAACGTCGAAGAAAGCGGGCGGGAAGTACATCTCAAGCTCGCACGGTATCACCACGATCTCTTCCTGTAGCCTTCTAAGTTGCCTCACGCCAACAGACTTCCGAGAGATGACGTCGAAAAAGTTGCATAGGCCAAAAAGCGTTTCACGGACGTGCGCGTCCATGATCCCACGGATTGCAACCGGAAGTATTCGCGTCATCAGCACGTGACGGTCGTGAGACTTCATCCCGCTGAACCTCCGCTTCGCTTTGTCTAGGTACCTGCTTATCTTCCCCGCGTAACCGTAGGGAAGTTTTACTCCTAGGAGACAGATCGAAAAACTGCTCGATCTCCTTCGACTTAGAGTGAAGCACGGGGGGGCAGTAATATTCAATCTTTTTGGCATTTTTTCCCTTGCGACGACTTTGCGTGTCCTCCGCCTCATCATCGTCATCGTCATCATCATCATTAGGCCGTCCCGCGTGAAGCTCCTCCCTGATCCCAATTGATTGCAAGTCGTACCTTGCTTTCGGCCCATCTTTGGTCTTCTCGGCATGTTCGGGAGGGTACCAAGCGGACTCTCGCACACGTTCTTCGTGATGTGCATGACATCAAGGCTGTGAGGCACACGGAGGATCTTCCAAGTACGGCAAGTCCCGAAAACGGACCTCGTCTTCCATACCTTAAGCAGCGGCTCCGGCGCCTTTCGCTTCTTTCCTGGCGGTGGGCACTCTTTCCAATTTTTCAATAGCTCGTCTATTTGCTCGCCGCTTCTCATACGTGGCCGTCTTCGGGGTTCGTCTTCACCATCGAACAGATCCTTGCGTTTCCTCCATGGGTCGTCCTCGCGAAGCCACCTTCGATGTCCCATGAACACCGTTTTCGAGGACCCGGGATCTCTATCTAGGCGGCGGTACGTTGTGTCGTCCATGCACCTTACGCATGCATTGAATCCGTGGACCACCTGCCCCGCGACATATCCGTAACCGAGAAAGTCGTGCACCGTCGTGAGCATTGCGGCTCTCATAGGGAAATATTCTTCCGCGGCGGCGTCCCACGTATTGGCAGGCGTGTCCCATAGCGTGGCTAGCTCCTCTTTCAGAAGCCCCATATACAGATTGATGTCGTTCCCTGGTTGTTTCGGCCCTTCAATTAGCATACTCATTTGAATGTACTTCCTCTTCATGCACAACCAGGGGGGAGGTTGTACATCCACACAAACACGGGCCAGGTGCTATGCGTGCTGCTCCGGCTGCCAAACGGATTGACTCCATCGGTGCTCGCGCCCAGCCTTATGTTCCTAGGATCGTCCCCAAATTCCGGGTACTCGAGGTCCAACGCATTCCACCGGCTAGCATCCGAAGGGTGTCTCAACATCCTGTCCTTTTTCTTTTTCTTCGGATCATCTGCGTCATCTTCTCCCTTCCTCATCTCCGCGTGCCGGCGCATTAGCTTTGCTTGCTTAGGATCCGCGAAATACCGGCTGCAGACGAGGAGTGATTGGAAAGTACCACACCACCTTCCGAGGAGCTTTCTTCCCCTTCTTGTACCGACCGACGCCGCACTCCGGACATATGGTACACTCTGCGTGCTCGTTCGATAAATGATGCAATCGTTCAAGCACACATGGTATTTCACATGCGGTAAATCCAGAGGACACACGATTTTCTTGGCCTCCTCGATACTAGTCGGACACGTGTTACCTTTGGGAAGACGTTCCTGCCTGAATGACATGTTGTCGTTGAAGGATGTGTCGGTCATTTTGTGCTTTACCTTCATCTCCGAGCCATGAGCGTTACTTTCAGGCGGGTATCCTCCGGCTCGCATCCTTCATACAATGGAGTAACAGCGTCTACCTCCGGTTGATCCATCTTGGCTTTCTCTCGGGCGGCGGCTCTTGCGTTACTCGTGCGCTTGAGAAGCAGCTCTTGAAGATAAGGGTCCTGCACCCAGTCCATCGACGATGGTTCATCGTCTTCATCTTCATGATCGTCATGATGACCTCCATCTTGATCTTCCTCATCATCAGGTCCAGGATCTCCCACATTGTGGTCATCATCATCTCCGGGATCTTCTACATCCTGATCATGCCCGAGATCTTCTACATCCCGATCACCTCGGCCTTCCTTACTTCTTGTTGAATTCCCATGGACAAATTCATAATCATCTTCGTCGCCTTCCCACCGATAGCCATCCATGAAACCACGCATGAGAAGGTGGTCCCGCACCATATCGGCTTTAGGGTCCATAAGGCTCGTTAGCTTGCATCTTCGACACGGACATCTTATCTCCTTTTGGTTATTTCTAATCATCTCGTCCGTCGTGGCTTTCAAAAACCTAGCCACAACGCCTTCGCTCATCATGCGGACCATGGTCGCCTCGCGGATATAGAGAAAATGGATATCTTAGCATACCAAAAGAAAATTTTGGCATGACCTTCCCTAAAAATAGGACATGTATATGCGTAGTATGCCCAACATTCGCCGAAACGGAAATGAATCAACGTTTCGGCAAAATATTGGCAACTCCATCGCATTTCAAATCCCTGCAAACAAAAACACATGCAACACATGTGTGGAGGCTTCGCATATACAACACACATGTGGATCCGGAGGCTTCGCATACAACACACATGCACGTACGTGACGCTTTTCGCGCATGCGCACGTACACATGATATCATCGAGCTTCGCACATAACATATGTGCATGACGTGTGTGCAAGACGATCGGAACCGTTCACACACAAAGCATAAAACCAACAAAGTTACCGATACGGCGAGACCTAGAGTGTTGGATGAGGTAAAAAGTTGAGATTGAGTAGGGTATTGAGCTAAGAAAGCTTCACCATTAGTTACCTATGAAGAAAATTAAGTTTACCAACTTAATTTTGGTGAATGAAGAGGTGAAAATGAGGTGGGAAGGAGGGGCAACACGACCAGATCCAGATTTGGTGGGAGGTGGTGGTGGAAGAGTGTTTGGAGAAAGTGGGTGGCACATGTGAGTGGAGGGTGAAAAGCAGGAAATGGTCCCAGGTTAGCAGTGGCGCACCACCTAGCCGTGCGCCACTGCTAGGGTGACATAGCAATGGCGCACTGCTAAGTGGTGCGCCACTGCTCACCTGTTACCTGTAAACCCACGCCCCTGCCCAACTTAGCAGTGGCGCACCATGTCGGCGGTGCGCCATACCTAGTAGTGGCGCACCAAGCAGTGCGCCATTGCTAAAGCCCTCATCTCTAAAGGGCCCTGGCCACCTCCTAGCAGTGGCGCACCACAAAGACATGCGCTATAAGTAAGCCATGTAGCAGTGGCGCACCATGGAGACGTGCGCCACTATTAGTTTTGGGTGGGAGCTGGCCTCCTGCCAGGAATTAGTAATGGCGCACCACAAACAAGGTGCGCCACTACTACATTTGTAACAGTGGCCCACCATTTTGTGGTGCGCCACTGCTAGGTAGTAGTGGCGCACGGCCATCACGGTGCGCCACTGAAGTCAACCTTACGGCTAGGCCTTTTCCTAGTAGTGCATGATACATGGCTTTGGTTAGCGGCCCAATGTTCTTCTCTAACAATATGCATACTCAAACCATTTGATCATGAAAATCTCCCTTACTTCAGACAAGACGAACATGCATAGCATCTCACATGATATCCAACAAAGGTAAAAAGTTGATGGCGTCCCTAGAAACATGGTTACCGCTCAACAAGCAACTTATAAGAACTAAGACACATAACTACATATTCATCACCACAATAGTTTTTAAGCTATTTATCCCATGAGCTATATATTGCAAAGATAAAGGAATGAAATTTTAAAGGTAGCACTCAAGTAATTTACTTTGGAATGGTAGAAAAATACCATGTAGTAGGTAGATATGGTGGACACAAATGGCATGGATTTTGGCTCAAGGTGTTTGGATGCACGAGAAGCATTTCCTCTCAGTACAAGGTTTGGGCTAGCAAGGTTGTTTGAAGCAAACACAAGTATGAACAGGTACAGCAAAACTTACACAAGAACATATTGCAAGCATTATAAGACTCTACACTGTCTTCTTTGTTGTTCAAACACTTTACCATAAAATATCTAGACTTAGAGAGACCAATCATGCAAACCAAATTTTAACAAGCTCTACGGTAGTTCTCCATTAATAGATTAAACTACATGATGCAAGAGCTTAAACATGATCTATGAGAGCTCAAAACAATTGCCCAGTTATTCCAAACCATATGAAGCATTTTCTGATTCCAACCAAAATAGCAATCAACGAAGCAATTTTCAGCCTTCGCCATGAACATTAAAGCACAACTAAGAACACAAGTGTTCAAAATGAAAAAGCGGAGCGTAATATCTCCAATATAAGGATGGTGGGATCCAACTTTATTCAAACCAAAACAAAAATAAAAGCAAACTGACGCTCCAAGTAAAGCACATAAGATGTGATGGAATAAAAATATAGTTTCACTAGAAGTGACCTGATAAGTTGTCGATGAAGAAGGGGATGCCTTGGGCATCCCCAAGCTTAGATGCTTGAGTCTTCTTAAAATATGCAGGGATGAACCACCGGGGCATCCCCAAGCTTAAACCTTTCACTCTTCTTGATCATATTGTATCATCCTCTTCTCTTGACCCTTGAAAACTTCCTCCACACCAAACTTCAAGCAAACTCATTAGAGGGTTAGTGCATAATCAAAAATTCACATATTCAGAGGTGACATAATCATTCTTAACACCTCTGGACATTGCACAAAGCTTCTGAAAGTTAATGGAACAAAGAAACCCATTCAACGTAGCAAAAACGGCAATGCGAAATAAAAGGCAGAATTTGTCAAAACATAACAGTCCGTAAAGACGAATTTTACAGAGGCACTTAACTTGCTCAAACGGAAAAACTCAAAACTAATGAAAGTTGCGTACATATCTGAGGATCACGCACGTAAATTGGCAGATTTTTTTGATTTTTTTACAGAGAGTTCTGCGCAAATTCGTGACAGACAGCAATTCTGTTTTCGCGCAGCAATCCAAATCTAGCATCAACTTTACCATAGAGACTTTACTTGGCACAAAAACATGATAAGGAGAGGTTGCTACAGTAGTAACAACTTCCAAGACTCAACAATACAGTAGTAAAATAAAAATATGGGTTATCTCCCAAGAAGTGCTTTTCTTTAACGCCTTTCAGCTAGGCGCAGAAAGTGCAAATCAAGTATTATCAAGAGAAGAAACATCAACATTACCTCGGGCTTTACGCCTAACCTTCTTACTCTTTTTCTTACTCTTTGGTTTAGGGAATACATGTCTACCTCCCGGTGTAGAGGTGAATTTTAGGGTGCCTTCTCCCACATCTATGATTGCTCCCAATAGTTTCAGCAGGGATCTTCCAAGTGTGATTTGTCCTGTTCCTACACATTCAATAACAAGATAATCAGTGGATACTGTTATTCCAAGAATTGTTGTATGCACACCCTTGGCTATTCCCTTAGGAATTATAACAGAGTTATCAATAAGAGTTATTCCTTCTCCTCCTTCAACGAGTCCCCAAAGTGTCAAAGATTCATAAATACTCTTAGGCATAAGGCAAAATTCAGACATAATATCACAACGGGCATGAAAAGTTTCACCACCAATAATAACTTTAATAGTAGGGTCCAACATTGAAGGTTCAGAGTTCACTAAAACTTGATCAAGACGGTTACGAACATAACTATGATTTTCTTTCAAGCAAGATGCACTTATCTCAAGAGTGTTTAATCTATACCTATATATATAATAATAAAAGCAAAAGAGTTTCTTGTTGGTCCGTTTTTTATTGCCACTAATTTTAATATAAATTACCCCACTGCCACCGGTAAGTCGTACCGATTGCTGTGCGAATCGTTTTTTTCTTTTATTCTTATGTTCTCGCTCATCTACCACTCCCGATCCGCATGGCGACTTGGTCAGCGCCGGCCCACCAGTATGGCCGTTGGCCGGCTTGCCGGCGGTCACGCGCGCGGACCCGATGCGGTCGCGCATCTCCTACTGGGGGCGCTAGAGGAAGGGGGCTACAGGAAGCTGCTCTGAGCCCATCGGGGGAGCTCGTGTGGAGGAGCCGGCGGCGGCCAGAGGAAGAGGGCGTACAGAAAGCTGCTCTTAGTCCGTTGCGGGAGCTCGTGTGGCGCAGCAAGCGGCCGGCGAACGTCTCCGTCTCTGGATCCCTTGTCCGCGACCCACTTGAATTCTCAGCCGCCTAACAAGAATGCCTTCTCTGCCGCCCCGAACAGGACCTGAACCCTACAACATCGCCCGTCGCTGCCCAAAATTGCCGGCCCGAGGTCCCTTCTCTGCCTCCTGGCCCAAGCAGCAGCGCTAGAGCTGTCCTTCTCCGCTACAAAGCGCTGCCCTCTCGCCTCCTTGAAGCGCTGACCTCCCCTCCCCTCTATTTATCTTCCTTGCCCCTACAGTGAGCCAAACAGAGCAGCACCGGGGAGGACTTGGGCAATGGTGGTGCGACCTCCACTTCAACCGTGGCCTCTCCACCACCCAAAAGTTGCAGATAACACATCAGCATGTCCTCCTTGTCCCACGATTCAGCTTCGTCACGTGTAATGGATTCGAGTTATCATTATTCAGACATTGCAGTAATCTGAATTTTGTTGCTGAATTGGAGGACCCGTTGGAAAATCTAGAGTTAAATTGGGCATACAAGTTGGTGCCACGATGAATGATATTGCTGGCGATGGACGTACCACTTCCGTAATTCTTTCTCAAGCAGTGACTGCAAAGGAATGAAGGTATGTATGTCTGATGAATACACTGAGACAAGAATGTAGTTTTGTATTTCTTTTTTGGTGGTCTTGAAATTTCCATAATGAAGCCGCAGATTCCAGGAGCAGGTGGAGGAAGAAGGTATGCAAGGGATCGAGGCCACTCCTGGATGCGCACACGGCTGTGTCGTCGAGCCAATCGACCAGGTGCGACACTCCTGCAGCAACCTCCTCAACCCCATGATTCCGGCGCTGGATAGCGGCCTACTCATGTTGAGTGGATTGCCGGCCGCTCTCTACCGGCGACCACTTGGATCAGCCCTCCACGGTTCCACCATGTTTCCAACCCGCAGATGAGGAGTTTCTCTATACAGACAACCCTATTTTATTTGCTTTGACATCAGAACATGTATTTGATGATTTTTCTCTGAAAAGGAAAACCGTGCATGGTTCTGTGTTCTTTCAGATTCTCATGTAAGAGTGCAATGGATTGTCTGGTGTTATTTCTCCATACTTATGACAGAATTGATTTGATGGGCATTAGGATCAGCCTGACTCGGACGAGCTGAGCAAAAGAGTACATGTACAATGTCCGTAGACTCTGAGCTTCAAACTCTATGATTCCTTCTTGATTCACACGACTGATCTCATTCAAATTTTTTTTTATTAAGTTTTAATAAAAAATAAGTCCACATATAGGCAATGATGTATCTGGCAAACGTGCAAAATATTAATTTCAAATACTATGTATTCTTAGCTACACAAAAATAGCAAAAGTGAAGATCTAAGTCATACATTTTCAAATCTCCAAAACATATTAGATTTCTTAATTTTTCCATAAATAAAAGTATTTTGGGTTGACATTTTGCATTATTGTGAGATGTATCATTGACAATGCTCAGAATTATATTCAAATTTTTTGATAACTTGAAAAGATGTTTTCTTAGTTTTCTTAAATGGCAAGAGCACTGTAGCCCGGGAGCCAAAAGCACTTTCCCCATTGATGGCATGTGTTTTTCTCTATTGCACATTTGATATTGACGTTTTTGTTATTTTCACTATTGCATGGTATACAAAACATGTCATTCTGATTTAAACATATGAGTTATCTTTATTTTATTTAATGTGGCATCGTAGCAACGCACGGGTTTTGTCCTAGTCTATTATAAATGCTAATAAGAGCTCAATCAAAGTTATTAGCTGAACTATGTGATGCAACCAATTTTTTTATGGCATTAAAAGCTTGATCACCATTGCAATGAAGGAAATCTCCTCCCACTACAGCATCCAAGGCATATCTATAGCGAATCATAAGCCCAAAATAAAAATTACTAAGGAGCATATTTAGAGTCATTTGAGGTTCAGCTTTACGATAAGAATCAAAAATTCTAGACCAAGCATCTTTAAAACTCTCCTCATCTCCTTGTTTAAAAGTAAAAACTAATTCCTCAGGTGAAGAAGTAACAGGTACAGAGCTAGACATGATAACAAAAGTAAACTAAATGCAAGTAACTAATTTTTTTTGTATTTTGATATGGAGCAAATAAACAAGACAGTAAATAAAGTAACTAATTTTTTTGTGTTTTGATATGGAGAACGCAAACAAGATAGTAAATAAAGTAAAGCTAGCAACTAATTTTTTTATGTTTTGTTTTAGTGCAGCAAACAAAATAGTAAATAAAATAAAGTAAAGCAAGACAAAAACAAAGTAAAGAGATTGGATGTGAGAGACTCCCCTTGCAACGTGTCTTGATCTCCCCGGCAACGGCGCCAGAAATTTACTTGCTGGCGTGTAGTTGACGTGGGAGTTAGAAATCTTTGTGGTGTAACTTTTCTTCGTTCCCCGGCAGCGGCGCCAGAAATTTAGCTTGATACGCGCGAAGCACACGTCCGTTGGGAACCCCAAGTGGAATGTATGATGCGTATAGAAGCAAGTTTCCCTCA
The DNA here is from genome assembly GCF_022539505.1 of Lolium rigidum. Taxonomy (NCBI): domain Eukaryota; kingdom Viridiplantae; phylum Streptophyta; class Magnoliopsida; order Poales; family Poaceae; genus Lolium; species Lolium rigidum. Next base: position 111,114,425 of record NC_061511.1, read on the forward strand.
GTATGAAACCAATGTTATCGAACCAGTAGGAGCCAAGAAGCACGTGAAGGTTGTTGGTGGAGGAGTGTAGTGCGGCGCAACACCAGTGAAACCGGCGCCAACGTGGAACCTGCACAACACAATCAAGATACTTTGCCCCAACGTAACAGTGAGGTTGTCAATCTCACCAGCTTGCTGAAAACAAAGGATTAAACGTATCGAGTGGAAGATGATGTTTGTTTGCAAAGAACAGTAAGAACAATGATTGCAGTAGATTGTATTCAGATGTAAAAGAATGGACCGGGGTCCACAGTTCACTAGTGGTGTCTGTCCAATAAGATAACTAACATGTTGGGTGAACAAATTACAGGTGGACAATTGACAAATAAAGATTCAATACATATCAATGATGATTACTATGAGATTTAATCAGGGCATTACGACAAAGTACATAGACCGCTATCCAGCATGCATCTATGCCTAAATAATCCACCTTCGGGTTAGCATCCGCACCCCTCCAGTATTAAGTTGTAAACAACGAGATAATTGCATTAAGTATGGTGCGTAATGTAATCAACACAAATATCCTTAGACAAAGCATCGATGTTTTATCCCTAGTAGCAACAGCACATCCACAACCTTAGAACTTTATGTCACTGTCCCAGATTAAATGGAGGCATGAACCCACTATCGAGCATAAATACTCCCTCTTGGAGTTACAAGTATCAACTTGGACAGAGCCTCTACTAGCAACGGAGAGCATGCAAGAACATAAACAACACATATATGATAGATTGATAATCAACTTGACATAATATTCTATATCCATCGGATCCCACCAAACACAACATGTAGCATTACAAATAGATGATCTTGATCATGTTAGGCAGCTCACAAGATCTAAACAATGATAGCACAAGCGGAGAAGACAACCATCTAGCTACTGCTATGGACCCATAGTCCAAGGATGAACTACTCACACATCAATCCGGAGGCGGGCATGATGATGTAGAGCCCTCCGGTGATGATTCCCCTCTCCGGTAGGGTGCCGGAGGCGATCTCCTGAATCCCCCGAGATGGGATTGGCGGCGGCGGCGTCACAGTAAGGTTTTCCGTATCGTGGTTCTCGGTACAGGGGGTTTCGCGACGAAGGCTTTAAGTAGGCGGAAGGATAGGTCAGGAGGCGACGCGGGGGCCCCACACCATAGGCCGGCGCGGGCCCCAGGCAGGCCGCGCCGCCCTATGGTGCTAGCCCCTCGCGGCCCCACTTCGTATCTCCTCCGGTCTTCTGGAAGCTTCGCGGAAAAATAAGACCCTGGGCGTTGATTTCGTCCAATTCCGAGAATATTTCCTTTGTAGGATTTCTGAAACCAAAAACAGCAGAAAATAACAACTGACACTTCGGCATCTTGTTAATAGGTTAGTGCCAGAAAATATATAATAATGATGTAAAGTATGTACAAAACATTCAAGTATTGCCATAAAAGTAGCATGGAACATAAGAAATTATAGATACGTTTGAGACGTATCATCAATCGGCATGACTGCTTCTGCGCCGTACACCAGGAAGAAGGGCGTGTAGCCTGTCAACCTGCTTGGAGTTGTGCAAATGCCCCAGAGTACGAAGGGTAATTCTTCCGCCCAGCATCCGGACGCGCGTTGCAGAGGCACCTCCAGTCGCGGCTTGATTCCGTGGAGGATGCTCTGGTTTGCTCTCTCTGCTTGGCCGTTGGATTCGGGGTGTGCGGCTGAAGCGAGGTCGAGTCGGATCCCGTTTTCTTCACAGAAGTCTGCCATCTCTCCTTTGGCAAAGTTTGTGCCGTTGTCGGTGATGATGTTGTGCGGGTATCCGTAGCGGTAGATCAATTCCCGCAGGAGCTTTGTGGCGGTTTTGCTTCCACCCATTTTGTGAACTTGTCGATGGGGACGAGGAGATGGGTGTACCCGCTGGGGGCTGTTTTAAACTTCCCCACCATATCCATGCCCCAAACGGCGAATGGCCTAGTGAGGGGGATGGTCTTCAATGCTGAGCCTGGCATGTGCGACTAGCTCGCATATTTCTGGCACCCGACGCACGCCCGGACGAGGTCGGTCATGCGTCGGTGTGGGCTGTTGCCCAGTAGAAACCCTGTCGGAAGACTTTGGCCACTATCGAGCATGCGCCCGCGTGATGGCCGCAGTCCCCTGCATGAATGTCGTGCAGGATTTGGCGTCCCTCTTCGGCGGTGACGCACCGCTGAAACACTCTAGAGATGTTGCGCTTGTAAAGCTCTTGGTTAATGATGGTGAAGGACTTGCATCGACGCACGATCATACACGCCTCTGTTTCTTCCATGGGCGGGACTTGTCACTCGAGGTAGTTGATGTACGGCTCCGTCCAGTCTCCAGCGTCCGAGACGACTGCGACTAGCATGGAGTCGGGTGCGGGTGGTTCGGCGATGTCGACCCCCCGGGGTACTCGCACCGACGGGTGGGTGAGGATGTCGAGGAAGATGCCTAACGGAGGTGGTAGTCTCTTGGAGCCAAGCCTGGCGAGTGCGTCGGCCTCCTCGTTCTTGCGCCTATCGACCCACTCGAAGACGTGCCCAGCGATGCTGGCGCCGGCCTAGTCGACCGCCCGCTTTTAGGCGATCATGTTGGCGTCAGTGGCGTCGCAGGTGCCGGAGGTTTGGCTGGCGACGACATCGGAGTCGCCGAAGCAGCGTAGCCTTGTTGCGCCCATCTCCTTGGCGATCCGCATGCCGTGATGGTGCGCCTCGTATTCAGCCATGCTGTTGGTGCAGGGCTCGAATTGTAACTGCAGAACGTACCTCATAGTGTCGCCCTTTGGTGAGATGAGGACAATCCCTGCCCCCGCTCCTTCGAGGTTCTTGGAGCCGTCGAAGTAGAGGATCCAGTGCTTGAGGTCCGCCGGGGAGGTTGGCTGTTGTGCTTCCTCCCAGTCGACGAAGAAATCAGCCAGCGCCTGTGACTTGACCGCACGGCGTGGCTCGTATGTGATGTTGTGGACGCCGAGCTCGACTGCCCACTTGGCGACTCGACCGGTTGCATCACGATTGAGGATGATGTTGGCGAGTGGCGTTAAGGCGACGACCTTGACTGGGTGCTCGTGGAAGTAGGGGCCAATCGCCGCTGGGCCCTGAACACGGAGTAGACTAGCTTTTGGTAGTGCGAGTACCGTTGCTTTGACTCGGTGAGGTCTTCGCTGATGTCGTAGACTGGGCGTTGTATGCGCTGCTCCTTTCGTTCTTCTTTGCGCTCGACGACCATGATGGCGCTCACGGCACGTTTGGATGCGGCGATGTAGAGGAGCGTGGTTTCTCGGCCGGCGGCGGCCCGGCTAGACTCGGGGACGCCATGGTTCTGGACTTGGGCGACCCAGACATCTCCATCCGGATCATCGAAGTTGAGGTGGGCCCTGGGGAAGCCCTGCTCGCGAGCGCGCTCCATGCGTAGGCGATTGCGCTGCTGGCGGTACTGGGACACGGCTCTCACTGAATCCTGCTCGAGACAGAATTGCTGCCGCGCGGCGAGCTCCTTCTTCCTCTGCGCCTCCAGGGCCGCCCGATGTGCCTCGATCTCGATTGCGCTCGCGGTCGCGGGGAGGGGAGTGGAGAAGGGATCGGGTGGAGGGGCGCTTCATCGCCAGTCGCCATGAGAACGGCGCTGGGATACTGGTACTGCGGGATGTCGACGGAGTCAGACTCCGAGTCACTGTCAAAGAGTGGGAGGATGGAGTTGTCCTCGAAGTCGCTCAGGTTGGAGACGAGGGTGATGGAGTCCACGAGCGATGCCGCGACGATGGATCTGGCGACTGACGCCGCGGACGCCGAATCAGCGTCGTCCTCCAGGGCTGACTCGCCCTCGGTGTGCGCCTCATCGGAGAGAGGGAGAGTGGTCGTAAGGAGCTGCCCCGATGCGTAGGGGTCGTGGAGCTGGCCGGGGCGAACCTCGGCGGGGTCACTGACGCCAGCAAGCCCGACGAAGAGATTGATCATGCCGACCGGCACCATCCGGGCGTGGGAGAGGGGCGATGGAGTCGGGTGGTACGTGCTCGGCTGGATGTGGAAGAAGTTGCATGTGGCGATCATCCTGCCGGAGGCGGCCGGCCGGCGGATAGGCGAGTAGAGCCTCGCCGCAGCTCGGAGGCCTGATGTCCCATGCCCCACGGTGGGCGCCACAGTCGTGCTTGTGACCACGGCAGGTGCTACAGGGTGCAGCACTCCGTTGATGCGGGAGAAAGGAGACATAGCCATCTGCGGAGCGAGGTGCACAAGACGCAAGGTTTTACCCAGGTTTAGCCCCTCCGGAGAGTAAAAAGTCCTACGTCCTGCTAGATCTATTACTCAGTGGAGAATTACAATGGAGGGGCTCGGTCGGCGGCTACGCCAAGAGCAATGTGGGAGAGATTGGATCTCAGATGGTGTGTGTTCTAGGGTCTAGCTCGGGGGTTTATATGGACACCCCCGATCTACGGTTACATGAAGATAAGTCCGGATTGTATCAGCTGCTACTAATCCGGGATTTGTTTCTCTTCATCCAAGTAATCTCCTTCTCCAGTCGCCTGGGCCTCCAGCCCAGTCGCCCCTCCTGAGGGTTTTAGCCCACTCGCTCTAGGGCTTGGGGGCCCAGTCGCCCATGTCGACTGGAACTCTCCTTGAGCCTCCTTCTCTGCGGCGAGTGAGACTGATGACATGCCCCCTAAGGCATATCCCCATCACTACCTAGTAATCTTCTTCAGATGAACCTGCACGTTTGAATATGCAGCCCCACGAATGGAGGTCAGTACAATGATGTACTGGCAAATGACACTTATTTGGTGGCAATTGTGAAAGACTAACTACATGATATCTGACTAGTGGAGTCTTGGGCTAATTTGCATAAAGCAAATTTATCTTATATTTTATTTTAAAACAAAACATTTTATAATTGTTGACACAATTTCATAATCACCTCGTACATTCTATACAGTTACTACTCAAATTTTAACACATTCGAAAAAGGTGATGAGATTCTTCCGTCCCTATCGAGGGTACTCCTCGGCAATGCCCTCCGATAGGGGATTAGGGTTGATGGAATCCTGTAAGCTGACACGAGACATCGGTTCACAGACAAGCGGGGAGAGCGATTTACCCAGGTTCGGGGCCCTCGATGAGGTAAAACCCTTACGTCCTGCCCGTCTGATCTTGATTATGAGAATATTGGGCTACAATGGGGTGCCGAAGGGTTCGTCTGAGATCTCGTCGAGAGGCTAAGTGCTGCGGCGACCTAGCTCTAAACTTCTAGTGGCTAAGATTTCTAAGATTGATCGTTTTTTTCTCGGCAGCCCCTCTCCTGGCCTTTATATAGGAGGCCAGGTCTCAAGAGATCTAACCGAGTACGACTAGGTTTACAGTAGTCCTATCTCTAATCTTTCCTTGTTCGGCTCCTTCCTTGTCTTGCCCGCCAAGGAATCTTCTGCTGCGCCATCCAAGTGGCCCACCTTGCCATCGAGTATCTTCATGGGCCTCCAGTTAGATCGTATAGGATAGGGCAATGTTGGTTACCCGAAGGGTAATGCCCACGTCAGTAGCCCCCGAGTGTCTAGCCGAAGATAGTTCGGGTAGAGACTAAAGCATGCCTCCACCTAATGTTCTTCTCCTTGATTGTTTTTGTCTATCTTGTATCAGCATCATCTTCTTCTATCGGATGCGCGTCCAGCGCTCCCGATGGGAGTAGCCCCCGAGTCTAGGCACGGATGCTTGCAGTCCGTGCGTAGACTCAAGTTGTACCACTCGAACGTTTTCCTCTGCCGAAGTTTTACTGCAAGTCTTCATGGGTCATCCGACACATTTGTACCAAGGCTTGTTTTCGTCGATAAGTTTTCCGCGCGTAAGGGATAATGAGTAACATGCCCAACTTTTGCTGGTTAACTGCCGATGGCAAAACAACGTCACCCTACACAGAATCAAGTCCCCGGGCATGATCCTGGAGTGCAAAAAAGTTCTATCGGGTGCGCGTCCAGCGCTCCCGATGGGAGTAGCCCCCGAGTCTGGACACGGGCGCTTGTAACCGGGTGCAGACTCGAGCTGAGCATTCCATCCTTTTCTTCAAATGTTTCTTCACAGGAATATCTTCAAGTGCTCATTTTATCGGGTGCGCGTCCAGCGCTCCCGATGGGAGTAGCCCCCGAGTCTAGGTGCGGATGTTTGCGATCCGTACATAGACTCAAGTTTACCATCCGATACCTTTTACATTTCTTCGAATGCTTCGAGCGTTCTTCACGACGTCACTGATGACGTTATTGACACTCTGATTTTGACTGACAGGACGCGACCCGCTGGGCCCATCCTACCTCTGCTTGGCTCTGTTTTTAAGTAATATCCGCCTTCCTCGTACAGTTACCAAGGTGCCTCCTCGATTTCCGCGATCAACGATGGAGAAAGGGTCCTCTTAATGAACTGGCAGCAATGGCACGTGCCCACGCAATCCTCAAGTTCTCCCTTCTTAAAATTTCTCAGGATTAAATCCTTATCATTCTCTCATATTCATCATGGCATCCTCCTGTGCTCCTTCTACCTTTCTCTTTCACAACCGCTGCGCCGCCGCCACCATTTTTAGATCTTCTCCAGATCTTGCTATGGTGAAGAAGAAGAACCTCGCTGCCGCCGCCAGCTCCACGAGCGGTGGCGCCGCCGCCAAGGCCTCCTCGAATCTTCCGAAGAGAAGTGCGCCAGATGCTCCTCCCCCTGCTCCGGCGCAGTCAGCGCCGCCAAGCTCGGTAGCCGCAGCCAAACCCGGAGACTGGCTAGCGTCCTCCATCACTAAGCGTGATGAGAAGAGGGCCCGAAGCCTTGGGCTAATCTCCTCCGATGAGGGAAATGTGATTCTCCCACGTGCGATCTCTCGGCCCAATCCTCCTGCTGGTTTTATCGTGATGTTCCTGTCGTTCTTGTATCGGGGTCTCTCGCTTCCTGCTCACGAGTTCCTCCATCGTCTTCTGCGGACTTACGAAATCCAACTGTGGCAACTCACCCCTAACTCAATCCTCCAAGTTGATGTGTTCATCACCCTTTGCGAAGCGTTCTTGGGCATCGAGCCCCACTTTGGGTTGTGGAAGAAAATTTTCTTCGTAAAGAGATACAGTAGTAGCAATGGACCCTTTTTCATTGGGGGAGTGGGGTTTGTTGTTCGTTCAGAAGTCAACTATTTCAGTTTCCCAATGAGAGAATCCGTGCAAGGATGGAGACTGAAATGGTTTTACGTTAAGGATTCCTCAACAACTGAGTCCCAGCTTCCTCGCTTTGCCGACGTCCTTGAAGCCAAGCCTAAACATTCTTGGAAGAACATTCTTTCCCCCGAAGAAAAAACAACAGCCGACGAATTATTTGCCAAATTTCTTCGGATCAAAGAAACTGACGGCAAAACCATGATTGGTACAGAGGTGGCTGCGGTGTTCTTGAAACGTCGAGTCCAGCCAATCATGGCCAGGGTTCGTCCGATGTGGTTGTATTCAGGTCCAAAGGATGAAACCAGGATAAACATCGCTGAACTATCGGAAAAGGAGCTGCTTGATGAAGTTCGTCACCTCACTCTCTTTAGCCAGGAAGACCCGATTCCGTTGATATCTTCTTATTCTCCTCTTGATGTCGATCATCCGCTGACAGAGGTAAATTTTTCTTCTCATATTCTTATTACCCTGTTCCACTTTGCTGACACAACTACTATTGTTCTTATTTACTCTTTTCTTCGACAGATTTCCATAGTTTCTGAAAACTTGCATGATTTACCAAACGACACTTCCGAGGGAAGAGGTTCCTCAACCCCTGTTGATTTTCATACTGCCGAATACATGAGCTCAAAGAACGAACATGATGATCCGATAGATTCTGAAGCTGTCTTCGCCGATCCTCCTCCCCCAGCCAACGATACTTGCGACACAGCGGGATCAGTGCGTGATGACGACGTTGATCATGATGCCTCTATTAATGCAGCTGTGGAGGAGGCCAGAGCTCCGCCTGCGAAGAGATCAACCGGCGGCTTTGCCGATGAAGACGATCTCTTCGACCTGTAAGTGCCTTTCTCCTAGAATTCGTATTTTGCTTTCATCATTCGCATTTCGTTCATAATTCTTGCTAGCCATTCTCTTTCGCAGTGACGAAGGTCTCATCGAGCCCCCGCCTAAGAAGGCCAAATATGACGCCGCTCTGCCGGACGTCGCAGCTGCCAAAGCTTCTGGTCAAACGGCAACCCCCGCGGCCCAAGTATCGACTGCCTCCTCCCTTTCTAAGGGGAAGGATATTCCCTCGACTGTCGCCGCCACAACTCCTCCTTCAGGAAAAACTGTAAGTCTTTCTCAATCGTAACGCAAACGTTCCTGAGTGTGCCTTGATTAATGATTCCTCGTCAAACATCTATTTTCCCCTTTCCTTAAGGATCTGCGAGGCGTTATATCTTCTTTGGAGGCCTTCGCCTCCCAATTTACTTCTCTGGAAGCGGACAAGGTTCGGCTGCAGAGGGAAGTTAACTCTTCTTCCTTGAAGTTGGAAGGCGCAAACAAAATAGCCGCCGCAGCTTGCCAAGAGGTCGACTCCCTGTAGGAGGAACTCAGCAGGCTGACGGAGAAGCTGAAGGAAGAGGAAGCGTCTAGGCTGATCGCCGAAGCTCGGGCGACTGAAAAAGATGAACTTCTTCGCTAGTCTTCCTTGGCTTTGCTTGGTAATTCTTTTTATGCTTTCCTGTCGATTATCACTTTGCAAATTCGACCCTTTGATAGTAACTTTTCCCATTTCATTCCCTTGCAGAGGCCGCTGACATCCCTGCCGATGCCTTGGATAAAATTCCAAACAACTCTCTGATACGTCTCAAACGTATCCATAATTTCTTATGTTCCATGCTAGTTTTATGACAATACCTACATGTTTTGTTCACACTTTATATCGTTTTGATGCATTTTCCGGAACTAACCTATTGACGAGATGCTGAAGTGCCAGTTCCTATTTTCTGCTATTTTTGGTTTCAGAAATCCTAGTAAGGAAATATTCTCGGAATTGGACGAAATCAACGCCCAGTATCTTATTTTTCCACTAAGCTTCCAGAACACCGGAGAGAGACCAGAGGGGAGCCAGGGGGCCCCACACGCCAGGGCGGCGCGGCCAAGGGCTGGGGCGCGCCCCCTATTGTGTGGCCCCACCAGGGCCCCTCCGAGGCTGCCCTTCCGCCTACTTAAGGACTCCGTCGCGAAAACCCTAAAAGAATAAGCCACGATACGAGAAAAGTTCCAGAGCCGCCGCCATCGCGAAGCCAAGATTCGGGGGACAGAAGTCTCTGTTCCGGCACGCCGCCGGGACGGGGAAGTGCCCCCGGAAGGCATCTCCTTCGACATCACCGCCATCTTCATCGCCGCTGCTGTCTCCTATGATGAGGAGGGAGTAGTTCTCCCCCGAGGCTGAGGGCTCTACCGGTAGCTATGTGGTTAATCTCTCTCTCATGTACTCCAATACAATGATCTCATGAACTGCCTTGCATGATTGAGATCCATATGATGAGCTTTGTATCACTATTAATCTATGTGCTACTCTAGTGATGTTATTAAAGTAGTCTATTCCTCCTTCATGATGTAATGGTGACAGTGTGTGCATCGTGTAGTTCTTGGCGTAGGTTATGATTGTAATCTCTTGTAGATTATGTAGTTAACTATTACTACGATAGTATTGATGTGATCTATTCCTCCTTTCATAGTGTAATGGTGACAGTGTGTATGCTATGTTAGTGCTTGGTCTAAATTGCAATGATCTATTATGCTCTAAAGGTTACTTAAATATGAACATCGAATGTTGTGGCGCTTGTTAACTCCGGCTTGAGGGAGCTCTTGTAGCCCTACACAATGAATGGTGTTTGTTATCAAACAAGGGTATATGTAGCACAAGTGAGGAGAAGTTATTTATTTATTATGTGATCAATGTTGAGAGTGTCCACTAGTGAAAGTAGGATCCCTAGGCCTTGTTTCCAATACTGCAAACACCGCTTACTTACTCGTTCTACTTGCATGTTTACTTGCTGAAATATTTACTTCATATCGCAATTACCATCTACCACCATCTATATCATCTGCGTTTTAATATCTCTTCGCCGAACTAGTGCACCTATACATCTGACAAGTGTATTGGGTGTGTTGGGGACACAAGAGACTTCTTGTATCGTAATTGCAGGGTTGCTTGAGAGGATTATCTTTGACCTCTACCTCCCTGAGTTCGATAAACCTTGGGTGATTCACTTAAGGGAAACTTGCTGCTGTTCTACAAACCTCTGCTCTTGGAGGCCCAACACTATCTACAAGAATAGAAGCATACATAGACATCAAGCTATTTTCTGGCGCCGTTGCCGGGGAGGTAAGGTAAAAGGCACTCACACTCCGGACCCCGGCAACTAAGCTATTTTCTGGTGCCGTTCCCGGGGAGGTAAGGTAAAAGGTATTCACATCCTCCGACTACTAAGCTATTTCCTAGCACTGTTGTCGGTGTGTGAGTGCTCGAAGGTATCTCCTTTAGATCGTGCAATTGCATCTTTTTGTCTCTTGTTCACTAGTTAGGCATAATGGAAAGTAACAGTGAGCTTCTTAATCTATTTCCTGAGTTAAGACATAAATTGTGTGATGCGACAATTAAAAAACCTATGGAACCTTATTTGCATGCTAGTAGCAATGTTATTAGTATGAACACCATTGTTGATAATGCTATGGAAGAATTTAAGCTTGGGGAAGCTAGTTTTGATGAGCATGATATTTTTAGTCCCCCAAGCATTGAGGAGAAAATTTTCTTTGATGATACTTTACCTCCTATATATGATGATTATAATGATGACTATCATCCACCTACTATTGAGGAGAAAATTAATTATGATTATACTATGCCTCCTATATTTGATGATTATGGTGATAATGATAGCTACTTTGTTGAATTTGCTCCCACTACAATTAATAATAATGACTATGCTTATGTTGGGAGTAGTAATTATTTTATGCATGAGAATAAGAATGCTTCATGTGATAGTTATATTGTTGAGTTTGTTCATGATGCTACTGGAAATTATTATGAGGGAGGAAAATATGGTGGTAAAAATTTTCATGTTACTAAAACACCTCTCTACATGCTGAAAATCTTGAAGTTACTCGTGTTTTATCTTCCTATGCTTGTCACTTTGCTCTTCATGAATTTATTTGTGTACAAGATTCCTTTTCATAGGAAGTGGGTTAAACTTAAATGTGTTTTCATTTCACTTCTTGATGCTCTCTTTTGCTTCAACTCTTATTTCTTGCAAGAGCATCATTAAAATTGTTGAGCCCATCTTAATGGCTATAAAGAAAGCACTTCTTGGGAGATAACCCATGTCTTTATTTTACTACAACACTTTTGTTTTATATTTGAGTCTTGGAAGTTGTTACTACTGTAGCAACCTCTCCTTATCTTTATTTTATTGCATTGTTGTGCCAAGTAAAGTCTTTGATAGTAGGGTTGATACTGGATTTGGATTACTGCGCAGAAACAGATTTCTTACTGTCACGAAATTGAGCAGCCCCGTCTGTAGGTAACTCAGAAAATTCTGCCAATTTACGTGTGTGATCCTCAGATATGTACGCAACTTTGTAAGAGCAAGATCTATGACCCTTGTTTTGTGTGTTTGATAACAACACTCGAACAATTCTAACCGTGCACAAAGATTATCTTTGATGGATTTGTAGGTGTACGGTGCCCTCGCTGAACACACTATGATCGGAAGACTGAAGCGTAGATCTTAGGTTTTATGGTTTTGTGTGTGTGTCGTGAGGTAACATGGTAGGAGAGGAAAAGAGGAAAAAGCTGGTTTAGCCATAGCGGTACTACCGGTACCAGGAGCGGTAGTACCGCTACCCTACTGGTACCGCTCTGACCTACCGCTCTGAGGATTGCACACGAGATTGTCCCACAGAACAAGTTACGGTACCTTTACGGTACCATGAGCGGTAGTACCGCCCACGGTACCGCTCAAGTACCGTAACATGTTACGGCAGATACCGCTCCGGTACCGCTTCGGTACCGCTTTGGATCCAGTAAGGTCTGGACCCTATTGCGGTACCTCAAGCGGTACCGCGAGCGGTAGTACCGCAATGTGTCCACGTGGACAAGTTCTGTGGGGATTCGAACTCAGAGCGGTAGTACCGCTTCCAGGAAGCGGTAGTACCGCTTAGGCAAAAACAGCACATAACGGTTGGATTTTGGAGGGACCTATATAAAGGCCCCTTCTTCCCCAGCTCGTTTTTAGCTCTTCTCTCTCTCTCTCTCCTCCATTGTTGCTGAGCTCAAACTTAGAGGATCTCTCTCCCTACCCAACCAATCTTGCCCATACTTTGAGGAGTGGTGGAGGAGACCCCGATCTATCGTTCTACCGAGAGAAATCTCACCAATTCGTGGTACTCCTTAGTGGATCTTGGTGGTAGAGTTCCTATAGTGGAATCTTGGAAGAAGTGCATCCATGGAGGCTAGCTTGGTGATGTACTAGCCCCATGGGTTGTTGGGAGCCTCCTTGTGGTGTGGAGCCCGCCCCAACCTTGTGAAGGAATCACCGCCTCGACCGGTGCCTTAGTGGAGAAGGGGGAGCACCTTTGTGGAGCTCTCTCGAGGAAGAAGGTGAGGCCTTCCTTCGTGGTGTGGCCGTCTAGCCTCTTGTGTGAGGCTAGCACCTCCTCAACGCGGACGTACTCCCTTTTGTGGGAGGAACTGCGACAACAAACCTCGCCTCGTCTTCGCGCCCTCCGGTTGTCCCGCTCCTTACTCTTACTATCTTGTGATTGTTCCTTTGCTTGTTGCACTTGCTCTAGGATCATTGTAGGATCACCCCCATCGCTAAAGCTATCACCTTTACCTTCCGTTGCACTAAAAATTGAAAAAGGCTAAAACTTGACGTAGCGCCCATTCACCCCCCCCCCTCTTGTTCGCTACGATCCATTCAATTGGTATCAGAGCAAGGTTTTCTTGCTCGGGCTTTACCGCCTAAGAAATGGCCGAACAAGAGAATGGAGAGAATGGGTTCCTTCCTGGTGAGCAATCACCTCCACCATCAATAGTCGATAGCACTCCGGCTACTTTGGATGACCTCAAGAAATTGGAGTCATCCATTGTGTCTCAATTGAAGGCTATGATGATGGAGTTGATTGCTCCCAAATCAACCCCCAAGGGAAGTGTAGATGTTCCTCCACCACAAGTCAACACCCTTCCTCTTGTTGATTTTGTCGCGCAATCGACAAAACCACCTCGAGAAAGGGAACTTGAGGACATTGGCACTTCATCAAAAGGGAAGGATGATTCACCGGTTGAGGGACAATTAGGAGGCTATCATGCGGTGCCTCCACCAAGTGATTACTCCCTAAATGTCCCAATACCCATGCCTCGTATCTTGACTCATGGCTCACCACCGCTACTTGATTCCAATACCTTTGAAAATTGGCAATGCTTGATGAAATCTCATGTGCGCAGCGCGTCTACCGAACTTAGGCGCATCATTGAGGAAGGTTATTCACCAAGAGACCCAAATAACTTGACAAGAAGAGAGGTCGTGGATGATCAACTCAACGCCACCGCCATCAACATGATTCACATGGCCGTCACACCCAACGACCGCGCTCATATTCGCTCGCTCAAGACCGCCAAGGAAGCATGGGATAAACTCGACAAGCTCTTCCTCGGAAATGAGAGCATCCAAAGCTCTCGTTTCGATGAAGTGAACAATATGGCGGACAACTTCGTCATGCATGAAGGAGAGTCACCCGAAGAGATGTACCGGCGCCTTATCGCTCTCGCCGTGCAAACGCAAGATCTAGGAGCAACATTTGTGGATGACCCTTGGATCAAGCGAAAGTTCTATAATGCTCTTCTTCCTTATGAGGAAGTGAAGTTGACGGCCATCCGCCAAAATGCCTCCTTCCGTGCAATGACATCCGATGAAGTCCTTAGTGAAGTCATCGCTTTGGACATCTCCAAGAAGAATGCGGAAGATCTCGTTGCTCGTGCCCACAACGTCCGTAAGCCCAATCTTGCATTGAAGATGAAGGTGCATGAGGCTAGTGAGAGTGATGAGGATCCCATCGAGTGGAGTCCGGATGACCTCAAGGCAAATTATCATGAACACATGGCCCTTGCCGCCAAGAGCTTTTGGAGTGGGAACAAGACACGGGGCTCAAAGCTAAGAAGATACTCTCCCTCAAGTCCAAGAGAAGAGCAAAGGGGGAAAGCTTGCTATAATTGTGGCAACACAAGTCACTTTGTTGCCGATTGTATCTTTGAGAGAAGAGAAGACAACGGTGGAAAGCATGTACGTAAGGACAAGTTCAAATATCTCTCAAAAGGTTTCTCCAAGTTCTCCTCCAACTCCGAAGACACCAAGGCCTCCTACACCAAGAAGACTAGAGCTTTCATTATTCGTGAAGAATATTCCTCCGATGAAGGTGAAGAGCAAAAAGACAAGGAGGAAAGGGAAGTGGCCGCCATCGCCATCTCCACTCCCTTCACCTCTCTCCTCGACCCTCCAAACGAGAACCTCATCGTCAACAACTTCCATTGTCTTGTGGCAAAGGTATCTCCGGAGACCCATGATGAGGAACTTGTGACTCAAGATCGTGTTGAAGCGGATTTGGAATTTATCTCTCTCACTCAAGCTTATGAGGAAGAATGGTGCATGCGCATGTCTCTTGAAACTAGTGCTATTGTTCTTGAAGATTCCAACAATTACTTCATCTCCCGACTCATTGAAGATCAAGATTATGCTCTTGGTTGGTTAAGAAGACATAATGCAAGACTCTTGGATATCATTTCTCACCAAGAGGAAGCCTTGGATGAGTACTTTCGTTTGAGCAAGGAGAAGGTGTCTTGTTGTGATCATGAAGAGGAGATTGCCACCCTAAAGAGACACAAGGCCATTCTAGTTAGAGAGATTTATAGACAAAATGAGTCCTTGATGGAGTACTCTCGCTTGAGTAAAGGAAAAGATACTTGTTGTGACCACAAGGACGAAATTGCAACTCTAAAGAGGAGAAATGACAAGCTTATGGTGATCAAGATCATGTATGAGGAAGCCTTGGTGGAATATAAACGGGCTAGCAAGGACTATATTTGTCGCAACCATGAAGATGATATTGCCACCTTGGAAAGACAAAAGCGCTCACTCTTGACAATGAATTCTCTTCAAGAAGAAGCTTTGTTGGAACATTTCCGGGTGAACAAAGAGAAAGAGACTCAAGAATTCGACATCACTCATCCTCATCAAGATCATGTTCATGAAGTCAACCGTTTGAAGTCCAAAATCGAAAGACTCCAAATTCAAGCAAATTACTTGGAAAGGGCCATTGAAAATAGAGATAAGGCCAATGAGGACTCTTGCAATGAAGAAGGAGTGGCTATAAAGCCAAAGGAGAAGAGAAGAAGGAGGATCAAGATAAAGAGGAGCATCAAGATAGGACCCATTGAAAAATAGGTTCCTATCTCCAAAGCTTGATCCATGAAGGTCTTTGCTTCCGGTGGTGATTCATTGGTGGAAGATTGAAGCCACATTTCTCTTGACCGGAAGCAAAGAAGGTGTTGTCGCCCTCGTGCTATATCTCTCTCTATATCTTCTTATGGCGTCAACACAAGCAAGCTTAAAGGTATCGGGCCTTGACAAGGCGGTGGCAACACCCGGCCTTGTCAAGACCCTTGTTTACAATGTTCTTTCCGTTCATTGCTTTACATGCTTGGGTCCTTGTACCTACTATAATGAACATGTGGTGGATCTCTTGTGGAGCTAGTCTCCTCAAGAGGCCACGGCCTAGGACTAATGGGTTTTGCTTCTTTGTGTAGAGATTGTGTTTTGTAGGGTTTGTGTTGAAGGAAATGAACCATGATGAAGTTTCTCAAACAATCTCAATACAAATTCTAGAACATAATCTTTGCAAGAAGAAGTGACAATGGAATGGAGTCTTATACTCAAGATCTTGGATATCTCCATTGGAAAAGGAGGAATCCTCTATAGACTCCTAGCCATACTCTTACCCTCACCACATGGGGTTGCCGGAAGTGAGAAACAAACCTAAGAAGACACTCAAACATGATGATGGAGGATGAGTCCATTTGTGTGGTTTGCGGTATTGTGTGATGAGACTCATTCGATGAATATGGAAGTTCTTTGGAGGAAGCGAAGTGCTTCTTGTGAGAAAGGAGATGCAATTCCCCCGATTACCATAGGAAGGATGAGTGTTGGCACACGCCGATCTCAAAAGCTACCTTCTATGTGTACCGGGGAAGGACGAAGTTCCACCCATGTGGAGCCATCTACACCACAAGGCCAAGACTCTTCCATTGGACAACCAAGTGCTAGATCATCTCTACCACAACCTCAAGTTCGACATCAACAACAATGAGGGTCAAGGCGAGGACCTAAACCATGATGAAGATTAAGGGACCACACAAGAATCTATCCTTTTGGTCCATTCTCGCCGGGGTGCTAATGCGTCAAGACTCTCTCATAATTCAAGCAAAGTACAAGACATCCTCAAGAGCAAGATATGAGGGGGTCCAACGGTATAGCAACCCCAAGTCACATTTCTTCCAAATGAGTCCAACAAGACGATGGTCTCACTCTCTACCGATAGTCGTCAAGGTTTGCTTCTCTACCTTTGTGCGCTTCATCCGGACATTGCATCGAGTGTGGCCATCATACCACCTTCATGCTACATGTCTAGATGGATAGCACGCATGGATATAGGGGGAGTGCGGTTTAAACTTATTGAGCTATCCCTCCCCCCATAATGCATAAAGAAATTCGAAACATATGCTATCCGTCAACTAAGTGACTAATGAGCTTCATGTTGAGTTGTAGCCGTGAATCCTAGATACATCTACGCGATCTCACACTACTAAACTCTTACACGGTGGCTTCGTCCACCAATCTCCTCTTTGAGGAGCTTTTCTTTTTCTTTTTGGGTTTCTTCATTTGCCTTTGGTTCTCTTTTCATTATATTCTTCATGGGAGATTCACCCAAGCTTGGCTTTTCTTGCCTTGATTCTCGTAAGCTTGGTTGAGTAGTACCTAAACAGTTCCATCATCTAATCCTAAGCCATGATCTATCCCTCAAGCCAACTCAGTCCAAAAGCACAAGTCTACACCAAAATCTGAGTTTCATTGAGTTTGGGGGCCGGTACTACCGGATCTCAGGCCGGTACTACCGCTCTGGGCAGTGATCTGACAAAACTGTACTTTTGTCCCCAGAGCGGTACTACCGCCCGAGGTACCGGGTAAGTACCGGTAAGCGGCACTACCGATTTTACGAGCGGTACTACCGCTTGCGCTTTTGACAAGAGGTACCGGTTGGGTCGGGATTCGTCCCAAACCACCACAAATCCCCTTCCTCCTCAAGTCAACAGCGTCCCCAAGCTCAAGAACTCGAGGAGATCGGCCCCGATCTCCTCTTCCAGCCGCCATCGGGCAAATCTCCTCCGTGGAGAAGCTTCCCCACCTCCTTCTCCGCCATGTCCTCCGGTATGAACCCTAATCTCTCTCTCTAGGGTGTGTTGAACTCCCTAGATGCATAGGCTAGGGTTTGATGGAGATTCATGGTGGAAAAGCTCTCTTGGAAGCTCTACATGTGCGAGGATACTAGCTAGCAACATTGTGTGAGACTATGAACTACTTTGCCAAGTCCTCAATCTCGATTTCGATGTGCTGAGCTTGAGCGGTAGTACCGCTCATTCACGGGCGGTACTACCGGTTCAAGCGGTATTACCGGTTCGATATTGTGGTACTACCGCTTTGACTAGGTTCACCAATGTTGCTTGTTAGTGTCCTCTTTGATCCTTAAATTCGTGGCTTGTGCACTTATCCCCTATTCCCTCCCAAACCTTTGCTATTCACAGGAGCACCTAGGACCCGTGGTGGCAAGGTGAAGCCATCCTCTCGTCGTCAACGAGAGGAAGAAGAGCAAGAGGAGATTGTACCGGCAAGAACCACCAAGCGTCAGAGAGAGGCAGCAGCTAGGACCGCCCAAGGTCCTCAGAAGTCTATGAAAGATCTCACGAAAGCCCAATTCTTGCAAGTCCGAGGGGCCAATCCCTACCTTGTGCCAAAGAACTTTCGTCTCTGCCCCAACACCTTCTTCTACCATGCCGATCAAGAGAGGATTTACAATGATGTCTATGGGTCAAAGGAATTCCGGTGTTGCCCTCAATTCTCCATCAACATGGACAAGCTCCAAGCCAAGCCCGAGTACTTTGGGGAAGCACTCGAGATATGCGAAGAAAAAGGTCTTATTCCTTTGATGACCTTCTCTCACAACTACTCCAAAGAGATAATATGCCAGTTCTATGCCACTGTCGTGTTCCTTGAGGATGAGGGTGGTTTCCGCTCTTTGAAGTGGATGACTAGGGAGCATGTGATGGAAGCCACATGGGAAGAGTTTGCGAGAGGCATTGGATATGAACTTCCCGAGTTTGAAATCAACTTCTTCAAGATTCATCTCCAGGCCAAGCCTATGGCCAAAGAGAAGATGGCCAACCTTTACATTCCCAGGAGGATGTTATGTGGAAGTGCTTACAACCTCCTTCCCGTCTACGACATCATGAACCGCATCTATCGCAGCACCCTCAACCCCAAAGACACCAACCATGATGAGGTGCATGGCTTTCTTGTAAACCTCCTCGTGCGCACCGATGAGATGAGAGGTAGGGTAAACAATTGGATATCATGGACTTCATTTGGCATGAGATGCGTGATTGTGCTTTCCTCCGCAAGCTCCCTCAATATGCGCCCTTCATCATGAGGCTCATTTGCCTAAAGTGGGATCGAGCTGGCCGTGGAGATCTTCTTGAGCAATGCCGCCCCAACATCACTATCCATAAGGAGAAGAGCCCCATTGTCAAGAAACATGATCCTCCAAGGTTTGGCAAGGGAGCTCCCAAGGACAAGGACGAAGACGAAGACGACAGTGATGACTCCGACTATGTGCCCAACTCCGTCAAGACCAAGGGCCTCTTCTCCAAGCTCACCGCTCGCCTCAAGAAGTCTTTTTGCTTCAAGAGGGATCTTGAAGATAGAATGTATCAATCTCATCACGACAACAAGAAGATCCGCCAACGCCAAAAGGCGATGATGAGGCATATGCAGCTTCCTGTCTCTGAGGGCTCCGAGGACAACATCACTCCTCCCGGTGAGTGGAAGTCCAAGCTCACTTGGTCTAGTTCCGAGGACTCCATCCCCGAGCCACCTCATGGCAAAGGCCATGTCCAAGAGGAAGACGATGATGATGAAGGCGAAGATGAAGAGGAGGAGGACATTGAGGATGGGGGCGACGAGGATGAAGATGAGGACGATGATGATGATGAAGAGGATGACGAGTGATCCACCTTGGGACGTTAGTATGCTCCTTCTCCCTTTTTGGTGTCTCGATGCCAAAGGGGGAGAAGTTGATCTATTAGGACGGGAATTTGCATGGGGATGCCAAGGGCTTGGTGCTTCATTTTGGTTCTTTCGGCCTTGGCATCAAATCTTTCCCTAGTTATTTGGAACTTTGTTCGTATGTGTGCTCGCTACTCTATTTGTGGATCTCCCGATCCCCCGGTTTGTATTAAGACTTAATCGTTCGTAGCTTAATGGTCTTCACTTTTTATCCTTGATTGGCTACATCAATCCTATGGAGGCTTTTATTATTATGAGTTTGGGTTTTCTCTCAAGGCAAAGGTATGAAAAGTTTCACCCAAGTGATGTCTACGGGTGCTTCTATTCTTGTAGACAGTGTTGGGCCTCCAAGAGCAGAGGTTTGTAGGACAGCAGCAAGTTTCCCTTAAGTGGATCACCCAAGGTTTATCGAAATCAGGGAGGAAGAGGTCAAAGATATCCCTCTCAAGCAACCCTGCAACCACAAAGCAAGAAGTCTCTTGTGTCCCCAACACACCTAATACACTTGTCAGATGTATAGGTGCACTAGTTCGGCGAAGAGATAGTGAAATACAAGTAATATGGATGGATATGAGTGGTAATAGTAATCTGAATGAAATATGGCAGCGAGCAAACATGTAACAAAACAGTAAACAAACGGAGATTCGATGCTTGGAAGCAAGGCCTAGGGATCCTGCTTTCACTAGTGGACACTCTCAACAATGATCACATAATAGGACTACTCTACACCCTCTTGTTGGATGATGAACACCACTAATTGTGTAGGATTACACGAACCCTCAATGCCGGAGTTAACAAGCTCCACAATATTCAATGTTCATATTTAAATAACCTTAGATTGTAAGATAGATCAACACAATTACACCAAGAACTAACATAGCATGCACACTGTCACCATCATACCATGAAGGAGGCATAGATCATATCAATACTATCATAGCAATAGTTAACTTCATAATCCACAAGAGATTACAATCATAGCCTACGCCAAGTACTAACACGGATGCACACACCGTCACCATTACACCGTGCAGGAGGAATAAAACTACTTTAATAACATCACTAGAGTAGCACATAGATGATATTCAACTAGATCACATAAAGAGAGAGATGAACCACATAGCTACAGCGGAGCCCTCAGCCCCGGGGGTAGATTACTCCCTCCTCATCATGGAGGCAGCGATGGCGGTGAAGATGGCGGTGGAGACGGCGGTGGAGATGGCTCCGGGGGCAATTCCCCGTCCGGCAGGGTGCCGGAACAGAGAGTTCTGTCCCCCGAATTGGACTTTCGCGATGGCGGCGGCTCTGGATGGTTTTCTCTGTTTCCGTCCTTTTTCTAGATGTTTTTAGGTCAGGGACGATTAAATAGGCCGAGAGTCGGAGTCGGAGGGGCCACGGGGTGACCACACCATAGGGGGGCGCCCCCCCCCTTGGGCCGCGCCGCCCTGTGGTTTGGGGCCACCCTGGCACCCCTCCGACTCTTCTCCGGTGCTCCGGAAGCTTCCGGGAATTATAAGCCCTTCGGTCTTGATTTCGTCCGATTCCGAAAATATTTCTTTACTAGGATTTCGAAACCAAAAACAGCAGAACAACAGAACCGGCCTTTCGGCATCTCGTCAATAGGTTAGTTCCAGAAAACGCATAAAAACGATATAAAGTGTGAACAAAACATGTTGGTATTGTCATAAAACAAGCATGGAACATCAGAAATTATAGATACGTTGGAGACGTATCAGCATCCCCAAGCTTAGTTCCTACTCGTCCTCGAGTAGGTAAACGATAAAAGATAATTTCTGAGGTGACATGCTACCAACATAATCTTAATCATACTATTGTAAAGCATATGAGATGAATGCAACGATTCAAAACAATGTTAATGCAATGAGTAAACAATTGAATCATATAGCAAAGACTTTTCATGAATAGTACTTTCAAGACAAGCATCAATAAGTCTTGCATAAGAGTTACTCATAAAGCAATAAATTCGAAGTAAAGACATTGAAGCAACACAATGGAAGATAAAGTTTCAGCAGTTGCTTTCAACTTGTAACATGTATATCTCATGGATAGTTGTCAATGCAAAGCAATATAACAAGTATAATATGCAAGTATGTAAGAATCAATGCACAGGTTAATCACAAGTGTTTGCTTCTTGAGGTGGAGAGAGATAGGTGAACTGACTCAACATAAAAGTAAAAAGAATGGTCCTTCAAAGAGGAAAGCATCGATTGCTATATTTGTGCTAGGGCTTTTATTTTGAAAACATGAAACAATTTTGTCAACGGTAGTAATAAAGCATATGAGTTATGAAAATTATATCTTACAAGTTGCAAGTCTCATGCATAGTATACTAATAGTGCCCGCACCTTGTCCTAATTAGCTTAGACTACCGGATCTTTGCAATACACATGTTTTAACCAAGTGTCACAATGGGGTACCTCCATGCCGCCTGTACAAAGGTCTAAGGAGAAAGCTCGCATTTTGGATTTCTCGCTTTTGATTATTCTCAACTTAGACATCCATACCGGGACAACATGGACAACAGATAATGGACTCCTCTTTAATGCATAAGCATGTGGCAACAATTATTATTCTCATATGAGATTAAGGATATATGTCCAAAACTGAAACTTCCACCATGAATCATGGCTTTAGTTAGCGGCCCAATGTTCTTCTCTAACAATATGCATGCTCCAACCATAAACGTGGTAGATCTCTCTTACTTCAGACAAGACGGACATGCATAGCAACTCACATGATATTCAACAAAGAATAGTTGATGGCGTCCCCGTAAACATGGTTATCGCACAACAAGCAACTTAATAAGAGATAAAGTGCATAAGTACATATTCAATACCACAATAGTTTTTAAGCTATTTGTCCCATGAGCTATATATTGTAAAGGTAGAGGATAGAAATTTAATGGCAGCACTTCAAGCAATTTACTTTGGAATGGCGGAGAAATACCATGTAGTAGGTAGGTATGGTGGACACAAATGGCATAGTGGTTGGCTCAAGGATTTTGGATGCATGAGAAGTATCCCCTCTCGATACAAGGCTTAGGCTAGCAAGGTTGTTTGAAGCAAACACAAGCATAAACTAGTACATCAAAACTTTACATAAAAGACATATTACAAGCATTATAAGACTATACATCGTCTTCCCTGTTGTTCAAACACCTCACTAGAAAATATCTAGACTCTAGAGAAACCACTCATGCAAACCAAATTTTAACAAGTTCTATGTATTTCTTCACTAATAGGTGCAAAGTATATGATGCAAGATCTTAAACATGAGCACAACAGTTGCCAAGTATCAGGTTATTCAAGACATCATACCAGTTACTACACGTAGCATTTTCCGTTTCCAACCATATAACAATTAACGAAGCAGCTTCATCCTTCGCCATGAAAATTAAAAGCTAAGAACACATGTGTTCATACGAACCAGCGGAGCGTGTCTCTCTCCCACACAAGCATTTATTCAAACAAAAACAAAAACAAGAAACATACAGACGCTCCAAGTAAAGTACATAAGATGTGACCGAATAAAAATATAGTTTCAAGAGAAGAAACCTGATAATTTGTCGATGAAGAAGGAGATGCCTTGGGCATCCCCAAGCTTAGATGCTTGAGTCTTCTTGAAATATGCAGGGATGAACCACCGGGGCATCCCCAAGCTTAGAGCTTTCACTCTCCTTGATCATATTGTATCATCCTCCTCTCTTGACCCTTGAAAACTTCCTCCACACCAAACTCGAAACAAACTTATTAGAGGGTTAGTGCATAATTAAAAATTCACATGTTCAGAGGTGACACAATCATTCTTAACACTTCTGGACATTGCTCAAAGCTACTGGAAGGTAATGGAACAAAGAAATCCACCCAACACAGCGAAAGAAGCAATGCGAAATAAAAGGCAGAATCTGTCAAAACAGAACAGATCCGTAAAGACGAATTTTAAAAGGGCACCAGACTTGCTCAAATGAAAATGCTCAAATTGAATGAAAGTTGCGTACATATCTGAGGATCACTCACGTAAATTGGCTTAATTTTCTGAGTTACCTACAGAGAATTAGACCCAGATTCGTGACAAGCAAAGAAATCTGTTTCTGCGCAGTAATCCAAATCTAGTATTCACTTTACTATCAAAGACTTTACTTGGCACAACAAAACACAAAACTAAGATAAGGAGAGGTTGCTACAGTAGTAAAAAACTTCCAAGACACAAATATAAAAAAAAGTACTGTAGCAAAATATCACATGGGTTATCTCCCAAGAAGTTCTTTCTTTATAGCCGTTAAGATGGGCTCAAGCAGTTTTAATGATGCACTTGCAAGAAATAGTATTTGAAGCAAAAGAGAGCATCAAGAGGCAAATTCAAAACACATTTAAGTCTAACATGCTTCCTATGCAGAGGCATCTTGTACACAAATGAATTCATGAAGAACAAAGTGACAAGCATAAGAGGATAAAACAAAAGTAGCTTCAAGATTCTCAACATAAAGAGGGGAAACTTAATATTATTGAAATGCATATAACCATATTTCCCTCTCTCATAATAACTTTCAGTAGCATCATTGATGAAATCCACAATATACCCATCACTTAAAACATTCTTATCATGGTTCATATGCATAGAAGTATCATTAAATTTGGCATAAGAAGAGTTATTCTCATTAATAGTAATTGGAGTAAGATTATTATCAAGAATTTGAACATGGTAAACAAATTGCATATTAAGGGAATTGTTTTTAGTAATCCAATCATGACTATGACAAGTTTCATAAGGATAGTTAGAACCTATATCATAGCATTCTTTATAATAATCATCGGAGATCGGGGCACAGTTGTCATCATAGGAAATAGAATAGTTATCTTTCACAGTCGGTTTATCCGTGTTCACACCATCATTGTTATTAGAAGGAGATGTATCAAGAACATAATGACCAGTAGCTAAAGGATTTTCAAACACCTCTTCCCCAAGCTTAGAGCTTTCTATATCATTATGGGAGGAAGCATGGATAGCACCGACACTATGGCAATTATTATCATCATTTTCAGAATTAGTTTCCCGGAGATTTGTAATATCAAAAGTAGTGTGCTCATTCAAATCATGATCGCTAATGTATGTAAAGGGCATAGGAAGATCATCGTATTCAGATTCATTATCATAATAATCATTAGGAGCAACATACTTACGGTTACCTAGCGTTATCTCATTCACGCGGGGATACGCCGTTACCTCTTTCTTTTTATTCTCCTTCTTCTTCTTCTTCTTCTTCTTCGTTCCCTTCTTCTTGTTCCCTTCTTTAGGAGGAAGAGGCTTGAAGGGTGGCTTGTCCGCATAACCTGATTTACTTTCGAAACAATAGAAGAAACTTGGGAGGATCCCTCCTTTTCATTAATTAGTTGAAAACACACAATGGTCCTATCATATTTTGGCAAGGTGTCATCTTCTAAAATATTTTGTATGTAAGTATTTGTATGGCTATTATCAATGCAATAAGAAAAACACCCATGCAGGACATCATCAATATCAAGATCACTCATATGTAACAAAGAGATTTTTCTCGACAGCTTCTTCACACCCCAAAAATAAAGTAAGTTCATCATGCTGATTAGGAGTAATTTCATCATCACAATACAAATTTGCAGCACTCATTGGGTTCAAATTATCATTGGAGGAGCATTGAAAATTAAAATGACCCACTTCATGGCAAACTTCACAAATAAAAGGATAGAGGGCACAAACTTTTTTACCAAGATCATCTAGAACCCTAAACCACTTTCTAGTTTTTTCATTAGCATGATGGATACAATATTCATCTTTGATTTGATTAATTCCACAAGGTCTATGTATTCCACAAAAATTAACATGCTTATAGGAAATAGCATTCTTAGGAGTTTGAGCATGCTTATTGCAATAATTAACAACAATTTCATTATTCATGCAAGCCTCTTTAAAAGGTTCATGATACTTATCAAAATTCTTTTTGGGCAATTCAAAATGAGAAGCAAAGGCTTTATAAAGATTTGCAGCAACTTGAGAGTCAAGACCATAAGTAGCACTCATATTTCGAAATTTATCGGTATCCATAAAAGCTTCAATGCATTCATAATCATAATTTATACCTGACTCTTTACCTTTGTCGTTCTCCCAATCTTCAGCGTTCTCCTTAATCCGATCAAGAAGGTCCCTTTTAAACTCTTCTTTGTTGCGCGTGAATGATCCAGAACAAGTAGCATCCAACAAGGTCTTATCTTGAAAAGAAAGTCTTGCATAGAAATTATCAATGATGATATTACCCGGAAGCTCATGATTGGGGCATTTGAGCATTAAAGACTTCAATCTCTCCCATGCTTGGGCAATACTCTCTCCATCATGAGGCCAGAAATTATATATTCGGTTTCGGTCTTTGTGAATTTCACTTGGAGGATAGAATTTAGAATAAAATAGAGGCACAATATCCTTCCAATCAAGAGAATGCTCATCCTTCAGCAGTTTATGCCAATGCGCCGCTTTACCGTGACAATGACATAGAGAATAATTTCTTCTTCACTTCATCCATAGAGATACCTGCACACTTGAATAACCCGCATAATTCATGCAAAAACAAGTAAATGATCTCCAGGATGCACAGCTTCCATCCCCTTCATAGCGGTTATCCATAACACGTTCAATAATTTTCATAGGTATTTTATATGGAATACTTTCAGTAGGTGCATTTAAAATATCACAAGCATCATTAGAGTTATCGCATATGGGAGATAAAGTGTTATCGAGCAAATTTTCTCACCTAAAGATGGGAAGCTAAAAGATCACGAAACTAGCTTCCCCAAGCTTAGACTTCTCCATAGCATTAGCAGTAATTGCATTCATACTAATAACATCGCTACTAGCATGCGAATAAGGTTCCATTGGTTTTTTAATGTTCGCACCAAACAATTCTAAATCAGGAAAAAGATTAAAGAGCTCACCAAATTTTTTGTTGTTTTCCATTATGCCTAACTAGTGAAAATAAAAACAAGAAAAAAAAAGATGCAATTGCAGGATCTAAAGGAAATAGCTTCGAGCACAAACACAATGGCGCCAGAAAAGTACTGTTACCTGGAACCGGAGTATGAGTGCCTTTTTACCTTTCCTCCCCGGCAACGGCGCCAGAAAAGTGCTTGATGTCTACGGGTGCTTCTATTCTTGTAGACAGTGTTGGGCCTCCAAGAGCAGAGGTTTGTAGGACAGCAGCAAGTTTCCCTTAAGTGGATCACCCAAGGTTTATCGAACTCGGGGAGGAAGAGGTCAAAGATATCCCTCTCAAGCAACCCCGCAACCACAAAGCAAGAAGTCTCTTGTGTCCCCAACACACCTAATACACTTGTCAGATGTATAGGTGCACTAGTTCGGCGAAGAGATAGTGAAATACAAGTAATATGGATGGATATGAGTGGTAATAGTAATCTGAATGAAATATGGCAGTGAGTAAACATGTAACAAAACAGTAAACAAACGGAGATTCGATGCTTGGAAGCAAGGCCTAGGGATCCTGCTTTCACTAGTGGACACTCTCAACAATGATCACATAATAGGACTACTCTACACCCTCTTGTTGGATGCTGAACACCACTAATTGTGTAGGATTACACGAACCCTCAATGCCGGAGTTAACAAGCTCCACAATATTCAATGTTCATATTTAAATAACCTTAGAGTGTAAGATAGATCAACACAATTACACCAAGAACTAACATAGCATGCACACTCGTCACCATCATACCATGAAGGAGGCATAGATCATATCAATACTATCATAGCAATAGTTAACTTCATAATCCACAAGAGATTACAATCATAGCCTACGCCAAGTACTAACACGGATGCACACACTCGTCACCATTACACCGTGCAGGAGGAATAAAACTACTTTAATAACATCACTAGAGTAGCACATAGATGATATTCAACTAGATCACATAAAGAGAGAGATGAACCACATAGCTACAGCGGAGCCCTCAGCCCCGGGGGTAGATTACTCCCTCCTCATCATGGAGGCAGCGATGGCGGTGAAGATGGCGGTGGAGACGGCGGTGGAGATGGCTCCGGGGGCAATTCCCCGTCCGGCAGGGTGCCGGAACAGAGAGTTCTGTCCCCCGAATTGGACTTTCGCGATGGCGGCGGCTCTGGATGGTTTTCTCTGTTTCCGTCCTTTTTTCTCGATGTTTTTAGGTCAGGGACGATTAAATAGGCCGAGAGTCGGAGTCGGAGGGGCCACGGGGTGACCACACCATAGGGGGCGCCCCCCCCTTGGGCCGCGCCGCCCTGTGGTGTGGGGCCCCCTGGCACCCCTCCGACTCTTCTCCGGTGCTCCGGAAGCTTCCGGGAATTATAAGGCCTTCGGTCTTGATTTCGTCCGATTCCGAAAATATTTCTTTACTAGGATTTCTGAAACCAAAAACAACAGAAAACAGCAACTGGCCTTTCGGCATCTCGTCAATAGGTTAGTTCCAGAAAACGCATAAAAACGATATAAAGTGTGAACAAAACATGTTGGTATTGTCATAAAACAAGCATGGAACATCAGAAATTATAGATACGTTGGAGACGTATCACCAAGCTCTCCTATATGCACTTATACTTGCCTCCATAGTGTGCTTGTGCTATATGATCTTGTCATATGTTCTTCTTAGCACTTATGATTGGTTTGTAGAATCTAGGGGGAGTTTCTCTCTAGAATGTGTGCATTTGTATACAAATGCATATTCTAAATATGCACACATCTAGGGGGAGCTTCGTCTACTCTTACAAATCATATACCTTATCATAATATCCTATGAATAGTTGCAAATTCGTGTGTTGTCATCAAACACCAAAAAGGGGGAGATTGTAAGAGCAAGATCTATGACCCTTGTTTTGTGTGTTTGATAACAACACTCGAACAATTCTAACCGTGCACAAAGATTATCTTTGATGGATTTGTAGGTGTACGGTGCCCTCGCTGAACACACTATGATCGGAAGACTGAAGCGTAGATCTTAGGTTTTCTGGTTTTGTGTGTGTGCCGTGAGGTAACATGGTAGGAGAGGAAAAGAGGAAAAAGCTGGTTTAGCCATAGCGGTACTACCGGTACCCTACTGGTACCGCTCTGACCTACCGCTCTGAGGATTGCACACGAGATTGTCCCACAGAACAAGTTACGGTACCTTTACGGTACCATGAGCGGTAGTACCGCTTGCAAGCGGTAGTACCGCCCACGGTACCGCTCAAGTACAGTAACATGTTACGGCAGTACCGCTCTGGTACCGCTTCGGTACCGCTTTGGATCCAGTAAGGTCTGGACCCTATTGCGGTACCTTAAGCGGTACCGCGAGCGGTAGTACCGCAATGTGTCCACGTGGACAAGTTCTGTGGGGATTCGAACTCAGAGCGGTAGTACCGCTTCCAGGAAGCGGTAGTACCGCTTAGGCAAAAACAGCACATAACGGTTGGATTTTGGAAGAAGTGCATCCATGGAGGCTAGCTTGGTGATGTACTAGCCCCATGGGTTGTTGGGAGCCTCCTTGTGGTGTGGAGCCCGCCCCAACCTTGTGAAGGAATCACCGCCTCGACCGGTGCCTTAGTGGAGAAGGGGGAGCACCTTTGTGGAGCTCTCTCGAGGAAGAAGGTGAGGCCTTCCTTCTTGGTGTGGCCATCTAGCCTCTTGTGTGAGGCTAGCACCTCCTCAACGTAGACGTACTCCCTTTTGTGGGAGGAACTGCGACAACAAACCTCGCCTCGTCTTCGCGCCCTCCGGTTGTCCCGCTCCTTACTCTTACTATCTTGTGATTGTTCCTTTGCTTGTTGCACTTGCTCTAGGATCATTGTAGGATCACCCCATCGCTAAAGCTATCACCTTTACCTTCCGTTGCACTAAAAATTGAAAAAGGCTAAAACTTGACGTAGCGCCCATTCACCCCCCCTCTTGTTCGCTACGATCCATTCAAACTTTCATTCAATTTGAGCTTTTTCTTCTGAGCAAGTTAAGTGCCCCAGAAAAATTCGTCTTTACGGACTGTTCTGTTTTGACAGATTCTGCATTTTATTTTGCATTGCCTCTTTTGCTATGTTGGATGGATTTCTTTGTTCCATTAACTTTCAGTAGCTTTGTGCAATGTCCAGAAGTGTTAAGAATGATTGTGTCATCTCTGAATATGTGAATTTTTTATTGTGCACTAACCCTCTAATGAGCTTGTTTTGAGTTTGGTGTGGAGGAAGTTTTCAAGGGTCAAGAGAGGAGGATGATATACTATGATCAAGAAGAGTGAAAAGTCTAAGCTTGGGGATGCCCCCGTGGTTCATCCCTGCATATTTCAAGAAGACTCAAGCATCTAAGCTTGGGGATGCCCAAGGCATCCCCTTCTTCATCGACAACTTATCTGGTCACCTCTAGTGAAACTATATTTTTATTCCGTCACATCTTATGTACTTTACTTGGAGCGTCTGTGTGCTTTTATTTTCGTTTTTGTTATCTTAGTTCTCTGAATAAATTCATGCTTGTGTGGGAGAGAGACACGCTCCACTCGTTCATATGAACACATGTTTTCTTAGCTTTACTTTTAATGTTCATGGCGAAGGTTAAAACTGCTTCGTTCATTGTTATATGGTTGGAAACAGAAAATGCTTCATGTGGTAAATGGTATATGGTCTTGAATAATTTGATACTTGGCAATTGTTGTGCTCATATAGATCATGTTTAAGCTCTTGCATCATGTACTTTGCACCTATTAATGAAGAACTACATAGAGCTTGTTGAAATTTGGTTTGCATGATTGGTCTCTCTAAGGTCTAGATATTTTCTGGTGAAGTGTTTGAACAACAAGGAAGACAGTGTAGAGTCTTATAATGCTTGAAATATGTTCTTATGTAAGTTTTGCTGTACCGGTTCATACTTGTGTTTGCTTCAAACAACCTTGCTAGCCTAGCCTTGTATTGAGAGGAATTCTTCTCGTGCATCCAAAATCCTTGAGCCAAAAACTATGCCATTTGTGTCCACCATACCTACCTACTACATGGTATTTTTCTGCCATTCCAAAGTAAATTACTTGAGTGCTACCTTTAAAATTTCATTCTTTGTCTTTGCAATACATAGCTCATGGGAAAATAGCCTTAAAAACTATTGTGATATTGAATATGTTGCTATGTGTCTTATTTCTTATAAGTTGCTTGTTGAGCGGTAACCATGTGGGGACACCATCAACTATTACACCTTTGTTGAATATCATGTGAGTTCCTATGCATGTTCGTCTTGTCTGAAGTAAGGGAGATTTTCATGATCAAATGGTTTGAGTATACATATTGTTAGAGAAGAACATTGGGCCGCCAACTAAAGCCATGAATCATGGTGGAAGTTTCAGTTTGGACACAAATCCTCAATCTCTTATGAGAATATTATCTGTTGTTGAATGCTTAAGCATTAAAAGAGGAGTCCATTATCTGTTTTCTATGTTGTCCCGGTATGGGTGTCTAAGTTGAGAATAATCATAAGCGAGAAATCCAATGCGAACTTTCTCCTTAGAACCTTGTACAGGCGACATAGAGGTACCCCTTTGTGACACTTGGTTGAAACATATGTTATGCAATGATAATCCGTGTTAATCCAAGCTAATTAGGACAAGGTGCGAGCACTATTGGTATACTATGAATGAGGCTTGCAACTTATAGGATATCTTATACATAACACATATGCTTTATTACTACCGTTGACCAAATTGTTTCTATGTTTTCAAAATCAAAGCTCTAGCACAAAAATAGTAATCCATGCTTCCCTCTGCGAAGGGCCTTTCTTTTACTTTATTGTTGAGTCAGTTTACCTATTCTTTCTATCTTAGAAGCAAACACTTGTGTCAACTGTGTTCATTGATTCTTACATGTTTACTTATTGCACTTGTTATATTGCTTTATGTTGACAATTATCCATGAGATATACATGTTACAAGTTGAAAGCAATTGCTGAAACTTAATCATCCTTTGTGTTGCTTCAATGCCTTCTACTTTGAATCTATTGCTTTATGAGTTAACTCTTATGCAAGACTTATTGATGCTTGTCTTGAAAGTACTATTCATGAACAGTCTTTGCTATATGATTCAGTTGTTTAATCATCATCTTTACCATTGCTTTGAATCACTCATTCATCTCATATGCTTTACAATATTGTTGATCAAGATTATGTTGGTAGCATGTCACTTCGTAAATTATCCTTGTTATCGTTTACCTACTCGAGGGCGAGTAGGAACTAAGCTTGGGGATGCTTGATACATCTCAAACGTATCCATAATTTCTTATGTTCCATGCTAGTTTTATGACAATACCTACATGTTTTGTTCCCTTTGATGCATTTTCCGGAACTAACCTATTGACGAGATGCCGAAGTGCCAGTTCCTGTTTTCTGCTGTTTTTGGTTTCAGAAATCCTAGTAAGGAAATATTCTCGGAATTGGACGAAATCAATGCCCAGTATCTTATTTTTCCACTAAGCTTCCAGAACACCGGAGAGAGACCAGAGGGGAGCCAGGTGGCCCCACACGCCAGGGCGGCGCGGCCAAGGGCTGGGGCGCGCCCCCCTATTGTGTGGCCCCACCAGGGCCCCTCCGAGGCTGCCCTTCCGCCTACTTAAGGACTCTATCGCGAAAACCCTAAAAGAATAAGCCACGATACGAGAAAAGTTCCAGAGCCGCCGCCATCGCGAAGCCAAGATTCGGGGGACAGAAGTCTCTGTTCCGGCACGCCGCCGGGACGGGGAAGTGCCCCCGGAAGGCATCTCCATCGACATCACCGCCATCTTCATCGCCTCTGCTGTCTCCTATGATGAGGAGGGAGTAGTTCTCCCCCGAGGCTGAGGGCTCTACCGGTAGCTATGTGGTTAATCTCTCTCTCATGTACTCCAATACAATGATCTCATGAACTGCCTTGCATGATTGAGATCCATATGATGAGCTTTGTATCACTATTAATCTATGTGCTACTCTAGTGATGTTATTAAAGTAGTCTATTCCTCCTTCATGATGTAATGGTGACAGTGTGTGCATCGTGTAGTTCTTGGCGTAGGTTATGATTGTAATCTCTTGTAGATTATGGAGTTAACTATTACTACGATAGTCACGTACCTATGGTGCCCTCCTAGCCTTCCAACTTATGATGGGTCATGGCTTCAAGTCCGATATTGAGGAGATGTCTAGGGAGCTTCCGAAAGATCAAGATGGGCAGTTCATTGATTTAAGCACTTTCAAAACGTCAGCTCTTAAGTGTGCACGTCAGCTCCTTGAGCTGGTTTCATCAAACAAAACATCGGCTGGCCCAAGTTTATCGACCCAGACTCAAGCCCCTTGATTTTTGTAACAAACTTCTTTTTGAATTGATGTGAAACAATGTTCTGTCTTAAAACTTGTGATTGTAATAAATTCCGTGCTAGCAATGTTGCTAGTGTACCCTTGTTATGACATTTATTGTAACATCCCAACCTTGTTTATCTAAATAAATGAGTGTTCATGTGCATCTCATGCATGTAGTTTGAGTTTGAACAAAATTTGCATCTCCATTTTCAATTATGCAAATCCCTCTAATTCAATCTTATTCAAAATCTCTCAAGTTTTCAAAATGGACAACATGGCATTGTTCATTAAACCAGTCCATGTGTGTTTATTACTTCCCTGGAAAAATTGAGTTTGAAACAAAATTCAAAAAACAGATTTGAATTTGGGTTAGTTTTGGAGAAATAAAAATAGAAAAAGAAAACTAGAAAAAAATAGAGGGAGAACCCTCCTCTCTTCTCTCCCTGGGCGCAGCCCACTTCTCTCCCTCTCTTTCTCACTCTGCCGCAGCCCAGCTCGGCCCAAATGGCCCAGCAGCAACCCCTCACCAGCCCAATGCTTTCCCCGCAGGGGGGTTTTTGCAAAAGGGGATCGTCTTCCCCGCCGACCGAAGGTGCTCGGTGGCAGCACGCCGGCCGCCCGATGGCCAGGCCGCGCCAAGATCGCCGCCGCCGCCCCCGGCGGCCTACAAGTAGCCGCGCCGCCGCCACTGAAGAACCCTAGGCCGTTTTCCCCTTCCCCGTGCACTCTCCGCGCCCCTCCAGACCCGCAGAGACCGGCCGGCCTCCGGTCGATTCGCCGCCGGCGAGCCCTCTCCGGCGTCGCCGACCACGCCATCTCGCTCCCGGTGAGCTGCTGCACCTCCCTGTGCCCTCCGTTTCCCCTCTCTCACCCTCTAGCTCCGCCCCCACGCACCACCTGCCCCGGCCGCCGCTTGAGCTCGCCGTCGGCCGTGCTCCGGCGGCCAATAGCCGGCGGCGCCGCCTCCATTCGGTCGCCCGCGTCGCCAGGACCCTTTCCCCCACTCGCACGCGCCCGATTGCCCGCCGAATCGCCCAATTGCATCCTCACCCGAGCTCCCTGTGAGCCATGGCGCGGCTGACGTCATCATGACGTCAGCGTGACGTCATTAATCCTTTTTTCCCATTTCCTGTTTTTCCAGTAATTAGTTTCTGTAATTTCTGTAAATAGAAAAATAATGACATGTGGGTCCCCTGGTCAGGATTTTAATAATTCCATGAAATATTTTAGAAAAGAATAAAATTATGACATGTGGGTCCAACTTTTATTATTTTTATAGAATTTTCAGAAATTGTTTTAAAATGAATTAAACTTGGGAAATTCATAAATAATTCATTTTAAATCAGAAAAATATAAAATTATATATCAAAATGATCAGAAAAACATTTCCTAATTGTTTATCCATGTTTCATACATGCTTTGAACCAATTAAATATGAGCCCTAGTAGAAACCCTAAATCGACCCCTCTCATATGTCGGGATCGATGTCGAACCCCCTTTAATTTCCATCGATGCACCTAGGGTTACCCAAACCCCTTTAATATGACATGTCATCATATTGTATGTGCATTGCATTGTACCTTGTCTTGATTGTGCTCTTTATTTCTGGTGTTTGGTTCTTCATCGATAGGAACCGAACGCGAGCGCGAGATCAACGCCACCGAAGAGCAGCACCCGAACAATGAGGGACAAGGCAAGCCCTAACCTGGTTCATATATGGTTTCGAAATGCTTTTACTTCTGGTTCTTACATATTGCATCCGCTTCAAATATGTTTTATCGGCAGTTGTAGATATCCTATGTGTGCACCACTCTATCCTTGTAGCCTAAAGTTCTCGATCCACCGCTCCCGACAGAAACTAGGTTCGAGCTTGATCGCATCGCTAGAGCCTTATATGTGATATGCTTAGCCATGCTTAGTTGTTGAAGTCCGATCCATCCGGTTGATGAATCGGAGCTACGAATGAACCTAGTTTGACGGGATGACGTGGTAAGATCGAAGATGATGTTAATAAACGTGCTAAAGGCTTGGATGGGCCGCCACATGGGTATGTGGTGATTTGACTCGTTCTCGCCGATACTAGGACCTGAGTTCTCGCCTTCGGAACCAAGACTGAGCGTACAGCCACACGGGGCCCATGGGAACCCCTTGGCCCGAACTTACCTAGCTTACCCATGAGTCAATTAGTTTGCGAGTTCCATTTGCCATACGCATGGGGAAAAGGTGGAAAAGGTTTTCAAAGTGCATCATACAGGGTGTGGCCGGGGTGAAGGATGCTGTAGGCATTGAACTGGATCCCCTGCACACAATGACCGGGACCGCCTCGGAGCATGGCTACCTACGATGACGGAGCTCCCGGTTAGTTTGACTCATGGAATAGGCGAAGTAAGGGAAAGGTTTTGGTCGACCACCCTCCGCCAGGCACACCAAGGAAGTGTGTTATATCTAGTGGCACTAAGAGTCGGTCGGCGCGTGTGGGTAAAGTTGTACACCCCTGCAGGGGTAAATCTTTTCGAAAAGCCGTGTCCACGGTTATGGACGACTTGGTGATGGATTCCGTGATCATAGACAACTTGAACCTAATCGTAAAACTTGATATCAATGTGTGATAAGGATCCCCTCTCGTGGTGTCGAGGGGTGATCCTAGGTGATAGGTTCGGGTGATGATGAAGATTCGGTGGATTCAACATGATGATCTTGAAGCTAGAGTTGATATCGCTCTCTTACCTCTGTTTGAAAATGGTCCGAATAGACGAGCTTCGCTCCCTCCCCGTTTACAAAGGAAAACCGGCTTTCCGCAAAATAAGCTCCACATAAAGCCTCGCATACCCGCTTTGCTAACAGGGTTGTACTAAGTCTTGCCGAGTCCCCGTACTCAGCCTTGCATGCTTTGTTTCGGAGGAAGTCCTCCCAACCGATGGTGGCTTCTACCTCGACGTCGACGAGTAGTTCGGAGTTCCTCGGGCGGCATCCTCGAGACTTATGGGCTGGGACGTCGCCTTATGTTATGGCCTCTTAGGCCCTTTGCGATCTTGTTATCTAGATAACATAATTTGCTTTCCGTTGCTTGTTGAATTGTGGTCGGTGACCTCTGCGTGTAATAAATTTGGATCTTAACTCGCTAAGAGTTGTAATATATTTGCTTTGAGTCGTAGAGTCACTGTTGTGTTACCGATTCTCACCCTGTAGGCCCTAGAGATCTAGGTTAGGCTTATGCCAGATGTGATATCTGGGTTTGTCTAGCCCCGACCTCCGGGGTCGCCACAGGTTTTGGTATCAGAGCAGGACTGCCTATAGGAAACCCTTTCGACTGGTCGATGTTGAGTCTAGTAGTTGTGAAAACTATTTGAAACCTAAAAGCGTTTGCAAAAATCTGAATAGGACTCTTTTTACTCCTTATCTGGTGTCACTCTAATGCTGAGTCCTCTTACCTTGTTTTGATTGAAAAAGGTTTTACCTCTACCCTGTTATTTCCAAACTTATAGGATCTACGGGTTTGGGTTGTTTTCTCTAAAAGTACTCCGTACTTGGTTGCTTAACTCAGTGTTCCTAAAGTTACATCAGCTGATCTGGATCTTTGTTCCTTCCATTCTGTCGATGTTATCACTCCATTGAATCCTTTCCAAGGAATTCGTTTCTCATGATCTTTTTACTTTGTGGGTTCCACATAATTCTGTTCTAGGCTTCAAGGTTTCTTCTTACCTTGGATGCCTCCTTTCCTTTTTAATTTGATTCAATAATACTTCTGAAGCTAGGTATGGCTTCTTGAAAGTTACTTTGTGATTACTACCTCGCAGTGTCCTCCGTGTCACTCAGTTAGTAGTTATCCCTTTATTTGTGTTTTCCCCTTGGACTTGAACCGAAGGTCCCGGATTGTGCTAGGTTCTCTTAGTGTGAATCTAAGTACATGATGCTGGCCTTTAACCCAAGATCCATTCCGTTGATCCCTCCTCTTGTCGTGCTCGTCTGACCCATGTCTCTGTTGATGAGGCTGAAAAGGATCCAAGCGTCCTAATGGGTACGCTCTATATAAACTCAATCCTAGCTACAGTTCTGTTTGATTCCGGAGCATCGCATATATTCATATCTCAAGAGTTTGCACAAAGGCATGATATACCCTTCGAGACAATGCCTTCCCCTCTAGAGATCACAACTCCTGGTTCTCATTGGCAAACTATCTGGATTACCCGTGAGGTCATAATCAGTATAGGGCATCTGTTGTTCCCCACCTCTCTCATTGCCCTCAAGTCAACTGACATTGATGTCATCTTGGGCATGGATTGGCTAGTAAAGCATAAGGCTGTCATTGATTGCGCAGCTAGGTCTATTGTACTAACCAATCTTTCCGGCAAAAGTGTTCTGTACTGGGCTCCATCCGCAATACCTCCATCGGCAAGGTTTACCCCTGAAGCCGAGTTGTATGCTATTGAAGCCCTACCTAAACCAGAAATCTCTGATGTCTGGGTGGTCCGTGACTTCCCAGATGTCTTTCCTGAAGAGTTACCTGGCATGCCACCTGATCGAAGTGTGGACTTTGTCATTGAGTTGGTTCCCGGAACTGCCCCTGTTTCCCGGAGACCATATCGTATGCCTCCGGAAGAGTTGGTTGAACTGAAGAAGCAGTTAGAGGAGTTAGAAGAGAAGAACTTCATACAACCCAGTACTTCTTCCTGGGGTTGCCCTGCCCTCTTTGTCAAGAAGAGAGATACCAACATTCCGCGACTGGTTGTTGATTACCGTCCGCTCAACGGAGTGACCATCAAGAACAAATACCCTCTTCCTATAATCAATGATCTTTTTGATCAGTTGTCCGGTGCCACAGTCTTCTCAAAGATGGATTTGAGATCAGGTTACCATCAAATCAAAATCCGCAAGGAGGACATTCCTAAGACAGCGTTCACAACTCGTTATGGTCTTTACGAGTACACTGTCATGTCCTTTGGCCTCACAAATGCTCCTGCCACTTTTATGCGGCTTATGAACTCTGTTTTCATGGAGTATCTTGACAAGTTCGTCGTGGTCTACATCAACGATATTCTGATCTACTCCAAAACCGAAGATGAACATGATGAACATCTCCGTTTGGTGTTAACCAAACTTTGTGAACACCGTCTCTACGCCAAATTCTCCAAATGTGAGTTCTGGTTAAAAGAGCTCATATTCCTTGGTCATGTTATCTCTGAAAAAGGTGTTGCAGTCATTCCAGATAAAGTTCAAGCCGTTCTTGACTGGAAGACACCTAAGTCAGCTAAGGAGATTCGAAGTTTTCTCGGTCTGGCGGGTTATTACCGCCGATTCATTGAAAATTTCTCCAAGATTGCCAAGCCAATGACCGATCTTCTCAAGAAAGACAAGAAGTTCGAATGGTCAGAAAAGGCTGAAGAAAGTTTCCAGGTTTTGAAAACCAAGCTGACTACTGCTCTTGTGCTCGTCCTTCCGGACACAAGCAAAGACTTCGTTGTCTATTGCGATGCCTCTCTCCAAGGGCTCGGATGTGTGTTGATGCAAGATGGCCATGTGGTGGCCTATGCCTCTCGACAGTTGAAACCACATGAGCTCAATTATCCTACTCATGATCTCGAGCTTGCAGCTGTGATCCATGCTCTTAAGCAATGGCGACCTTACCTTTATGGTAATCGTTGCGAGTTGTACTCAGATCATCAAAGTCTGAAGTATATTTTCACCCAGCCGGATCTGAATCTCAGACAGAGAAGATGGCTAGAAGTCATAAAAGATTATGACTTGGGTCTCAACTATAAACCCGGCAAAGCCAATGTCGTTGCTGATGCGCTAAGTCGGAAGTCATATTGCAACAATCTGATGGTTAAGCAAGCGCAACCTTCTCTCTATGAGGAACTTGCAAAACTCAACCTTGAGATTGTTCCTAGTGGATTCCTTGCTAATCTAGAGGTGAAGCCCTCTCTTGAATACCAGATCAATAGGGCTCAGAAGCAAGATTCTGGCATTACCGAGATCAAGAAGAACATTGCTAGCGGACTTGCTAAATGTTTCTCCATCGATGATCAAGGTACCGTTTACTTCGGTAAGCGTCTAGTCGTGCCGGATAAATCAGATCTCAAAGAGCTAATCCTTAAAGAAGCTCATGATTCACCCCTTTCTATCCATCCTGGTAGTACCAAGATGTATCGGGATCTCCGCCAACGATTCTGGTGGTCTGGGATGAAGCAAGAAATCGCTAAGTTTGTTGCTGAATGTGACGTTTGTCGTCGCGTAAAAGCTGAACATCAAAGACCTGCTGGTACTCTCCAACCTCTATCGATTCCAGAGTGGAAATGGGATGAGATTGGCATGGATTTCATTACTGGTCTCCCCAAGACCAAAAATGGAAGAGATGCTATATGGGTAGTCATTGACCGTCTATCCAAGGTTGCTCACTTCCTTCCTATCCGAGAAGACATAAAAGCTAGTCAACTAGCAGATCTATATATCTCACGGATAGTCACTCTTCATGGTGTTCCTAAGAAGATCATTTCTGATCGTGGGAGTCTGTTTACCTCAAAGTTCTGGTCTAGCTTTCAACAAGCTATGGGAACTCGTCTTTCTTTCAGCACCGCCTATCATCCTCAAACCGGTGGTCAAACCGAAAGAGACAATCAAATTCTTGAAGACATGCTCAGGGCCTGTGTTATATCCTTTGGTAAAGATTGGGAAAAGTGTCTTCCATTTGCCGAGTTCACCTATAACAACAGCTTCCAATCCAGCCTGGGCATGGCACCTTTTGAAGCTTTGTATGGCAGAAGGTGTAGAACTCCTTTGAACTGGTCCGAAACTGGAGAAAGAAAATTCTTTGGACCAGATATAATCAACGAAGCAGAAGATCAAGTTCGCATCATTCGCGAGCGTCTGAAAACTGCTCAGTCACGTCAAAAGAGCTACTATGATCGCCATCATCAAGAAGTGAAGTATGAGATTGGTGATCAAGCTTATCTTCGGGTCACTCCTCTCAAGGGTGTCCGTCGCTTCGGTATCAAAGGCAAACTAGCACCTCGCTATGTTGGTCCTTTCCGCGTCCTTGCCAAGCGGGGTAATGTTTCCTACAAGTTGGAGTTACGTTCCAATTTTCCTGAAGTTCATGATGTCTTCCATGTGTCCCAACTCAAGCGTTGCTTCAAAGATCCTATCCGTGGTGTTAATCACGAGACTCTTGACCTTCAAGAGGATCTAACATATCGAGAACATCTTGTTCGTATCCTTGATGAAGCCGAGCGTAAAACTCGACGTCAGAGCATCAAGTTCCTGAAAGTTCAGTGGTCTAATCATTCTGAGCAAGAAGCAACCTGGGAACGAGAAGATCGTTTACGATCTGAGTACCCTTCCTTCTTTTCTAAAATCTAGGAATCTCGAGGACGAGATTCTTGTAAGGGGGGTAGAGTTGTAACATCCCAACCTTGTTTATCTAAATAAATGAGTGTTCATGTGCATCTCATGCATGTAGTTTGAGTTTGAACAAAATTTGCATCTCCATTTTCAATTATGCAAATCCCTCTAATTCAATCTTATTCAAAATCTCTCAAGTTTTCAAAATGGACAACATGGCATTGTTCATTAAACAAGTCCATGCGTGTTTATTACTTCCCTGGAAAATTTGAGTTTCAAACTTCATTCAAAAACAGATTTGAAAATTGGTTTTGAAAAGAGAAACAAAAATTAGAAAAAGAAAAGGGGAAAAAATATGGGGAGAACCCCTCCTCTCCTCTCTCCCTGGGCTCAGCCCACTCTCTTCTCTCTTTTTCCCTCTCTGGCCGCGGCCCAAGTTGGCCCAGCCGCACCCCTCACCAGCCCAATGTTTTTCCCCGAGGGGGTTTTCGCAAAAACGCCTTTCTTCCCCGCGCCTCCAAGCAGGAGGTGGCCGCACCACGTCCGCCCGATGGCGCCGGCGGCCCCGATCGTCCCCGCCGCCCCCCGGCAGCTATAAAGCCCCGCCGGCCGCCGCCCCTAACCCTAGCTTCCCCTATTTCTCTTCCCCGCTCTCCCGTGACCCCCCAAACCCTAACCCTACCGCTTGCAGGGACGGCCGGCCACCGTTGATTCCGGCGCCGGCGAGCATCCCCGGCCACCGTCGACCACGCCATCTTGCTCGCGGTGAGCTGCCGCTCCTCCCTAGCCCCTCGCTTTCCCCTCTCCCTCTCTGTATCGCTGCCGCCACGCAAACCCGCCCCCGGCCGCCGCTCGACCTCGCCGTCGGCCGTGCTCCGGCGGCCAATCGTGGGCGGCGCCGCCTCCATTAGGTCGCCCGCGTCGCCAGGAGCGTTTCCCCCACCCGCGCGCCTGCGATTGTGGCCCGAGTCGCCGGATTGCAACCTCAACCGAGCTCCCAGGGAGCAATGGCGCCGCTGACGTCAGCATGACGTCAGCGTGACGTCATTAATAGCTTTTTCTATTTTCTGTATTTAATTTCTGTATTTTTTTTAATAGGAAATATTATGACAGGTGGACCCCATCTGTCAGGAATTTTATCAATTTAGGAAATATTTTAGAAAAGAATAAAATTATGACATGTGGGTCCAACTTTTATTATTTTTATTTAATTTTCAGAAATTGTTTTAAAATGAATTAAACTTTGGAAATTCATAAGTAATTCATTTTAAATCAGAAAAATATGAAATTATATATCAAAATGATCAGAAAAACAAATCCTAATTGTTTATCCATGTTTCATACATCTTTGAACCAATTAAATATGAGCCTTAGTAGAAACCCTAATTTGACCCCTCTCATATGTCGGGATCGATGCCGAACCCCCTTAATTTTTAGTCGATGCACCTAGGGTTACCCAAACCTCTTTAATATGACATGTCATCATATTGTATGTGCATTGCGTTGTTCCTTGTCTTGATTGTGCTCTTCCTTTCCGGTATTTGGTTCTTCTCGATAGGGACCGAACGCGAGCCTGAGATCAACGCCCCCGAAGAGCGACACCGAACAACGAGGGACAAGGCAAGCCCTAACCTGGTTCATATATGGTTTCGAAATGCTTTACTTCTGGTTCTTACATATTGCATCCGCTTCAAATATGTTTTATCGGCAGTTCTAGATATCCTATGTGTGCATACTCCATCCTTGTAGCCTGAAGTTACCGATCCACCGCTCCCGACAGAAAATAGGTTCGAGCTTGTTCGCATCGCTAGAGCCGTATATGTGTTATGCTTAGCCATGCTTAGCTGTTGAAGTCTGATCCATCCGGTTGATGAATCAGAGCTACGAATGAACCTAGTTTGACAGGATGACGTGGTAAGATCAGTGATGATGTTAATAAACATGCTAAAGGCTTGGATGGGCCGCCACATGGGTATGTGGTGATTTGACTTGTTCTCGCCGATACTAGGACCTGAGTTCTCGCCTTCGGAACCAAGACTGAGCGTACAGCCACACGGGGCCCATGGGAACCCCTTGGCCCGAACTTACCTAGCTTACCCATGAGTCAATTAGTTTGCGAGTTCCATTTGCCATACGCATGGGGATAGGTGGAAAAGGTTTTCAAAGTGCATCATATAGGGCGTGGCCGGGGTGAAGGATGCTGGAGGCATTGAACTGGATCCCCTGCACACAATGACCGGGACCGCCTCGAAGAATGGCTACCTACGATAACGGAGCTCCCCAGTTAGTTTGACTCATGGAATAGGCGAAGTAAGGGAAAGGTTTTGGTCGACCACCCTCTGCCGGCACACCAAGGAAGTGTGTTAATCTAGTGGCACTAAGAGTCGGTCGGCGCGTGTGGGTAAAGTTGTACACCCCTGCAGGGTAAATCTTTTCGAAAAGCCGTGTCCACGGTTATGGACGACTTGGTGATGGATTCTGTGATCATAGACAACTTGAACCTAATCGTAAAACTTGATATCAATGTGTGATAAGGATCCCTTCTCAGGGTGTCGAGGGGGTGATCCTAGGTGATAGGTTCAGGTGATGATGAAGATTCGGTGGATTCAACATGATGATCTTGAAGCTAGAGTTGATATCGCTCTCTTACCCCTTTTGAAAATGGTCCGAATAGACGAGCTTCGCTCCCTCCCGTTTACAAAGGAAAACCGGCTTTCCGCAAAATAAGCTCCACATAAAGCCTCGCATACCCGCTTTGCTAACGAGGTTGTACTAAGTCTTGCTCGAGTCCCCGTACTCAGCCTTGCATGCTTTGTTTCGGAGGAAGTTCTCCCAACCGATGGTGGCTTCTACCTCGACGTCGACGAGTAGTTCGGAGTTCCTCGAGCGGCAGCCCGAGACTTATGGGCTGGGACGTCGCCTCGATGTTATGGCCTCTTAGGCCCTTTGCAGTCTTGTTATCTAGATAACATAATTTGCTTTCCGTTGCTTGTTGAATTGTGGTCAGTGACCTCTGCGTGTAATAAATTTGGATCTTAACTCTGCTAAGAGTTGTAATATATTTGCTTTGAGTCGTAGAGTCACTATTGTGTTACCGATTCTCACCCTGTAGGCCCTAGAGATCTAGGTTAGGCTTATGCCAGATGTGATATCTGGGTTTGTCTAGCCCCTGACCTCCGGGGGTCGCCACACGATGTTTCCTCATCGGCTTTCCTTTGCTTGGGGCGCCACTCCATTTTTTGTGGTCGACCCTCTTCATCCAGGGTTCGCTGAATTTTCGCGGCCAGATCAGGCCGCGCTTTCCTTAGCGTGTGCAGGTATAACCTTTCGGCTTCCTCCAAGCCACGCAGTCGCTGAACCCTACGCTTTTGGGAGCAGCTGAGTCCATCAGGGCACCACCTTGGCCGGTGGTACCTGTCTTCTTCTTCTTCATTGTC
Organism: Lolium rigidum; assembly: GCF_022539505.1. Classification (NCBI taxonomy): domain Eukaryota; kingdom Viridiplantae; phylum Streptophyta; class Magnoliopsida; order Poales; family Poaceae; genus Lolium; species Lolium rigidum. Next base: position 111,157,974 of record NC_061511.1, read on the forward strand.
TTCCACATCCTCGAGATCTTCTACTCGAGGGGACTCAGCGTGCTTGTTCCGAGGCGGGAGAGGCCCTAGGCGTTGGAACACGGACACGTTAGGTCGTTAGCTGCCTCCTTCTTCTTCTGTTTACATTCTGGGCAATTGCCGATTGTAGGCAATCGGCTCATTCCTGAATCCCAGCAGTGTCTGAAGAAGGGACACTCCCAGTGCCTATCTTCGTCGTCTTGCTCCCTTGACTTTTCCTTGGCATAGCGCTCGCACTCCTCCTCATCGCGATCATGCCGACGATGTCTTCTGGCTTCTCTAGCCAGATGATCTCTTTCATCATCATCGCTGGATCGTCGGCGTTGGTCATACTGACTTACATACTTGTTGAGGAGGTGGTCAGAGAGAGGTCGCTGATATCTCACATTCCTTACTTCTCCCTCTGTGATGTAGCGCTTGCCATCGTGACAGAGCCGATCGCGTGGAGCGGCCTCCTCCGTATCCTTGCTACGAGAGCAGCTGCCCTCGTCTCCATCTTTGCCAGAGTGGTGTCCAGGCCCTACCATGTTGATGCTGAACGAGGATCCTGGCTGGCAACCTTCAGGGTAAGTGCACTCCACCATGTTATCGGCGGGGAAGGGGTGGGTGTCGACCTTCATGGCGTACTGGTTAAAAATCAGACGTCCTTGTTCTATCGCCATTTGGATCTGCTGACGCCACACCCTGCAGTCGTTAGTGGCATGGGAGACCGAGTTATGCCATTTGCAGTATGGCTTTCCGTTCAGCTCCTGTACCGTGGGGATTTTGAGGCCTTCGGGTATCTTCAACTGCTTCTCCTTGAGTAGGAGGTCGAAGATTTGCTCAGTTTTAGTCACGTCAAAATCAAACCCTCTGGGCGGACCTGGTGGCTTCACCCATTTGCAGGACATGGGGGTTGCCCCCCGAGTCCATTCAGCCACTGCTACTTCTTGGTCTCCCGCAGAGCCTTCGTCTTCATCTGCCTCAACCAGGACTACCGCACGCTTGAATTTGTCCTGGTACAAGTCCGGGTGGCGCTGTTCATATGCCGACAATTTCCGAACCATGTGCGCCGGTGAAGGGTAGTCTCGCTTGGGAGGCCATGTCCTTGAGTGGCGATGCAAGGCCCACCACCGCCAACTCGACTGCTTCCTTTTCAGTCACACGAGCCGAATAACATCGGTTCCTTAGATTTCTGAAGCGCTGGACGTACTCTGCCACGGTTTCTCCACGCTTCTGACGTATTTGAGCTAGATAGGCAATGCCGGCCTCGGAAGCTTCTGAGTGAAACTGCATGTGGAACTGTTCTTCCAACTGCTTCCAAGTCTGGATCGAGTCCGGTGGCAACGACGTGTACCACCCGAAAGCCGATCCCGTGAGGGACTGTGCGAAGAACCTCACACGTAGTGGATCCGACGCTGAGGCCGTTCCTAGCTGCGCCAAATATCGGCTCACATGCTCGATGGAGCTGGAACCATCCGATCCACCGAATTTGGAGAAATCGTGGAGCCGATATTTGGGTGGTAGCGGGACCAATTCGTATTCGTCGGGGTACGGCTTGGAATAGCCGATTGTCCTCCTTTTCGGCACCATGCCGAACTTGTCTCTCAGGATCGTACTGATTTGATCCGCGGTGCTGGCTGCAGGAGTTGAACTTTGAAGATTCGCCGGGGTGGCGTACTTAGCCAGCCATGCTTGCTTTTCCAGCTCTGAGCCAACTGCAAGAGCTGAGCTCTGGAGGTTCGTCGGAGTGGCATACTTAGCTAGCCACGTCTGCTTCTCAAGATCTGTCGCTGACGTTCCTCCTGCTTTTCCAGAAGTCCCCGCTGTTGCGGCCTGGTTTGCGAGTGCCCGGCTATCGCAGTCCGGCACGTATGTGCACATGTACCCGTGAGGGATCTCCTTAGGCGCCTCATGCAAGAACTGGCAGTCACTAGGGTCACCACCGATCTTGTAGACGACGAATGCCGGTGAATTCGGCACTTCTGGTGCTGCCAACGCAAATGGCAGCGGTGGACGGGACTGGAGTGGCATCTCTCCTTGATGTGTCCCGAGAGCTGGTCCTGACGGAGAGTACTGGTGCCTCATGATCTCCTGGATCACCCGAAGAGCGACACGCTCCAAAGTATTCACCGGGTTCTCAGAGTGGCGGTGCAGCGAGTGAGCCACCATGTAGTTGATCTCCTGACGCAGGGACCTGGTGCGTTCTTCTGACGGGGCGGACAGGTCTATTCCATCGAGCGCACCGTCAGGAGAGAACCCTTTCCACCTGATGCCATGTGAACGGGTTCTGTGAAAAGAGCCGATGAGATCGGCCTCGAGGATAGCTTTGACCTCGTCGTACTTCTTCTTGAGCCCGTCGGTCAGATCCTCGTACGTGACTGGGGTGCCGTCCGCCATCTCAGATGTAGATGGCGATGTGGTTGATGTAGAAGATCGTCCCACCGGGCGTGCCAGAATGTGTTGCGGTCAGAAACCCACCGGCGGGCAGCGACGGGCAACACGAGAGAGCCGGGAACAACTTAGGGCTGCGGCTGGCCCTGGTCCCTCCGAGCGACGGCCCGCAAAGCCTCCGGCACGCACGTCCGATGCTGGTGCAAGGGCGTGCCACCTGACCTATACCTGGTCAAGAAGGTGATGGAGATGCCTCGCTTAGTTTCCTGCATGGCATACACGTAAACATTAAATACGAGCCTCGATCGGCTCTCAGGTTGTCCTGTGAATCGGCTCAAGGAGCCGATCCACCCATGATTCGTACGAGGTGCACGAATATATGGTGGTCCTGCTTGATCAAGATAAAGCTAAAACGATCTACGATGATTTGGGGTTTTCACCGCATAATCGGATCATCCTACTCACGATTGGGCCTCGCGGCCACGCACGGTGATCGTAAGCCGATCCTAGATAGGGCCTAAAAATCAACACGAGGTTGATCCTCGGAACATCCTGTCTAGGACTAGCAAACGACACTCTACGCGCCGCTGGATCCTCCAACCCCTTTGTAAGGCCTAACTATTGCAGATATTAAACTAATCCTTGCAGAACAAGGAGCAACCGTAACGGATCGGATCTACTAAATAAAGATCAAGCGGGGTGCCGCCCCTACACCTAAGATAGGTGTAAGGGCGGCTAGATGTATAAGGGTTGCACTACGACAAGCATATGATACGAAGAACAATGCTAACCCTAACACATCTAAGATAACTACGTTGCTCGCCATCAAAAAGGCTTCGATACGAGCAACGCATGAACAACAAGAAAGCTTAGGCTGCCTAGATCGCAAGATGCGATCTAGGCAGCATGATGCTTACCGGAAGAAACCCTCGAGACGAAGGAGTTGGCGATGCGCCGAGATTGATTTGTGGTGAACGTTGGTTGTTGTTTATTTCATAAACCCTAGATACATATTTATAGTCCGTAGACTCTCTAACGTGGGAATAATCCCAACCGTGCACGAGACAAACTCTAACTAACCGACACGTATCCTACTATATTACAGATACACGGGCTAACCAGCCCAAGCTTTGCATATAAAGGCCGATTCACGTATTTCTTCCATGTATATTCTTCAAGTCCATCTTGATCGCGGCCCACCTCTGACTCGGTCAAATTCTGGTGATAACAATTTCTTGCTTTGCAATCTTCGGACCTTGTGTCCAAATATAGAGCAATTTCTAGATGTCGGTTTTTCTCCTCCGATGGATTCTCAAAATCTATCTTTAGAGGATGAGAAAAACTTACTTCTTGAAGCTCAAGTATCTAATGATCTTTTATTCTCCTTGAGACCCGATTTTCGTAGGTTCTTGATATATATAAAGCGAAAATCGTCTCATGAGATGTGGATCAAGCTTAAGGAAATGTTTGGTGGATCCACTTCTCAATTGGTCGATGGTGACTCCGAGGAGCTCTCTTCCCCTTCACATCATGAAGATCTCCAAGTTGCTTCCACTTCCGATCGTGATGAGTTATCATCTTCTTCCACTTCATCAACGTGTAGCAAGACACGAGGTAATGATATGGTGAGTGGTGAGGAAAATTGCAATGTTGATATTGTGCTCAATAGTGATGATTCTTCATCTCTATCCCATTGGAATGCTTCCTCTTTGGACTTAAACACATCTAGCATTGAAAATAATCTACATGCTTGTGTTGATAGTCCTTGCATATCATGTGTAAATTGCTTACATAGATCTCATGATGATATGCTTACCTTGTCTTGTTCCCATAATCAAAATGCTTCTATTTCCTCTAGTTGGTTGTTGACTAACAATGTAGAGGAAACCGAACACTCTATGGATTAAGACACGATTTCAAATGAGGATTCAAGAATATCTTCATCTTCATTCTCCGGTTTGCACATGTGCCTTATGGCAAAAGGATCAAAGGTATCTCCTACTTTGACTCCTAACACATCCTCTAACGATGAGAATGATGATGATGATAATGATGAAGAATATAATACCTTGGTGCATAATATGGCAATGGTATATGCTTCTCTTCATGGTAATAAAGAAGCTCGTGCTAATCTCGAACACTCTATGGATACCTTGAATAAATATACGGAAACCATAGTGGAGTTGGAGTCCCATGTTGAAAATGGGGAAATGAGATTCACTCTCCTCAAGCATGAGCTAAAAGATGAGAAGCATACTAATTTTATGTTTACACAAAAAATTGAATCCTATATGCATGAAAATGAGAAAACTATTGTTGATGCTTGTGCTACTAACTCTACTTCTTGTGAAGCATCTACCTTAAAGGAGAATGTTGAGTTGAGGGCTCAACTTGAGTTGCTAACTAGCAATTATAGGGAATTGGAAGAAAGTCATAAAAAGCTCTCGGGCTCTCATGATGACCTTCTAATTTCCTATGATGGGATAAAGTTAGCTCATGAGGCTAGTATCACTAAGGTAACATCTTGTGAGACTCATGTGGACATTAGCACAATCTCTACTACAAATGCTATATTGCCATGTGCTAGTCCTTGTAATCCATCTAGTCAAACTAGTGATACACCTTGTGTTGGATTACTCACTTTGCCTTGTTTCTCTAACAATGAAGCTTCTACTTCCTCTAGTACTTGTATTTCTACTAACCATGTAGAGGAAATCAAAGATCTCGAGGCCCAAGTCCTTTCTTTGAAGAAAGACTTGGAAAAGCGTTATAAAGGGAAATCCGCACTTGACAAGATGCTAAGTGTGCAACAATCCCCCAATGACAAGAGTGGACTTGGATTCAACTCCAATAACAAGAACAAGTCCAAGAGCAAGAGCAACAAGAAGAAGAGCCAAGACAAAGTCAAGGATCCGGCCAAGTTGGTTTGCTTCAAGTGCAAGGTTGAAGGGCATCATGTTAGATCATGCCCATTGAAGAAGAAGAAGCACTTGAGTGAGAAACAACAAGGGAAACGGCCACAAGGTCAAGGTCAAGCTCATGCTCGACCTCAAGTTGAAGATAGGCCACTTCTCAAGAAGAATCAAGATAAAGTTCCCCAAGAGAAGAAATCAATAAAGAAGAAAAAGGGGAACACTTGCTACTTATGCCGTGAGAAGGGGCATCTTGCTTCTTCATGCTTAGGTGGTACCTTATCTAACCCTATAATTGTTGATGATGATTATTCTCTAGGGAAGGATAAGGATGACAATGTGTTTGCCAAGTTTGTTGGAACTCAAAGTGGTTTCAAGAAAAGAACCATTTGGGTTGCCAAGCCTATTGTGACTAACCTCTTAGGACCCAACTTGGTTGGGGACCAACAAGCTCAAACTTGATCAATAGGTGTAGGTGGAGGGCATTGGAGACTTGGCTACCTCATTAAGAATTAAGGTATCTTCATATATTATATTTTTACCAAGCCAAGTCGTATGGATTATCATCTATATCTTATATCCAATGTTCCTCCTTGCGGTAACTTATACTTCAAATCCGCATGTTTATTATGAGTTACTTGCCCCTTTGCATGTTTGGTTTTGTACCAAATATTTGTGTGTATGTGTTGTGTCTTACTTACCTATCTTGTGTATTCAAGTATGTTTGTTTGACTCATCATATACTTGTGTATTGTTTTGGAGCCTAATGCATCTTGATGATATCTTATTTGGCTCTCTTTGAGTGATTAATGGAACATCCCATTTTGGGGGAGTGATATGCTTTGTGCATCTCTCCTTCTATAAAATGTGGGTATATGGGTACCACCACTTAGTATTGATATTGCAAGATTATCTAGTCACTATGTGGTGTGTCATACTCATGAGGAATTCAAATTCTAAATGTCCATTAACCATCTCTAGTCAAATTTTAGTTGCCTCTTGTTTAGAAGAAATGTTTTATCACATTATGGGGGAGTAATATGTTTTGTACATATCACAAGCCTAGAAAATATGAACATATGAGGTTATGCCACTTAGAGTTGATGCTCTTAATTATCTTGTTCCTAGGTGGCATGTTTGCTCAAACAAGCTCCACTCCTATTAAAAAGCTTTTATTGCTGATCTTATGGATTCTTGTTTGAGTAAGAAATTCTTTGTACGGTTTTCCTCAAATACATATCTCTATATCCTATTTGGGACACTGTTTGCTTCAAGATATTCTAATCATTGCCGTGCGTGATTGTTTGACTAGTTGAAGCTATCAAGAATCTTCAACCATGCATAGTGCTTAATTCTATATACTTATCCTATGCCTTTTATTGTGAAATTGATCCGTACTACCCTTGTTAATATAGCACCAGAAGCTAATTCCAATATTCTCATTGTCTTTGACAATTAATAACCTTGTACGTGGTTGAATTTATGGATCACCTTCACCTTGGATTGCTTCTTACTTCCTTATTTTATTTCCAAGAAATCTTTGTTGCTCCCATATGTCTTCCTTGTCCCTTTGAAAAATCTTTTGATAAATCCTCTTGATTCATATCAAGTGTTTGTTTTGGAATACATACCTTTTCTTTACGGTACATTGTGCCATTGTGAAAAGTGAGGGTTTGGTTTATTTGTTCGAACATTGCTCTTTTGGGGAGTTTGCTATCTCATTCCTTCTTACATATTTAATTAGCTTGAATGAGATAAATCTTTGAGCATGTTTGCTTTATTTCATCCTCTAGGCTCAATGGTTACTTCTTAGTTCATTTGTTGAACTTTGTTGAACAAATCTTTTGTGATTTACTTCTTAGATATAATTTGGACAGCAAATTTGTTTTGTGACACCTTTATGCCTTATTATTCAATTCTTTTGTTGTTTTGTCCAAAGTATATGTTTCTTGGATATTTAAAAGTTTTGGTGCATGCTTATATGTAATTTGTTTATACTTGTAGCATGCTTGCTTTCTTTTGATCCATTATGTAGGATATACTCCATCAAATCCTAAATGGCTAAGATGTGCATGAAATTCAAATTTCATCTAAATATGCACATATTTATATGGAGTGTGTCCTATATATTGTGGTTAGTCTAACCATGTTGGACCCAATAAGTTTGGGGACCAAGATGTACTTGAATGATGTTTTAGGTACATTAGAGATGCAATGGAGGCTTGTCTCATCTATAAGGAAGGTGTTGTCACCATATGAGAATTGGAGTCAAGCTAGGATGATCGATGAACTCTTATCTACTACATTAAGCCATTGCTATCTCGGTAACAAGTATCTTATTCATGCATTCTCATATAGCATCCAACCTCTTGTAGGTTGTATCTTCGCATGACATTATTTATTTCGAAAATATTGCGGTTCTTGAAAAATCCTTTTTAAAGTAAAACTTCTTATTCTACATTTGAGTAATTTGAGAAGATGCATATGTTGGGAATATATAAAAATCATGTTTATGATTCACCTACCCAAATATGCCCTCTAGCAATTTATTGCATATCAATTCCTCAAAGAATTCTTATGTGCAATTTTGATAAAAATTGCGAAATAAATTCCTATTTGTGATACTTGTTGCCTCTCTCAAAACATTCCAACTAGCTTTACTTCCCTTATCGTTAGTTGTGATGTTTTTGAGATTTTCTTGGTTGAAGCTCATTCATATACCATAAGTGAAAATTGGAGCCATAGGCTATATATGCTTCTTAAGCAAACATCCTTTGGTATATTTTATGACTTCATCTTGGATATCTTGTCTTATTTATTTTATTAATCTCTTGTGTGTGCATGTTTCTTTATGCATCATCTTGTACACTTTAGAAACTCATATACATAAGAGCTTTAATCCATCACCTTGATATCCTTGTTCTTTGCCAACCATCTTCTTATCCTTTTGATTTTAGTGTTGTTGGTAAAGAAGATTTATGAGTCCTTGGTTTATTTGTTTTTCTTCATGCACTCATATCTCGTAATTGTTGGACTCAAGTTGTTCTTGATAAGCATATTCTCTTTATCTTAGTTGTGTTCTAAATGATATATAGGGAGTGAGGATTCCATGTTTGTGCATATTGTATTCAAATGCAAACATTATAAATTGTGCACGAACCTTGGGGAGCTTTCTTATTTTATTTAGAGCACTATATCTCTCTTATCATGATATCTTTGTTTGTCCAGTTGGATCTTTGATTGCTTTCTTTTGTTGAAGCTCACTTCACCATGTCATCTTTATGCAATCCTTGATCCTCAATATAGTTTGACTTCCTTCAAGTATTCGTCATTGGATATGTGCACTTGATTCCACTCAAACTATGAGAAGTGCACACCTTGGGGAGGAACTCACATTATATTGGCTTTCTAAAATTTTCACCCATTTTGGCACTTGTTGCCAATGGGGGAGAAGTTTAGAGGGTTTAAGGGAATGGTTTTATACTTAAGTATGGTTTGTGCTTAAGTGTTTTGCCTCTCATGCATTCCATATTTATATGTCTTGCATGGTTGTATATATATAGTGGAAACTATCTCAAAGGTTAATCTTGACAATGTATGCAATGAATTCATGTTCATCACACACGTGCATACATTGTGGGGGAGTTTTCTCTATATATATTGGTTCTACTCACATCCCTTGTATTTGCTGTAGTTGTGTGAGTAGAGCTGGTTTTGATATGGGCTAGTAGCTTTGTGTTACTTGACCATATCAAATACAACCACTTGTATACAACTTATTCTCGGATAAGTTGCATACTTTTTTCTAATATTCATTATATAAACCCTCTTATTGTGGTTGTCATCAATTACCAAAATGGGGGAGATTGTAAGGGTACATTGCCCCTATGTGTGGTTTTGGTAATTAATGACAACCCCTATGGACTAATGTTTTTATTGAGTTTATATGAAGGAATATTCCATAGGTTCTACTTGTATTCCATGTGTTGGATTCAAGTATGGATGCCATGTAAATAAAGATACATCTTGTGTATTGGCATCAAGATCATCGATTTGAAGACATATATGTGATATGATCAAGAAGATGAAATGAAGATGGAGTTCTTATGTGGAAATCAATATTAGCCATGCTCTATCAAAAGTGAGTATGAGAAGATACAAGGTTGAGTTGGGCAAGTTCAAGATGAGCATATCAAGTGGATCACATGCTTGAAGCTTGCCGTCCATTTGGTGATAATGGTCATGTGAAGATGTGCATCAATGGAGCTTTCCCATCATAGTGTATGGAGGAGCATTTGTGAGTCTTCACGAAGCAACATTGGTCAAGTGAGGCATTCCGGCTTGAGTGAATCTTGAAGAGTTATCATCAAGATCAAGCGGGATGCGCAAGGCAAAGGTATGGCCTTGCTAGCTTTTCCTTTTACCGGACTCAAGGTGGATGTTGGGAGACCGGATTATAGGATAGATAGCTGATACGTCTCCAACGTATCTATAATTTCTGTTGTTCCATGCTTGTTTTATGACAATACCTACATGTTTTGTTCACACTTTATGTCTTATTTATGCGTTTTCCGGAACTAACCTATTGACGAGATGCCGAAGTGCCAGTTCCTGTTTTCTGCTGTTTTTGGTTTTAGAAATCCTAGTAAGGAAATATTCTCGGAATTGGACGAAATCAATGCCCAACATCTTATAATTCCACGAAGGTTCCAGAACACCGGAGAGACACCAGAGGAGAGGCCCAGGGCCACCACACGTGTGGGCGGCGCGACCCAGGGGGGCGCGCCCCCCTACTGTGTGGCTGCCCCGCAGCCCCTCCGACTCCGCCTCTTCGCCTATAAGTTGCCTCCTGACCTAAATCTTCGGGACGGATTGACGAAACACGAGAAAACCTTCCAGAGCCACCGCCATCGCGAAACTCCAATTCGGGGGACAGAAGTCTCTATTCCGGCACCCTGCCGGGACGGGGAATTGCCCCCGGAAGCCATCTCCACTGCCATCTCCACCGCCATCTTCACCGCCATCGCTGTTTCCATGATGAGGAGGGAGTAATTCACCCCCGGGGCTGAGGGCTCTGCTGTAGCTATGTGGTTCATCTCTCTCTTTGTGATCTAGTTGAATATCATCTATGTGCTACTCTAGTGATGTTATTAAAGTAGTCTATTCCTCCTCCATGATGTAATTGTGACAGTGTGTGCATCATGTAGTACTTGGTATAAGCTATGATTGTGATCTCTTGTAGATTATGAGGTTAACTATTACTATGATGGTATTGATGCAATCTATTCCCCCTTTCATAGTCTGTCGGTGACGGTGTGCATGCTATGTTAGTACTCGGTATAATTGCGTTGGTCTATCATGCACTCTAAGGTTATTTAAATATGAACATCGAATGTTGTGGAGCTTGTTAACTCCGGCATTGAGGTGCTCTTGTAGCCCTACATAATTAATGGTGTTTGTCATCCAACAAGAGAGTGTAGAGTAGTTTCAGTTATGTGATCAATGTTGAGAATGTCCACTAGTGAAAGTAGGATCCCTAGGCCTTGTTTCCAAACATCGAATCTCTGTTTGTTTACTGTTCTGTTGCATGTTTACTCGCTGCCATATTTTATTCAGATTGCTATTACCACTCATATTCATCCATACCACTTGTATTTCACTATCTCTTCGCCGAACTAGTGCACCTATACATCTGACAAGTGTATTAGGTGTGTTGGGGACACAAGAGACTTCTTGTATCGTGATTGCAGGGTTGCTTGAGAGGGATAACTTTGACCTCTTCCTCCCTGAGTTCGATAAACCTTGGGTGATTCACTTAAGGGAAACTTGCTGCTGTTCTACAAATCTCTGCTCTTGGAGGCCCAACACTGTGAACAGGAATAGAAGCGTGCGTAGACATCAAGCTACACTACAAGAAAAGTTGCCATGGCCGACGAAGTTGAAGTCGCGTCGTGGTTGCTGGTGTACCATGGCCGACGATTTTGGGTCTGTCCGTTGTGCATGTCAAAACGTTTTTTTTCTCGTTTTTGAGGCCACTTAGCCCGACGAAACCGGCCAAAACGTTGCGTATGGTGGCCCGGGATGTGGTGCATCTCGAATTCTCGGGTTCGCCGGCCGAGTCAACGCAAATCCGCACCGCCGAGGGATGTAGGGCCCAGATGGCAGCCTCTCTGACATTGTTTTATTTCTCGATCGCGCCATCTCGTTCAACGCTCTCCGATCGAGCCGTTTACGATGCAGGATCATGGGTCCCACATGGCATCCTCTATGAACCAAAATTCTTTCTATTCTTGGATTTTTTTGACCCCCCGATTTCTGGCTACTTCCTTTTTCTTTTGATCCCCTGCCGCCTCTCAAACGGTGATACCGCTGCTGCTAAATGGGACCCGCATGTCATCCTCTATGTACTATAAAACTTTCTTTTCTTGGATTTTTTTGGCACCTCATATTTGGTCACTTACCTTTTTCTTTCGATCCCCTGCCGCCTCTCAAACGGTGATACCGCTGCTGCTAAATGGGAGCCGCATGTCATCCTCTATGTACTATAAAACTTTCTTTTCTTGGATTTTTTTTGGCACCTCATATTTGGTCACTTACCTTTTTCTTCCGATCCCCTGCCGCCTCTCAAACGGTGATACCGCTGCTGCTAAATGGGACCCGCATGTCATCCTCTATGTACTATAAAACTTTCTTTTCTTGAATTTTTTTTGGCACCTCATATTTGGTCACTTACCTTTTTCTTTCGATCCCCTGCCGCCTCTCAAACGGTGAGACTGCTGCTGCTAAATGGGACCCGCATGTCATCCTCTATGTACTATAAAACTTTCTTTTCTTGGATTTTTGTCGTCGTGGCGAACGAGCAGATGCCATGGGATGGCTTAAGTTGGGGCCGAATGGGCGCTAGAGGATTCGGGGGAGGGTTTGCGATTAGATGGGATGAACTTCCGGATGCTTTCCTCAAGAACACAACCAAAGGCCGGTATGCAAGAAGAGAGACAAGAGGAAGAACTCTGCTCTAGATCGCTTGCTCCATTGATCTCAACATGGTTACAGGTTTCTGGGTGTACATGAGCGTCTAGGGATCGACCTTCCAACCTCACGTGTCCGTAAGAGGCTATGCCCCCTCTCCTTATATAGGGGAGAGGGTGGCTTACAGAGCAAGAAACCCTAATGGCATCTTTGACTGGACAAACTACTTTACAAAGCTACTTTAATCATGGATGACGCCGGGGTCTTCTTTAATCAGGGACGCTAACGTCCTCCGGTTTCTTTCAGCGTCACCCCTCTCTTTGGCGCCAGGGCTCCGATTAAAGTCACTTTGCTTAGCTCATCCTTGTCTTCTAGCTCTGAAGAGAATCTTTGACCAGTCTTGCCGACATGCCCTTCCTTCCGGTAGCCCGGTATCTTCTTTATCCGGTTCCGGTATACCCCTCTTGGGGATACCGGCTTAGCTTTACTTAGCCAAACTCTTATCTTCGTGCTCCGGTAAGAATATTAAACCGGTATCTTGATGGCTCAAACCATCCGGTTTGGCATGCCTTTGGCATACCGGGGGTCATCCCCCCAACATTAGTCCCCGAAGCTGGTATAGTCTGACGGATTCTATCCTACAGACCATGCCAGGTTCTCATGTTCTTAGGATACCGGTTTAATCCTTCCGGCGCTGAGCTTGGATCCGGCATCTTTGCCCGGACTTACGTTTTCTCTCTTTGCGAGGTATTCCCCGACATCTTTTTTCTCCGGTATCTTTAGCATTTACTCTCTCCTAGGCGAAGTCGAGAATTTCTCGGGCCCCGCGCCTGTCAGTGACATGCGCACTGTGACTGACGCGCCAGTGTCAGGGGTCATTTCCCTTCGACTCCCGTGCGCGCATTAATTGCTACACAGCGGATCGCAGTCAGTATTCCAGATCCGTGTGCACCTTCGTGTGGCTTTCCCTTTCCACGCGTGTACTCTCACGCCACGTGGCGGCCTGTGGAACGAATCGTCGCGGCCCGCGGAGCGAACCGCTGCGGCCCGACGGTTTTCGGCCCACCTTCTCTCTTCCTTTATAAGGCAGAACCGCCCCCTCTTCTTCCTCTTCTCGCATTCTCCGCTCTTCGCGCATAGTGCCATTGCTCTCTGCGCCTCCGCCGTTCACCGTCCGCCGTTCTTCGCTCAAGCCTCGCCGTCCGGTGAACTCGCTCCACTTCTTCGCCGGACTTCACCGCGCGGAGATTCCTCGCAACGCTCCTCTAGCGACCGCTGCATTCACGCTTCCTCGCGCTCTTCTCCGCTCCGCCGTCGACGGAGCTCCTCGGCGACCGCAGGCCCACTACTTCACCGGCGAACCTCTTCTGCAGCGACTGCGCCGCCTGATGTCTACGTCCCCCCTCCTTTCCTGTAGACAGTGTTGGGCCTCCAAGAGCAGAGGTTTGTAGAACAGCAGCAAGTTTTCCCTTAAGTGGATCACCCAAGGTTTATCGAACTCAGGGAGGAAGAGGTCAAAGATATCCCTCTCATGCAACCCTGCAACCACAAAGCAAGAAGTCTCTTGTGTCTCCAACACACCTAATAGGTGCACTAGTTCGGCGAAGAGATAGTGAAATACAGGTGGTATGAATAAGTATGAGCAAGTAGCAACGGTGCCGAGAAAATAGCTTGTCGGCGTGTAGTTGATGGTGGTAGTATTGCAAGCAGATAGTAACGCAAGTAAAACGAGTAAACAAACAGCGATAGCAGTATTTAGGAACAAGGCCTAGGGATTACACTTTCACTAGTGGACACTCTCAACATTGATCACATAACAGAATAGATAAATGCATACTCTACACTCTTGTTGGATGATGAACACATTGCGTAGGATTACACAAACCCTCAATGCCGGAGTTAACAAGCTCCACAATAATGCTCATATTTTAGTAACCTTTAGTGTAAGATAGATCAAAAGACTAAACCAAGTACTAGCATAGCATGCACACTTGTCACCTTCATGCATATGTAGGAGGAATAGATCACATCAATATTATCATAGCAATAGTTAACTTCGCAATCTACAAGAGATCATGATCATAGCATAAACCAAGTACTAACACGGTGCACACACTGTCACCTTTACACACGTGCAGGAGGAATAGAACTACTTTAATAACTTTGCTAGAGTAGCACATAGATAGTAGTGATACAAAACTCATATGAATCTCAATCATGTAAAGCAGCTCATGAGATCATTGTATTGAGGCACATAGGAGAGAGATGAACCACATAGCTACCGGTACAGCCCCAAGCCTCGATGGAGAACTACTCCCTCCTCATGGGAGCAGCAGCGGTGATGAAGATGGCGGTGGAGATGGCAGCGGTGTCGATGGAGAAGCCTTCCGGGGGCACTTCCCCGCTCCGGCGGCGTGCCGGAACAGAGACTCCTGTCCCCCAGATCTTGGCCTCGCGATGGCGGCGGCTCTGGAAGGTTTCTGTGGTTTTCGCCAATCGTATCAGGGTTTTCGATCCAGGGGCTTTATATAGGCGAAGAGGCGGCGCAGGAGGGTCGAAGGGGTGATGACACCATAGGGCGGCGCGGCCAGGGCCTGGGCCGCGCCGGCCTATGGTCTGGGGGCCCAGTGCCCCCTCCGGTCCTTCTCGGGTGTTCCGGATGCTTCCGGTGAAAATAGGAACTTGGGCGTTGATTTTGTCCGATTCCGAGAATATTTCGTTACTAGGATTTCTGAAACCAAAAACAGCGAGAAAACGAGAACCGGCACTTCGGCATCTTGTTAATAGGTTAGTTCCGGAAAATGCACAAATATGACATAAAGTGTGCATAAAACATGTAGATAACATCAATAATGTGGCATGGAACATAAGAAATTATCGATATGTCGGAGACGTATCAGCATCCCCAAGCTTAGTTCTGCTCGTCCCGAGCAGGTAAAACGATAACAAAGATAATTTCTGGAGTGACATGCCATCATAATCTTGATCATACTATTTGTAAAGCATATGTAATGAATGCAGCAATCCAAGACAATGGTAATGACATGAGTAAACAAGTGAATCATATAGCAAAGACTTTTCATGAATAGCACTTCAAGACAAGCATCAATAAGTCTTGCATAAGAGTTAACTCATAAAGCAATAATTCAAAGTAGAGACATTGAAGGAACACAATGGAAGATTAAGTTTCAGCGGTTGCTTTCAACTTATAACATGTATATCTCATGGATAATTGTCAACATAGAGTAATATAACAAGTGCAATATGGAAGTATGTAAGAATCAATGACAGTTCACACAAGTGTTTGCTTCTGGAGGTGGAGAGAAATAGGTGAACTGACTCAACATAAAAGTAAAAGAATGGTCCTTCAAAAAGGAAAGCATCGATTGCTATATTTGTGCTTGAGCTTTTATTTTGAAAACATAAAGAGAGCATAAAAATAAAGTTTTGAGAGGTGTATGTTGTTGTCAACGAATGGTAGCGGGTACTCTAACCCCCTTGCTAGACAAACCTTCAAAGAGCGGCTCCCATTTTATTTTATTTTTGGGTGGCACTCCTTCCAACCTTTCTTTCACAAACCATGGCTAACCGAATCCTCGGGTGCCTCGCCAACAATCTCATACCATGAAGGAGTGCCTTTTTATTTTAGTTTTATTATGATGACACTCCTCCCAACCTTTGCTTACACAAGCCATGGCTAACCGAATCCTTCGGGTGCCGTCCAACAATCACATACCATGGAGGAGTGTCTATTTTTGTTAATTAATTTGGGACTGGGAATCCCATTGCCAGCTCTTTTTGCAAAATTATTGGATAAGCGGATGAAGCCACTAGTCCATTGGTGAAAGTTGCCCAACAAGATTGAAAGATAAACACCACATACTTCCTCATGAGCTATAAAACATTGACACAAATCAGAGGTGATAAATTTTGAATTGTTTAAAGGTAGCACTCAAGCAATTTACTTTGGAATGGCGGAAAATACCATGTAGTAGGTAGGTATGGTGGACACAAATGGCATAGTGTTGTTTGGCTCAAGGATTTGGATGCATGAGAAGTATTCCCTCTCGATGCAAGGTTTTAGGCTAGCAAGGTTATCTGAAACAAACACAAGGATGAACCGGTGCAGCAAAACTCACATAAAAGACATATTGTAAACATTATAAGACTCTACACCGTCTTCCTTGTTGTTCAAACTCAATACTAGAAATTATCTAGACCTTAGAGAGACCAATTATGCAAACCAAATTTTAGCAAGCTCTATGTATTTCTTCATTAATGGGTGCAAAGCATATGATGCAAGAGCTTAAACATGAGCACAACAATTGCCAAGCATCTCATTACCCAAGACATTATAGCAATTACTACATGTATCATTTTCCAATTCCAACCATATAACAATTTAACGAAGAAGAAACTTCGCCATGAATACTAAAAGCTAAGAACACATGTGTTCATACGAACCAGCGGAGCGTGTCTCTCTCCCACACAAGCATGATGTAATCCAATTTATTCAAACACAAACAAAAACAAAAGCACACAGACGCTCCAAGCAAAGCACATAAGATGTGATGGAATAAAAATATAGTTTCAGGGGAGGAACCTGATAATGTTGTCGATGAAGAAGGGGATGCCTTGGGCATCCCCAAGCTTAGATGCTTGAGTCTTCTTGAAATATGCAGGGATGAACCACCGGGGCATCCCCAAGCTTAGACTTTTCACTCTTCTTGATCATAGTATATCATCCTCCTCTCTTGACCCTTGAAAACTTCCTTCACACCAAACTTCTCATAAACTTCATTAGAGGGGTTAGTACATAATCAAAAACTCACATGTTCAGAGGTGACACAATCATTCTTAACACTTCTGGACATTGCTCAAAGCTACTGGAGTTTAATGGAACAAAGAAATCCATCCCACATAGCAAAAGAGGCAATGCGAAATAAAAGGCAGAATCTGTCAAAACAGAACAGTCCGTAAAGACAAATTTTTAATAAATACTTCCGTTGCTCAGATCAGAAAACTCAAAACTAATGAAAGTTGCGTACATATCTGAGGAACAAGCACGTAAATTGGCATATTTTTCTGATTTTTATACAGAGAGAAAATCCCAGATTCGTGACAGATAGAAATCTGTTTCTGTGCAGAAATCCAAATCTAGTATCAACCTTCGATTAGAGGCTTCACTTGGCACAACAAAACACAAAACTAAGATAAGGAGAGGTTGCTACAGTAGTAAACAACTTCCAAAACACAAATATAAAACAAAGTACTGTAGAAAAATAACACATGGGTTATCTCCCAAGAAGTTCTTTTCTTTATAGCCATTAAGATGGGCTCAGCAGTTTTAATGATGCACTCGCAAGAAATTGTATTTGAAGCAAAAGAGAGCATCAAGAGGCAAATTAGAAACACATTTAAGTCTAACATGCTTCCTATGCAAAGGAATCTTGTAAATAAACAAGTTCATGAAGAGCAAAGTAACAAGCATAGGAAGATAAAACCAGTGTAGCTTGAAAAATTTCAGCACATAGAGAGGTGTTTTAGTAACATGAAAATTTCCCCAACCATATTTTCCTCTCTCATAATAATATCCAGTAGCATCATGAGCAAACTCAACAATATAACTATCACATAAAGCATTCTTATCATGAGTCTCATGCATAAAATTATTACTACTCCCAACATAAGCATAATCAATTTTATTAGTTGTAGTGGAAGCAAATTCAACAAAGTAGCTATCATTATTATTCTCATCAAGTGTAGGAGGCATAGTATAATCACAACAAAATTTACTCTCCATAGTAGGTGGCACCAAAAGACCACTATCATTATAATCATCATATATGGGAGGCAAAGTATCATCAAAGAAAAAAATTTCCTCAATGCTTGGGGGACTAAAAAGATCATGAAAACCAGCTTCCCCAAGCTTAGAACTTTCTATATTATTATCAAAAATGGTGTTCAAAGCGTTCATACTAATATTACTACCAGCATGCAAATAAGATTCCATAGGTTTTTTAATTTTCGCATCAAACAATCCATGTTTTAAATCAGGAAATAGAATAAGAAGATCATTCTTGTCCATTATGCCAAACTAGTGTAAACAAGAAACAAAAAGTTGCAATTGCAGGATCTAAAGGAAATAGCTTCGAGTACTTACAGCGCCGGGAAATAGCTTGGTAGCCGAGATCCGGAGTGTGAGTACCTTTTACCTTTCCTCCCCGGCAACGGCGCCAGAAAATACTTGATGCTGTCCAGGACTGGCGCGTGGTTGACGAGGGAGGAAATTCCTGTTGTGTAGCTTTCTGGTCCCCGGCAACGGCGCCAGAAAATAGCTTGATGTCTACGTTCCCCCTCCTTTCCTGTAGACAGTGTTGGGCCTCCAAGAGCAGAGGTTTGTAGAATAGCAGCAAGTTTTCCCTTAAGTGGATCACCCAAGGTTTATCGAACTCAGGGAGGAAGAGGTCAAAGATATCCCTCTCATGCAACCACCGCAACCACAAAGCAAGAAGTCTCTTGTGTCCCCAACACACCTAATAGGTGCACTAGTTCAGCGAAGAGATAGTGAAATACAGGTGGTATGAATAAGTATGAGCAAGTAGCAACGGTGCCGGAAAATAGCTTGCTGGCGTGTAGTTGATGGTGGTAGTATTGCAGCAGTAGTAACGCAATAGAAACGAGTAAACAAGCAGCGATAGCGATATTTAGGAACAAGGCCTAGGGATTACACTTTCACTAGTGGACACTCTCAACATTGATCACATAACGGAATAGATAAATGCATACTCTACACTCTTGTTGGATGATGAACACATTGCGTAGGATTACACGAACCCTCAATGCCGGAGTTAACAAGCTCCACAATAATGCTCATATTTTAGTAACCTTTAGTGTAAGATAGATCAAAAGACTAAACCAAGTACTAGCATAGCATGCACACTTGTCACCTTCATGCATATGTAGGAGGAATAGATCACATCAATATTATCATAGCAATAGTTAACTTCGCAATCTACAAGAGATCATGATCATAGCATAAACCAAGTACTAACACGGTGCACACACTCGTCACCTTTACACACGTGCGAGGAGGAATAGAACTACTTTAATAACTTTGCTAGAGTAGCACATAGATAGTAGTGATACAAAACTCATATGAATCTCAATCATGTAAAGCAGCTCATGAGATCATTGTATTGAGGCACATAGGAGAGAGATGAACCACATAGCTACCGGTACAGCCCCAAGCCTCGATGGAGAACTACTCCCTCCTCATGGGAGCAGCGAGCGGTGATGAAGATGGCGGTGGAGATGGCAGCGGTGTCGATGGAGAAGCCTTCCGGGGGCACTTCCCCGCTCCGGCGGGGTGCCGGAACGGAGACTCCTGTCCCCCGGATCTTGGCCTCGCGATGGCGGCGGCTCGCGGAAGGTTTCGTGGTTTTCGCCAATCGTATCAGGGTTTTCGATCCAGGGGCTTTATATAGGCGAAGAGGCGGCGCAGGAGGGTCGAAGGGGTGACGACACTATAGGGCGGCGCGGCCAGGGCCTGGGCCGCGCCGGCCTATGGTCTGGGGGCCCAGTGCCCCCCCTCTGGATGCTTCCGGTGAAAATAGGAACTTGGGCGTTGATTTCGTCCGATTCCGAGAATATTTCGTTACTAGGATTTCTGAAACCAAAAACAGCAGAAAACAGGAACTGGCACTTCGGCATCTTGTTAATAGGTTAGTTCCAGAAAATGCACAAATATGACATAAAGTGTGCATAAAACATGTAGATAACATCAATAATGTGGCATGGAACATAAGAATTATCGATACGTCGGAGACGTATCACCGCCTCAGGTTAGGTCTAATCTGAGTTTGCTTCCCCTTTGCTCGTTTTCTAGATCTTGGGTCGATAGTGTTTTTATTTCCCCTTTTTCTTTTGCTTTTTCTCTTACTCGTAGATCTTCGTGCGGGGGCAAATTGTGGGATTCCTGTTTTTCTACACCTAACCTTATGTCTAGCGAGGAGTCCTCTTCCACTTCATCTTCCTCTGCCTCTTCTTCTGGTACCCGGCGTAGCCAATCTTCCGATAGATCAACCGCCGATTCTGTTCCGATAGATTCCAATTCCGGTAGCCACCAAGAATCCGGTAGCTCTAGCCAAGCTTCCAGTGTAAATCCTTCCGGTGTCACTCGTGGAGCCTGGATGGGCTCCAACGTCACTGAGTACGAGATTGACTGGCTTTACCGGTCGCGAAGGATTCCGGAAGGGGTAACCTGCCGGCTTCCTGGCGACGAGATTGAACCGGTGATTGAGCTCGGTGAACACGTCGTTTTCCTTGCTCACTTTGAGCGCGGCTTCGGCCTTCCTGTCTCCGAGTTTTTCCGGAAGTTCTTAGATTTCTATGAACTTCAACCTCATCATCTCCATGGCAACGCCATTTTTTATCTTTCTTGCTTTGCCACCTTCATGGAGGCTTATATCGGCATTCGTCCCACTCGCGAGACGTTTGCCCGCTTCTTTGCTCTACGGATCAATTCCGTTCAGGGCAAGGAGATCCCTAAGCCCAAACCCCCCGTTCAATGCGGGTCTTGTATCATCGGCTCCCGCCAAGGGAGCCCTTTCTTCAAATTTTCCGGTCTCGAGTCATGCCGGTTATGGCAAGGGACCTTCTTCTACGTACGTGAAGAACAACGGCGCCGCAAATCTCATCGATCTGCCGCCTTTTAATCCGGCGCTGCCCAGCAGAGCCAACTGGAGCTACAACCCGAAGTCGGACCATATCGAAACCAACCGGGTGGTACGCTTCATGGCGAACCTGGTGAAGGAGACTAACATCTGCTCCGACGATATAATCCGCACCTTCATCTCGCGTCGGGTGCTTCCTCTCAAGCGCCGGCAGCACAGGATGAGCGAGATGTATGGTCCTGGTGATCCCACCAAGATCACCGGCCTTCCTCTCAGCAAGAAGGACGTCGTCCGCAAGGCTAGGCAGATCTGCCAGACTGCCATGCCGGTTGATTGGGAATGGGGCCTCCTTCCTCTCAGCACTACTAACCCTCCGACCCAAGAAGTAAGAGATTACGCAACTCGGGTCGGCTTACCGGTAACTTTTTTGCTGTTGTTAACCTTCTTTTTACTTGTTTTAGGCCAAGGATCGCTTCCCCACCATTCACGCAGAGCGACGAGGCCCCTGCGTGAAGCGTGCGCTAGATTCTGTTGACCCGGATCCTTACATCCGTTGGCAGGATCTGAAGATGGGCAAGACCGAAGCTTCGCGCCTCGGCAGGTCCGTACCGGAACCATCCGGTTCCTCGGATGACCTGACCCTGCTCGAGGTAGGTTTCTTTTTAAACTCTCATACTTTTTCATTATTGCTCCTTTGTAGATGTTCTCTTAACTATCTCGAACCCGTAGATCCACGAGTACGCGCCGCCCCTGCGAGCCGAGGCTGGTCGAGAGTTTGTGGACAAGCTCATGGCCCAGGGCCAGAAGAACAAGGTGCCGGCATCTGATGCCGGTTCCAGCCAAGCCCCTCCCCCGAAGCGCTTCCGGACGGAGCCTTTGGGGGAGAAGGAAGTAGGCGTGAGGCGCTACAAGCGCAAGCATATGCCGACCTCCTCTGGGTAAGCTCCCGCTTTCTTGCTTGTTTCTCTTTACCAAGTTCTTTTTTCGGTTTCTTTTTTTGAACTCTTTCTTTTTCTTTCGTTCAGCCCTTCGCTCAAGCTTGGCCCAAGGCCTGAGGGCTCTGACGGTTCCGCGAGGACCTCAACCCCTCCTCCTCACTCAAGCCCGGCACCATCTGGTGCCGGCAACATCTCTGCCTCCCCTCTGGGGGGCACTACAAGTTCGGGGCGCGCGGCCCCTACATCGCCAGAACACCGCGCGGAGGAGGACTTTGTCTCCCCTCCTGAAAACCAAGATACCGCCGCCAGCAACATCGGCGCCGAGGAAGAAGCTGCCGGGCGGGCGGAACCTCTGGTTCCTCCCATCCTTGAAAAGAAAAAGAAGAAGAAGACCACTTCCGTGCCGGAAAGTTCCAAGTTGGGTGACAGGCCTAGCGCTCCCCCTTCTCCCAGAACTGCTCCAACTCCACCGCCGGATGCTCCTCGCACCGAGCCTGCCGGCGCTACTCCAACTCCGCCGCCGCCCAAGACCTCCAAGCTCATCAAGGGAAAGGCGACGGCCTCCAGCGCCCCCTCTGGCGGTCCGCAGCCCTTGGTACTACACGTCTCCCGCGCCGCCAGTGCTGCCAGCGAGAAGGCCACCGGCCTGCTCGGCCGGATCACCGAGTTCCAGCGCGAGGGCCGGGAGCTGGGGCATCTGCTGCCCTACGCTCAGAAGTTGAACGTCGCGGACATGACCCCGGCGACCCGCGGTATGGGCAAGGATAGGCTGCCGGCGCCAGACCCTGTTGGGGACCGGTCCTCCGAGGAGCACTTCATGCGGCTTCGTCGAGCCGTCAAGGAGCTGGATAGCGCGTGGTATGACGCCACGAACAACTTGATGGTAAGTTCCACCAACTCTCTTCAACTTTTGCCGGTTTCCCTGCTTCCGGACCTTTTCTATATTTTCTTTAATTTCATGCCGGTTTCTCTCTTTTTGCTGAATCTTGTCTATCTTCCCAGTCCCCGAGTTTTGTGTTGAGAGCGTAGCTCTTAGCACGAAACTTAACTTAAAAACGCGCGAAACTAGCATAGCCAGTCCCCGAGTTTCGGGTTAAGATCTTTGTTCTTAGCGCGAAACTCTAACTAATCTCTTTTTCTTGAACAGCTCACGGCTGACGCTCGGAAGGTCCTCTTTGAGGAGCTTCTATGGGAGCACCGGGATCTTGCTGAGGCACATGACAAGTGCCAAGGTAAACTTTCTGTACCTCCGGCGTCTTTTTACCGGAAAGCTTTCCTTCACTTAACACTTATGATTTTTGTTTAATAGTTATCCCGGAAGCTTCTATGGAAGCCCTCAAGGCGCAGCTCGCCACCGCCCAACGTACGACTTCCTATTTTCCGGTTGGCTTGCTCCTTCTTCATTTTACCGGTGCAACTTTTACTAACATCTTCTTTGCGGGTTCCAGAGGAAAAGGACCAGCTTATCCGGCAGCACCAGGAGGAGCTGAGCGCCCAGAGGACCAGCTACCAGGAGCTCAAGGGTCAGCTCATCCAGCTTGGTCTTGACCATGCCAAGGCGCTGAAGGCTGCCGAAGCCGACGCGGCGACCAAGCTGCATGAAGCGCTGGAGGATGCCAGCAACTCCAATGCGGTGTTGCAGGCTGAGCTGGAGGAGCTTGCCAAGGCGCGGAAAGCTGCCGAGGACAAGGCCGCGCGGCTGGAGGCGGAGCAAAAGGAGTATGACCGGCTAGTCATGCAAACTGATGCACACGCCTTCCGTAAGTTTCTTCCTTTTCCCTTTTCCGGTTTCTGCTTATAATCTTATTTCTTCCGGTTGCATTTTCTTAGCCTCTTTCTTTCTTTGGGTAGGTCTCTTCCCGGACTCCCAGGCTTTCGCCATGAAGAGGGTTGAAGAGCGCCGTGTCGCCCAGGCCTACGAGAACCTTGGTGCGCCATGGGACCCCTATGACCATCTGGTTGCGCTGAACGCGCGGGTCTCCCATATGCGCGCCATTATTCCGACATTCCTGATGTAGCTACCCAGCTCTTCAGGACTCTCTGGCCTGGAGAAGTGGTGCCAGACACCTTCTCCCCCATCAGCGACCGCCTCAAGGGTGCCGGTAGAAGGATTCGGGAGTGGCAGTGCTCTTCTGCCCGCGCTGGGCAGACTCTGCGCTCCGCGTCGCCTGCTCCTGGTACCCGGAGCTGAACTTGGACGCCCTCACCGGAGTGCGCGAAGGAGCCGAAACCGATCTGGATCCGGTCCTTACCGCTAAGCGTCAGGATCGGGCATACCACATCGCGGAGTACACCGACGTGCGCACCTTCATCCCTCCCCCTCCAGACGTCAAAGATTATCTCAGCGACGAGGAGGAAGGTGAAGCTGATGAGGAGGCCGGAGCTGATGACGAGCCTCTGAACGATCCTGGTGCTGGCGATGCTCCTCCGGAAGCCCCTGCTGCCTGATTGCCTGATGTTACTTATTTGCCTGTGAAATATTCGTTGGTCCTGTTCGACTTAAAACACTGCTTGTTAAATTCTACCCCGGTATGCCGGGGTTTATGATGTAAAACTTTAATCTCTCTTTTGGTTGTGGTACAACAATTTATGCCGGTACGTTATACCGATAATTAAGTATCTTATGTTTGCCTTAACATATTTGCTTATTGTTTTGCTTTTATCCTGCACTGCAAAGATTTCAAAATTGTTTCCGCATCCAATTCGATGCATACTTGGTTCTTTTGCCTTGGCTCTGCCTGCCTTCTCTGGGCGTTCTTTGGCGTATGAGCACAAGGTTCTTTTACCAAACAAGCATTTTCTTGAATTTAGAAATAACTTCAAAATTTCGCAAAAAACCGGCTGAATCGGGGTTAGTTAAATTTTCCGGATTGTTTGTTCCCACTCTCTCTTTTCGCAGTTCGCGTGCTTAGTTGTTACCGGTTTGTCTTGCTTGCCATCAAGCCGGTTTGCGGACAGCAGCAGAGTCGAAGACTCCGGTAGGTTTAGCACACTACTAAACCGGAAAGAAAAAATGTTCACTAAGCAACCGGTGAACTGAAAAAATAAACATGTTGCATGCAACTTAGGTTGGGGTAGTCCCCGAGATTCATTCGAGGTTCCGACATCTTTTTATTCATAGCATATAAGGTACAAAAAGGAACTTCTTACTCCACAACTTCAAGAGTAGAAAGGACGCAACAGAGCTACGTTCCATGGACGCTTGCTCTCCTCTCCGGACCTGTCCGCCTTTCCTTTTTTCCACTCCTGTGCATCGATCAAGTAATAAGCATCATTGTGGAGAGCCTTGCTCACCACGAAGGCACCAGGCGTAGCACCAGATCTCCTTCCCGGAATACTATCGGGTTAACCTTCCGGCTATGAATAGCGTCTGAGGTTTTGCTGGTAAATGGCTGTTCTTGCCAATGCCAACTCTCTTGCTTCTTCTAGCAAGTCCACATCATTTTCTCTGGCCTCTTTGACCTCTTGCTCGGTATAGAGTTGTACCCTTGGTGAGTCATGGATGATGTCGGTTGGTATAACCGCTTCTGCTCCGTATACCATGAAGAATGGAGTGTATCCGGTGGATCGGTTTGGAGTTGTTCTTATACTCCATAGTACTGATGGTAGCTCATCGAGCCAACACCCCGGTGACTTTTCTACCGCTTCGATGAGTCTTGGCTTGATACCGGAAAGTACCAAAGCATTCGTTCTTTCCACTTGGCCATTGCCTTGTGGGTGTGCCACTGAGCACAAATTGAACCGGATGCTGTTGTCCTCACAAAACCTTTTGAACTCACCTTGAGCAAAGTTGGTTCCATTGTCTGTGATGATGCTATGCGGGTAGCCATACCGCAAAATGACATCTTTTAAGAACTTCACCGCTGTGCGCCCATCACACTTTGCGATAGGTTTCACTTCTAGCCACTTGGTGAATTTATCCACCATAACCAAGATGTGAGTCATGCTGCTCCTTGCAGTTTTGAATGGGCCAACCATATCAAGGCACCAAACAGCAAATGGCCATGTTAGCGGTATGGTTTTTAAACCGGACGCTGGGGTATGATTTTTCTTGGCGTACCTCTGGCACCCATTGCATTTTCTTACCAAATCCTCAGCGTTTTCCAAAGCAGTAGGCCAGTAGAACCCATGCCGGAATACTTTTGCTACCAGCGCCCTTGATGAAGCGTGGTGCCCACATTCTCCTTGGTGAATCTCCTCAAGCATTTCTTTTCCTTCTTCCGGTTCCACACATCTTTGAAGGACACCGGTAACGCTTCTCTTGTACACCTCGCCATTGATGATGGTGTACGCTTTGGACCACCTCTGGATCCTTCTGGATTCATTTTCGTCATCCGGCACGGTGCCGTTGATCAGGAATTCCTTAATAGGTTTAACCCACGATGGTGCTTCCCGAACTAGAAACACCGGTGCGTCTATCTCCATGCTATCCACCAGCATTGTCTCTTCCGTTATGGCTGCAGCAGTCCCCGAGCTTGTCGGTGCAGTCCCCGAGTTTACCGGTGCAGTCCCCGGGTTCCCTTCATCGATGTCCATGGGTACCACATGCGATTCCGGTACGAAAATTGATTCCGATTCCGGGCTTGGTTTGATCGATGGTTCCCTTAGGTGTGCCAAGGCTATTCCGGGAGGAATTTCTTGCCTGGATGAGCCCAGCTTGGACAAAGCATCCGCGGCTTCATTTTCCGCTCGCGGCACATGGTGAAACTCACAGCCCTCAAAGAAGCCGGCAATCTTTTGCACGTGAAACCGGTACAAAGCCATGTTAGCATCCTTCGCGTCCCAATCTCCGGAACATTGTTGCACCACAAGATCTGAATCTCCATAGCAAATGACCCGGTGTGCACCGATTTCTTTTGCGACCTTTAACCCATGGATCAAGGCCTCATATTCAGCGACATTGTTTGATGCCCTGAAATGCACTTGCAGAACATACCGGAGATGATCTCCCTTAGGCGAGGTAAGCACCACACCAGCGCCTAGACCCTCTTTTAGTTTGGATCCATCGAAGTGCATCTTCCAGTATTCTATCTTTTGATCCGGCGGCTTGTATTGCATTTCCGCCCAATCCACCAGGAAATCAGCCAAAGCCTGTGACTTTATAGCGTCTCTTCTTTCGTACACCGGTACATATGGTGATATCTGGATCGCCCACTTTGCAATCCTTCCGCTAGCATCCTTGTTGCACATGATATCGGAAATGGGTGCTTCACTCACCACTTTCATGGGGTGCTCTTCAAAGTAGTGCTTGAGCTTGGTGGCGGCCATGTACACGCCATAAGTCATCTTTTGGAAATGAGGGTAGTTTTGTTTTGAGAGGGAGAGCACCTCGCTCAGGTAGTATACCGGCCTCTGGACGGTTTTTCCTTCCTCTTCTCTTTCAACCACAACTACTACGCTCACAACCCGGTTTGTTGCTGCTATGTATATGTTGCTGCTATGTATAATAGCCTAGGCTCTCTTTCTAGAGGTGAAGCCAGTATAGGCGCTGTTGCCAACATTGTTTTTAGCTCTTTAAACGCTGCGTCTGCCTGAGGGGTCGAGACGAACGTATCAGATTTTTTCATGAGAGCATAGAGTGGCAGAGCTTTTTCTCCCAACCTTCTTATGAACCGGCTTAGCGATGCCAAGCTACCGGTGAACTTTTGCACGTCCTTGAGATCGCGCGGTATAGTCATTCTTTCAATTGCCCGGATTTTTACCGGATTGACCTCGATGCCCCGGCTTGATACGAGAAAGCCAAGCAACTTGCCGGCAGGGACACCGAAGGTACATTTTGCCGGATTGAGCTTCATCCGGAATCTTCTCAAGTTATCAAATGTTTGCCGGAGGTCATCGATTAAGGTTTCTTTTACCTTGGTTTTTACCACGACATCGTCCACATAGACTTGCACGTTTTTTCCGATTTGATCAAACAAGCATTTTTGCATACATCGCTGGTACGTTGCACCAGCGTTGCGCAAACCAAAAGGTATAGTGACATAGCAATAAGCCCCGTGCGGGATAATGAACGCAGTTTTTATTTGATCTTCCTTTTTCAAGGGGATTTGGTGGAAACCGGAATAAGCATCCAAGAAAGACAACAGCTCACATCCTGCAGTGGAATCAATCACTTGATCGATCCTAGGTAGAGGGAAAGGGTCTTTCGGGCAAGCTTTGTTCAGGTTGGTGTAGTCGATGCACATGCGCCACACCTTTGGAGCTTTTGCTTCCATGTTCTCTTCCTTCTTCTTCTCGACCAGCACCGGATTGGCTAGCCACTCAGTGTGCAGTACTTCCACAATGAAACCGGCAACCAGCAACTTTGTTACCTCTTCTCCAATGATCTTTCTCCTGTCTTCAGCAAACCGGCGCAGCGGCTGCCTTACCGGCTTTGCATCTTTCTGGACATTTAATGAGTGCTCAGCCAACTCCCTCGGAACACCTACCAAGTCATCAGTAGACCAGGCAAAGATATTCCGATTCTCACGGAGGAAGCTGACGAGCGCGCTTTCCTATGCCTCATTCATGCCGGCACCGATACGAACGGTGCGCTCAGGGTAAGCCGGGTCCAGCACAATGTCCTTTGTTTCTTTTGTCGGCTTGAATGCCGGTGTGCCCAGGTTTGCACTCATTGCCGCTAAACTCAGCTGTGAGGACTGAGCCAGCGCAACTGCAGTTTGCATCCTCCTTTTTTCTTCAGCGATCACCAGCGATTCTGCCAGGTTTGATCCGGCGGAAGCTGTTTCCAGTGAGACTTTGTAGTTTCCCACCACAGTCAAGGGTCCACGAGGTGCCGGCATCTTCATCTTGAGATATGCCGTGTGGGTTGAGGCCATGAAAGCAGCCAACGCCGGTCTCCCCAACAATGCATGGTAAGGACTATCTAAGTCCACCACCTCAAACTCAAGGTTTTCAACCCGGCAGTTGTCACGTCCTCCAAACGATACATCCACCCGGATTTTTCCAACCGGTGCGCAGGACAGGCCCGGAACGATTCCGTGGAACGTTGTGCGCGTTGGCTGAAGCATGTTTTCTGTTATGCCCAGCATGTTGATGGTGTGCCGGTACATGATGTTTATGCTGCTCCCATTGTCTATCAGCACCTTGCTGAATTTGACTCAAGCGTTTGGCCCTTGCATGATTGGGTCCAAGACGAGAGCATAGCCACCCGGGTTAGGCATGATCTTGGGGTGATCCTTGAACGACCACGAGATCTCTTGATCAGACCACAGCATGTATTTTGGTACTGCCGGCATCACCGCGTTCACTTCCATAGAACGGCGATGCAGGCTCTGTCTGTCGGTTGGCTCAGTTACGAACACAACGCAGCACATATCTGGGTCATGGTAAACATTCCGGCCCAAAGGTGCCGGTGGAGGCGGTTGGCCATTGCCTTCTCCCACCTGGTTAACTTGCTGGTATTGTTGCCGGTTGGGCTGTACCGGTAAGGCGTTTGCCCCGGTAAGCGGTGGTGGTGGTGGTAGCTGTTGTTGCCGCGGCATGTCTTGCGGTGGTTGTGCATCTTTTACCGTTCCCTTTTGCATCAAGTACTTGGTCCAGGTACAATCCTTTGTCAGATGGTTTGATGGGTGTGCCGGATTCGGTGTGTGCCACCGGCAAGGTTGGTCCATGGCAGCTTCCATGGTGTACTTCGCGGGTTCTTGCCAGTTCTTTTTCGGCCCCAGGGTTTCTTTTCTACCCACTGTTTCTTAGGACCCGCCCATGGCTGCGATCCGGTTCTCTGTCTCTGACTGCCGCTGGCCTCAGAGTTTTCTTGTACAGCAGCAACTTGCTGCGGACCGTACCTTCGATCCGGAAAATCTTCCCTTCTTTTGTTGTTCCGGTTATCCCGGTGTTGCTCTTGGCGTTACTGTTCCGGCTCAGGTTGCACCGCCGGCTGCGTTGGGTCTCCCAACGCATAGCTATCCGCCACACGTATCATCTCTGCCAACGTTGTCGGCATGTTCCGCTGCAGCTTTTGCCACAACGGTGAACCTCTTCTGCATCCACTGCTAAACCAAGCAATGGCTTGTGCCTCTATCACCCCTTCACAGGAGTTCCTTGTTGTGTTCCATCGGGCCAAATAATCCCGGTCTGTTTCATTTGGGCGTTGCACGCACAGAGCGAGCTGCTGGGGCCTGTTTGGCCTTTGATAGGTGCTGCTGAAGTTGCTCACGAAAGCTTCCTCAAAGTCCAACCAGCCATTTATGCTTCCTGCCGGCAAGTTGTTTAGCCAGATTCTTGCCGGTCCGACCAAGAACGATGGTATGATTCTCACGGCCCAACGCCGGTTTCCTCCTCCTGCTACGGTTCCTCCGCCGCCTGCGACGTATACCGCGGTCACGTAATCCGCGAGCCAGTCTTCCGGCTTCGTGGTGCCATCGTATGTTTTTGTGTCACGGGGCAACATAAAGTTGCGAACTGGTGGTTTTTCTTTCATGATCCTTGGGCCAAAGCACTTTGGGCCCGGGGGACCTTCTTCCTCGATCATTTCTGACAAGTATACTCTATCCAGACGGTGCCTCGCATCCCGTTCCGGTAGGTATCTTTCTCCCAAGCGTTCTCCCAACGGGTTCCGGTATGCTGCCGGCCTTGCGGAATCAGCCTCATCATAACATTCCGGTACCGCGGCCCTCGCCTGCCGGTACCTTGGGGGATCTATTTCCTCCTCATCGTACGCCGCCCTTGCAGCTCGATAATTTTGCCCGGTTTCTTGTCTACCGGCATGATTGTTTCCGGCATAGCCTTCTTTGGCGTAGCCTCTGTTTGCCCCTTGGCTTTTTCTACCGGCATCATGTTGCCCGGCTTGCTGTTTTCCGGCAAGAACCGGATCGTACACAGTCATCTGCTGCGCATTCACCTCTTTTTCTCTTCTTCTGTCCGGATGGGGGGACGAAGCCTGCCCATGGTGCTACCGGCATTCTTTTTTGAACGCGCGGATTCTTTTTTGAACGCGCGGATTTTGAGGCCACAGCCCTGTTTAGCTTAACAAGTTGTTCAGCATGCTGCTGCTCGATAGTCTCCAGCAGTTCCCGGACGCGCTCTTGTTGCTTTACCAGAGCATCTCCGGAAAGCGATTCGCACAGTGCCACCGCGGCTTTAGTAGCTTTCATAGTTTTATCCGGACTACTGTACTTAGGTTTCTCTACAATGCTCACAGATGCAGAGATACTCTTGCCGGCAGCAATTTCTTTGCGCAAATCCTGATCTAGATTGCGAGCCTTAAGCCGGTTTTCCGGTATCCTAGCAGCATGCGCGCTAACATAAGCAAAGCCATGGGCAGCGTTATACTCACGTACGGTTAGGTTCAGCTCGCGCTGCGCCCTGACGATGTCTTTGCCGCTCTCAAGTATCTTTTGGCGCTGCGCCTCCAGCTCCGCCTGAGCCGCTGCCGGGTCGATGTTCTGCGCGATAGGGGTGGCGAGGACGTTCATCGCCGCTTGGAGTGGTGTTTCCGGTGGTGCGGATGATGCTCCCGCAGCGCCTGCGCCGCGTTCCAGCGGTGGCTTGGCCGCACGGGTCGAAACCGCACGCCCAGCACCTTCTTCCGCAGCTTCTTTGCCGGCGTCGAGCGTGCCTGCCATCATCACCTCCACGCTGCCAGGAGCGCGACCAGCATGTAGCCATCTTGGCGGATCCGGCGCCACCAGTACCGGCGAGAGGCACTGGCGCACAGGGACGGTGCCGAAGTAGATGCGGTGGCTGCCAAACTCGACGATGCGGCCGTTCTTGGGGAAGATGCCGCCGTTGGCGAAGCAGCCCGTGTTGTCGTTGATGAAGTCCATGGCGTAGATGCGCTGCACCAACGCGGAGACCGTACGCTGGCCGGCGACGTCGAGGATGCCCGCCCGAATGTGAACTCCAGCAAGCGCCACTTCATGCCCCACGGTGGGCGCCAACTGTCGTCGTGGCGAACGAGCAGATGCCATGGGATGGCTTAAGTTGGGGCCGAATGGGCGCTAGAGGATTCGGGGGAGGGTTTGCGATTAGATGTGATGAACTTCCGGATGCTTTCCTCAAGAACACAACCAAAGGCCGGTATGCAAGAAGAGAGACAAGAGGAAGAACTCTGCTCTAGATCGCTTGCTTCATTGATCTCAACATGGTTACAGGTTTCTGGGTGTACATGAGCGTCTAGGGATCGACCTTCCAACCTCACGTGTCCGTAAGAGGCTATGCCCCCTCTCCTTATATAGGGGAGAGGGTGGCTTACAGAGCAAGAAACCCTAATGGCATCTTTGACTGGACAAACTACTTTACAAAGCTACTTTAATCATGGATGACGCCGGGGTCTTCTTTAATCAGGGACGCTGACGTCCTCCGGCTTCTTTCAGCGTCACCCCTCTCTTTGGCGCCAGGGCTCCGATTAAAGTCACTTTGCTTAGCTCATCCTTGTCTTCTAGCTCTGAAGAGAATCTTTGACCAGTCTTGCCGACATGCCCTTCCTTCCGGTAGCTCGGTATCTTCTTTATCCGGTTCCGGTATACCCCTCTTGGGGATACCGGCTTAGCTTTACTTAGCCAAACTCTTATCTTCGTGCTCCGGTAAGAATATTAAACCGGTATCTTGATGGCTCAAACCATCCGGTTTGGCATGCCTTTGGCATACCGGGGGTCATCCCCCCAACAATTTTTTTTGGCACCTCATATTTGGTCACTTACCTTTTTCTTTCGATCCCATGCCACCTCTCAAACGGTGGTACCGCTGCTGCTAAATGGGACCCGCATGTCATCCTCTATGTACTATAAAACTTTCTTTTCTTGAATTATTTTTGGATCCTGATATTTGGTCATCACTTGCCTTTTTCTTTCGATCCCGTGCAGCCTCTCAAACGGTGATACCGCTGCTGCTAAATGGGACCCGCATGTCATCCTCTATGTACTATAAAACTTTCTTTTCTTGAATTATTTTTGGCTCCCGATATTTGGTCACTTGCCTTTTTCTTTCGATCTCATGCCACGTTTGAAACGTTGAGGAACCTGCTCGGCTCATGGGACCCGCATGTCATCCTCTCTCGTACTATAAAAGTTCATTTTCTTGGTTTTTTTCACCCTCGATTTTTGGCTATTTCCTTTTTCTTTTGATCCCCTGCCGCCTTTGAAACGTTGAGGACTCTGCTGGCTCATAGGTCCCACATGTCAGCCTCTATATACAATCAAGTTTCTTTTCTTGAATTATTTTTGGATCCGGATATTTGGTCACTTGCCTTTTTCTTTCGATCTCATGCCACGTTTGAAACGTTGAGGAACCTGCTGGCTCATGGGACCCGCATGTCATCCTCTATGTCCATCAACTTTCTTTTCTTGGATTTTTTTGACCCCCTAATTTCTGGCTACTTTCTTTTTCTTTTGATCTCAAGTCGCATTTGAAACGTTGGGACTGCTGCTGCAAAATGGGACCCGCATGTCATTCTCTATGTACAATAAAGTTTCTTTTCTTGGATTATCTTTGGCTCCTGATATTTTGTCACTTGCCTTTTTCTTTCGATCTCATGCCGCTTTTGAAACGTTGACTAAGCTGCTGGCTCATGGGTCCCGCATGTCATCCTCTACGAACAATAAAAGTTTCCTTTATTGGAGTTATTTTTTACCCCTTATTTCTGTCTATTTGCCTTTTTTTTATCTCCTGCCCCCTTTGAAACGATGAGGACGTTGTTGGCAGGTCAGTCCCACATGTCATCCTATGTGAACAATAAAAGTTTCCTTTGATGGATTTATTTTGAACCCCTATATAATTTCGGGATATTTCCTTTTTTTTCTTGGGATTTCTATTTTCGTGCCCCTGCTTCGTTAGTTGTACTCAGTTTTCCCCAGCTCGTTAGTTTTTCCTCAGTTTTCCCCTCCCTCTAGTTTGAAACCCCTCGAAGACGCGGGTTGCCGTCAGGTCAGAGGCCTTACCGTTACCGTGAGGTCGGTTCCTCGCTGACCGTCTCGTGCCGACGGGTGGATCCATCTACCGGCCGACGCGTGGGCTGTTTTATTTCCCGATTGTATACGCGGTGCTGCCAATGACAAATGGGGCCGCTCTATGGGGCTGCCGCAGCCAATGACCAGTGGGTCGTCTATTTATTTATAGAAAATTATATATTGCCGCTCCGTGGGGCCTCCGCAGCCAATGACCGCTGTGGTCGTCTATTTTATTTAGAGAATATAATATAGAGCCGCTCCGTAGGGGTCGCCTCAGCCCATTTTCGCAGCTTAATCTAAAGTGACTCTTATGCTAAACATTGTGCATCCCGACGTTGACCTAGCGGTGGCGGCGAGCATAGCCGTTCCGACCATGCCGATATCGGCATCGGCATCGGCATCGTTTGGAGGATGTGGTGCTCGAATAATAGTGGAAATGCGATATTATTTTTTACATGCATAATATATAGAAAATAGCTAGATCTCTAAATCGATGCATATGAAGCTACATATATATTCTTGGTCATAATCCCCTTAATTATCTAAAGGGGATGGATGCATGGCTTCACGTCGTCGTCGCTTTCATCGTCAGTATCTTCGTCGTCTGAGTAGTAGTACCTCCTGCACATTGTTCCGTCGAACACCTTCACTGTGAGCACATCATCGCCTTCATATTTGAAGTGTACGAACCAGCCGAAATCCACACCGTGCGCGATGGAGAATTTCTCCCAGCCCTTGTCGAGGTACATCCGGCCTTGTCCGTCAAATAGGACCTCCACGGTCCAGAGACGAGGACCGCGATCAGCTGCTCGCGGATACACCTTAGCCGGCTCCTTGCCGTCAAGATAGTCCGCAAATTTTTTTGGGAGTTCCTGCAAAGAGATCGAGCGCCGATCGTTTGAAATTAGGGAACCCTTGAAATTAAAGGTTTTTTAGAACATGCCCATAATTAATCACATGCATCATATATGTGGGAACGCGTACGTACCTTCTTGACCAAAGGGTCTTCATAGACGACGATGAAGAACTCCTCTATGATCAATGGCAGTGTTGACGGTGGTGGTGGCAATGATGATGATCCACTTCCCCTTCCCCTTCCCCTTCCCCTTCCCCTTCCGGTCCGCGTCCGAGACGTGGAAGCCATGGCAATGGATAAAGTGTATGTGAACGAAAAGAAGAGAGAGGCAGAACCTATTGACACAAGGGATGGCCGTGTGGGTGTTTATAAGGGAGAGATGACCCTTGTAGGGTTTACACAATAAAATAAGGAGGAGATGACCGTTGTGGGGGTTTATACACAATAAATTAAGGAGGAGACGACCGTTGTGGGGGTATAGTTTATCATTTTACCGTGAAAAGTAATGCCTAAAAGGAAAGTAATGGCTACAAGAAATCGGTGATGGTTTATCGTTTTTTGCGTGAAAAGTAATGGGTACAAGAAATGGGTGATGGTGTATCATTTTTTGCGTGAAAAGTAATGGCTACACGAAATGGGTGATGGTGTATCATTTTTGTGCGTGAAAAGTAATGGCTACAACAAATCGGTGATGGTTTATCATTTTTGTGCGTGAAAAGTAATGGCTACAACAAAATCGGTGATGGTTTATCATTTTTTGCGTGAAAAGTAATGGGTACACGAAATGGGTGATGGTGTATCATTTTTGTGCGTGAAAAGTAATGGCTACAAGAAATCGGTGATGGTTTATCGTTTTTTGCGTGAAAAGTAATGGGTACAAGAAATGGGTGATGGTGTATCATTTTTTGCGTGAAAAGTAATGGCTACACGAAATGGGTGATGGTGTATCATTTTTGTGCGTGAAAAGTAATGGCTACAACAAATCGGTGATGGTTTATCATTTTTGTGCGTGAAAAGTAATGGCTACAACAAAATCGGTGATGGTTTATCATTTTTTGCGTGAAAAGTAATGGGTACACGAAATGGGTGATGGTGTATCATTTTTGTGCGTGAAAAGTAATGGCTACAACAAATCGGTGATGGTTTATCATTTTTTGCGTGAAAAGTAATGCCTAAAAAGAGTTTATAATTTAGCTCGTG
This sequence comes from Lolium rigidum, assembly GCF_022539505.1. NCBI lineage: Eukaryota > Viridiplantae > Streptophyta > Magnoliopsida > Poales > Poaceae > Lolium > Lolium rigidum. Next base: position 111,193,803 of record NC_061511.1, read on the forward strand.
AAAAATAATGCGAGAAAACCAAACTTTGCGTGAAGCTAACCGACGACGAGAGAGAGAGAGGGTGGTGGCCCCGACCGGAGAGAGAGATAGGGGTTATCCTGCCCGTTAGATCATACGATCAACGGTCGTCGGGCACGATCCGCGTGACATGGGCTAGACCAATCGGGGCAATGTTGGGCGTCCGTGAGAGTTTGTGAAGGGAGAGGGCAAAACTGAGTAGTATCAAGAAACCAAGGGCAAGTGAGTAGTAAACGAGACTAAGGGATTCAAATATGAGATTTAAAAAATGGAAAATGCGTGTTTTGTACAATGAAACCCATCTTGGCCTACCTCAAACTATTTGCAATACAAATCTACATGAGTGTGAAAATTATGGTCTCATTCAGACAAAGTATGTTTTGGGAAAAGCTGTTTTGGGTAGGGCTTATTATGGAAAACCATGCACCTTCATAGCTACTAGGTGATTTGAGAAGTGGCAATTTGTGGTGAAACTTGATTTATCTACGATTTATCTATGATTTGAAAAGTGGAAATTTGTGGTAAAGACTCCATGAGTAAGTGCCACTCTTTTTCGGAATTTTTTGCACATTAAATAACTCATTTAACTAGTTAATCCCATTTGTTGACTCTCTGTTGACCAGCCACTTGAGGGTAAAACTGAGTATATTGCACTAGCCAGTATTAGCACTCAAGGTGAAAACTGAGCATACAAAAAATGCTAGTATATGACTCGAGGGTATACCTGAGTATATCTAAATTTCCGGGGTTAGACTCGAGGACGCGTGTTGCGGTGCAGAAGTGGAAGACGTGCCATTGTTGACGCGTGTCGCGGTGCAGACGTGGAAGACGTGCCATTGTTGACGCGGGTCGCATTTAGGACGCGTAAGCCCCTCTCTCCCTCCCTCTGCACACGGTACGTCTCATTATCGCTCACGCACGAAACCACCCCTTCACGTCCCATCAACTTCTCCAAAAAACCCCAACCGCCGTACGAGCCCTCCCCTGCCGGCGATGGAGAAGAAGAATGCGCCGGCGGCCATCGCCCCGAGCCCGTCGCCTCCGAGCCCGTCGCCTCCGAGCCCGTCGCCGCCGAGCCCGTCGCCGCCGAGCCCGTCGCCGCCGAGCCCGTCGCCTCCGAGGGCGGCGCATCCGAGGGCGGCGCATCCAAGCGCGGCGCCTCCGTGAACTGGGCCGGTCTCACGGCTGACGGACCACTTCAGAAGATCGGCGAATGCTTATTGGCGAAAGAGGAGTACGTGGACAGCTACTCTGCTATGAGGCAAGTCTGTAGAAATTGGCGCTCAGGTTTACTCGATCTCGACGTGCACCCGCACGAATGGATCATGCTACACCACGCCCTTCCACGCGCCGCTGAGTTCACCTTCCTCCATCTCGGCACATCCCGCTACGTCACCATAGATCTATCTGCAGTTCGCGCAAGGTTCAAATTCCTCGGCTTTTCCCGTGGCGTCACCATAGATCTTATTTTCAATCTTAGTGCTGAATGTTATCTTTTCAATATATTTTAGATTCTACTTCGTCGGCTTTTCCCGTGGCGTCATCGTGCTTGCCCGGAAGAACCCGCCGCACAAGATACGGCTTCGAACCCACTCACAAAGACATCAAACACTATGTTTGAGGCGCAGATGCCAACTGTTTTTCCGGATTCAGTCGCTGCAATCAACTCCCCGACTATGGTCTTCACTTGCGGACATTACCCGGAGGAACTTGGTTGGGTCGATGAGAGCACTCCAACTAAGGATATATATGAAGATTGGGGAGAAGGAAGATTTTCGATCAAGAATCATAGTATGCGTTGCATTACCCCGTTCAATGGTGAACTATATGCAATAGCTTCGGACAATTTTGAGTCCGGAAGAATAGTGTGCACCAATGTACAGAAGCAGCAGCGCGCGAACACTGTCAAGATGGAGACACTAATTTCATTTCCAGAACTTGGACGTGACAAGTTCTACCTTGTGAAGTCGGATGGTGATCTGCTGCTTGTGTTGATGCACAACACGCCTGTGGTGTACCGTGTGGACACTCAGAGCCGCTCTCTCCATCCGGTCAGTAACATTGGCTTTCATGCCTTGTTCGTGCATTATATCCGGTGTATCTCCGTCGACACCGAGTGTACCCGACTCTTCGACCTGGCTGCATCTACTACGCGGATTTGGGTTATATCAGAGAGTACTCTCATGATACAAAGGCCTGGGATGAGTGGCCAGTACGTGTGGATAGAATAGGAAGCTACGGTATGAGTAATGAACACAGGCCATACCGTTTGGAGGATGTATTGGCCGCACACTGCAGACGGAATGAGTTCAATGAATATTTCCTTGGGGAAATGCACGAATGTAGCGACGAAGAAATATATGAGGAGGAATGAAGAACAAATTCATTCATCCTAATCTTCTTGTTGTCCATACATTGCGTGCGTCTTGTATATTTTTGCAGCTTAGTTTGTCGTGAACATTAACAATGTTATTGGCTGCTTTTGGCTGCTGTATGCAGTTTACCTATGTATTATACTTAGTTTTCTGATTATGCTCTCTGTGAATTTATCATATAATAGCTTCTAGATTTGCTACTAGATTTGCTGCCATATTGGGCAAAAAACGAGGGCCAAAAGGCATAAATAACCCCAGAGATTTGCTACTAGATTTGCTGCCATATTGAAGAAAGACAGAAATAGAAGCTTCTCTAGATTTGATACTAATTTGGTGAAAAAGACGGAGAGAGAAAGAGGGGAAAAGGTGCTCTTAAAAATGCCAATTTGGGCCGAGAGAGACAAAACCCAGCTCCTGCTCACGTGCAACCAAACGCTTCTCGTCCTGTCCCACACGGTCCCTTTCTACCAGCCCCACGCGACGCGGCCCCACACGACGCGGCCCCACAGACGACGCGGCGCAAAACGTCAGCACAGAACGTCCAAATAAACGGATTCCTTCCGTCTGAGCTCCTTCTGCGGGTCTTCAGACAAAGGCTAGGGTAAAACTGAGGAAAAACTAAGGGGCTGGGGAAAACTGAGCACAACTAAGGAACCGAGGGCACGAAAATAGAAATCCCTTTTTTCTTTGATCCCCTGCCGCCTTGGAATCGTTGAGGATGCTGCTGCCGCATGGGTCCCGCATGTCATCCTCTCAGAACGGTAAATGTTTCTTTTCTTGGATTTTGTTTACCAAATGATTTTTGGCTAATTTTTTCTTTCGATCTCCTGCCGCCTTTAAAACGTTGAGGACGCTGCTGGCTCACGGGTCCAACATGTCAGCCTCTATGAACAATAAACGCTGAGGATGCTGCTGCCTCATGGGTCCCGCATGTCATCCTCTTAGAACGAAAATATTTCTTTTCTTGGATTGTTTACCAACATATTTTTGGTTTATTTTTTCTTTCCATCCCCTGCCGTCTTTAAAACGTTGACGATGCTGCTGGCTCATGGGTCCCCGATGTCAGCCTCCCCATACAAGAAACATGTGATATCTTGATTATTTTGCAGACGATAAACAGTGTATTGCGCTCTGAGCTATTTCAAATGGATAAATTAAATCTTTATTTTTACATAAACAAACTTATATGTTGTATCCCCTTGTTTTTTTGTTTTTGCGAAGCATATGACTTTCCTGATTTTTTTTAGAAAAATCCGAACTTTCCTGTTTTGGAGTGGGCTGAAATTGTACGAGTCAAAAGGCCCAGCAGGATAGTTCGCAGGCCCAGATGTCCAGATGCAGCCCAATTGAAATATTCCTTTTCTTGGATTTTTTTGACACCCTTATTTCTGGCTACTTCATTTTTATTTTCGTCATGTGCCGCCTTGGATTATTTTTGGCTCCTGATATTTGGCACTTGCCTTTTTCTTTCCATCTCATGCCACGTTTGAAACGTTTTGAGGAACCTGCTGGCTCATGGGACCCGCATGTCATCCTCTATGTACTATAAAAGTTCATTTTCTTGGTTTTTTTTCACCCTCTGATTTTTGGCTATTTCCTTTTTTCTTTTGATCCCCTGCCGCCTTGGAAACATTGAGTAAGCTGTTGGCTCATGGGACCCGCATGTCATCCTCTATGTCCATCAACTTTATTTTCTTGGATTTTTTTACCCCCTAATGTCTGACTACTTTCTTTTTCTTTTGATCTCAAGCCGCATTTGAAACGTTGGGACCGCTGCTGCAAAATGGGACCCACATGTCATCCTCTATGTACAATAAAAGTTTTTTTCTTGGATTATGTTTCACCCTCTGATTTTCGGTCACTTGCCTATTTCTTTCGATCTCATGCCGCCTTTGAAAACGTTGAGGAACCTGCTGGCTCATGGGACCCGCATGTCATCCTCTATGTACTATAAAAGTTCATTTTCTTGGGTTTTTTTCACCCTCTGATTTTTGGCTATTTCCTTTTCCTTCTGATCCCCTGCCGCCTTTGAAATGTTCAGGACTCTGCTGGCTCATAGGTCCCACATGGCAGCCTGTATGAACGATAAAACTTTCCTTTCTTGGAGTTTTTTTTACCCCCTAATTTCTGGCTACTTTCTTTTTTCTTTTGATCTCAAGCCGCATTTGAAACGTTGGGACCGCTGCTGCAAAATGGGACCAGCATGTCATTCTCTATGTACAATAAAGTTTATTTTCTTAGATTATCTTTGTCTCCTGATATTTGGTCACTTGCCTTTTTCTTTCGATCTCATGCCGCCTTTGAAACGTTGAGTAAGCTGCTGGCTCATGGGTCCCACTGATACGTCCAAAACGTATCTACTTTCCCGAACACTTTTGCTATTGTTTTGCCTCTAATTTGAGTATTTTGGATACAACTAACACGGACTAACGCTGTTTTCAGCAGAACTGTTCTGGTGTCTCGTTTTTGTGTAGAAATCCAACTTTCGGGGAAATCCTCGGAATTTATGCAGAAGGCCTTATTTTCCCAGAAAACTGACGGAGCCAGAAGGACAATTAAGGTGGAGGCCCGAGGGCCCCACACCATAGGACGGCGCGGCCCAGGGGGGCCCGCGCGGCCATGTGGTGTGGCCCCCTCGGTCGGCCTCCGACGCCCTCCTTCGGACTATTTATCGGCCTCGACCTAAAAACGCACGGAGAGAAGTCGAAGTCGCCAGAAACCCTCCAGAACGCCGCCACATCGCGAAACTCCGTCGCGGGAGCCAGAAGTCTCCGTTCTGGCACTCCGCCGGGACGGGGAATTGGAGGAGATCACCGCCATCATCACCGCCAACGCCTCTACATCAACCAGCCATGTTTCCCCCATCCATGTGTGAGTAATTCCCCCGCTGTAGGCCGAAGGGGATGGTAGGGATTGGATGAGATTGGTCATGTAATAGCATAAGATTGTTAGGGCATAGTGCCTAGTGTCCGTAATTGGTACTTTGATGATATTGTTGCAACTTGTTATGCTTAATGCTTGTCACTAGGGCCCGAGTGCCATGATCTCAGATCTGAACATGTTATTGCTTCATCAAGATATTCATTGTTTATGGTCTTACCTATAAGTTGTATACACATGTCACTGTCCGGAACCAATGGCCCCGAAGTGACAAGAATTGGGACAACCGGAGGGGATGGTAGCGATGTGAGGATCACATGTGTTCACGGAGTGTTAATGCTTTGCTCCGGTACTCTATTAAAAGGAGTACCTTAATATCCAGTAGTTTCCCTTGAGGCCCGGCTGCCACCGGCTGGTAGGACAAAAGATGTTGTGCAAGTTTCTCATTGCGAGCACGCACGACTATATATGGAACACATGCCTATTGATTGCTTTGTACTTGGACACCGTTTTATTATTATCTGCAAATGCCCTGCTATGATTGTTACATGAGTTTCTCTCATCCATGCAACGCCCGTCATCCGTCCCCGTGCCTACGGTATTTTAATCCTGCTGTTTACTATAATCACTGCTTGCTGTCTTTGTTACTCTGCTGCTGTTATTTCACTATCGCTATTGCTATAAAGCTGTTACTCTCGATAAACTCTTGCGAGCAAGTCTGTTTCCAGGTGCAGCTGAATTGACAACTCCGCTGTTAAGGCTTCCAAGTGTTCTTTGTCTCCCCTTGTGTCGAATCAATAAATTGGGTTTTACTTCCCTCGAAGACTGTTGCGATCCCCTATACTTGTGGGTCATCAAGACTATTTTCTGGCGCCGTTGCCGGGGAGCATAGCTATATTTGGAAGTTCACTTGGATTGATATTGTCTGCTGCAAATTCTCCATCATGGGTAAACCTCGTGATACTAAGATCGCCATATTGCCATCCACTACAAGAAAAGGTACAATTCTGAGTACCTCTGCTACACTTGATTCACCATCTGTGATTGATAAACTTGTTTCACCGCCACATGCTTCACATGCGGGTACTTCTGCTGAATCTGAAAACTCTCATAATATTGATAATATTTCTGCTGTGCTTGATGATAGTGGTTCATTGGGATCCTTTCTAGATGCTACGATTGCTAGGTCTAGACAAATTGAAAATACTGAAACTCCTAATGCTACTACACCTGTTAATTCACCTGAACTTGATTATTTTAGTGATGATCCTGATGAAGATTATGTGGAGCTTATTGATGATTTTATTGAAAAATGCAATGCTACTACTGATGCAAGAAAAATTAAAAAGTTGCTTGCAGAACATGCTTCGTTAGATATTAAACTGTCTCCTGATCCTAAATTTGCCACATCTCCTATAAACATTAAGGATAAAGATTATGATTTTTCTCTTGATCTATCTCATATAGCTATTGTTGAGAAAACACCCTTTTGTGGTACTGAAAAAGAAAGTGCTGTTGAACATATGACTGAGTTATCTACTCTAAGTAGCTTGTTTTCTGATGATGTCAAGATGCGTACTTACTTTGTTGCTAAAATATTTCCATTCTCATTAAAGGATGACGCTAAAACTTGGTATAATAGTCTGCCACCTAATTCTATTAAGAGTCCAAAAGAATTTCTTGATGTTTTCTTCCGTAAATACTTTCCTGCTAGTGCTCAACATATTGCTTTGCAGAGAATCTATAATTTTGACCAGGGAGATGGAGAGAAATTGCCCGAGGCTTGGGCGAGATTTTGCTCTCTTATTAGAGCTCGGCCTGACCATGATTTGGAAAAGCATGATTTACTTGATATATTTTATAGTGGACTAACCATTGAGTCTAGGGCATACCTGGATAGTTGTGCTTGGTTGTGTTTTCGGGAAAAGAACTCAGGACGACGTCGAAGAATTATTGGCTAAAATAGGCCGGAATCATGATGATTGGACTACGCCTGAACCAACTCCAACGCCAATATTAAAGAAGAGGGGTTTAATTAAATTGAATGATGAAGATATGAGGGAAGCCAAGAAGTCTCTCAAGGAGAAAGGTATTAAATCTGAAGATGTGAAGAATCTTCCTCCCATAGAAGATATATGTGAGATAATTCCCCCTTCATCCATGATTGAGGTAAACTCCCTTCAACGCTTTACTAGGGAAGATATTCCGTATTCGAAACCTCCTGCAGAATGCTTAGATGAGTTTGATAATTATATTGTTAAGCAAGAAAATTTTAATATGAGAGTAGAGAATCATTTAATGGAAAATTCTCGAGCTATTAGTGAATTGCATGATGTTGTAGAGAGAACCTCCAATGATGGTAAGATGCTTGTTAAACATTTTCATATGATTCAAACTCAAATTGATCAACTCACTAAAGTGCAAAATGACTTGTTGGGGAATAATTCTAAAGAAAAACATGCGTATGAAGTAACAACTAGAGGCGGTGTCTCTACCCAGGATCCTCTATATCCTGAAGGGCATCCCAAAAGAATTGAACAAGATTCTCAACGCATTGAACCTAGTGCTCATTCTAAGAAGAAAAAGAAGAAGAAACATAAAAATGTTGTAGAATCCTCTGAACCTGTTAATGATCCTAATAGTATTTCTATTTCCATGCTTGAAACTGAAAGTGGTAATGAACATGATAAAGATAATGATAAGAATGATACTCCTGATAAAGAAGAGGTTGAAAAAGAACCTGAAAAGCATGCTAAAAACAAAAAGTATACTAAAGAAGATTTTATTGCTGAGAAACATGGTAATGAAAGAGAACCTTGGGTTCAAAAGCAAATGCCTTTTCCTGCTAAGAAACTAAAATCAAAGGAAGAAGAACACTATAATAAATTTTGTGATTGGATGAAACCTTTATTCTTGCAAATACCTTTGACTGATGCTATTAAATTGCCTCCTTATTCAAAGTATATGAAAGATATTGTTACTAACAAAAGGAAAATCCCCAATGAGGAAATTTCCACTATGCTTGCTAATTACTCTTTCAATGGCAAAGTGCCAAAGAAGTTGGGCGACCCAGGTATACCTACTATTCCTTGTTCTATTAAGAATAATTATGTTAAAACTGCTCTATGTGATTTGGGAGCCGGTGTTAGTGTTATGCCTTTTTCTCTTTATAAGAGACTTTACTTAGATAAGTTGATACCTACTGATATATCTTTGCAAATGGCTGATAAATCTACCGCTATTCCTATTGGTATATGTGAGGATGTTCCTGTTCAAGTTACTACTAACTGCTTGATATTAACTGATTTTGTTGTGTTGGAAATGCTCGAAGATGATAATATGTCTATTATTCTTGGGAGACCTTTTCTTAACACCGCAGGGGCTGTTATTGATTGCAATAAAGGAAAGGTTACTTTTAATGTTGATGATAAGGAGCATACCGTCTATTTCCCCAAGAAGATTGATAAAGTATGTGGAGTCAATACTATTTTTAATGTGAGAACTATCAAAGTTGGAACTATTGATTGTCCTATATATGAGCCTAAGGAAGAATATCAAACTCTCGTGATTGGATCCATATCAATACAATTCAAGGTAACATGATTGATTTGAGGTTTATTTCTTCTTATGCTATGTAAAATTTATTTGGTGACAAGACTTGATCAACCTTGTTAACAAATACTTTTTATATGCATAGAGGAGGTAAACAACATCTCTTTCTTCCTCCATTTGCTCTAGTTGCTGTAGCACTTTTAATTTGCAAAGTTCCTTAGTTATTTGGAGATTTCAAAAAATTTCCTGGCCAGTAATAATAAACTTAATACCCAGAAATGTGCGTTTTTCAAAGTTTTCAAAAATTCGCAAAAATTATACCGTTGGTCCTATTTTTCGACGAAGCACCTGGGAGCACCAGAGGATGACCTGTGGGGCACCCAGGGTGCCACACCACAGGCCGACGCGGCCAAGGAGGGGGCGCGCCACCCTGTGGTGTGGGCCCCTCCTTGCCCCACTACTTCATATCTTCCTCCCAGAATCTTCTCTCTCCCGAAAAAACTCGCACCAGGTTCCTCTCACTCGCATTTTTGCTCAAGAGCTCAGGATTTTTCGATCTCTTTGCTCAGCCCAGATTTACATGCGAGATTTGGCACATTTGCTCTCCGGTATGTGACTCCTCCACCTATCCAAGTAGAATTTTGTTTGGTTGAGTATATCTTGAATATTTTGCTGCTGTAGGTAACATGTTTAGTGAGCTTGCATGCTTGTTCTAAGTTGTATAAACTAGTTTTGATTCATGATTAGTACTCTAGCAAGTTCCTATAGTAGTTCCCCTTGATTATATGTCACCAAGTCAAATTTTTATATTGCTTGTTGAAATTTCAGAAAATGGAGTGGAATAGATATCAATTGAACCAACAAGAATTGGAGGTCCAACAAGTTATGAGAGTGAACCGTGAAGAGGGAGTATACCTCTCCTACTACCCATGCGCAGATTTCATGAGAAGCGCGGGAATATTTGAAGATGTTCAAAGTCTAGTTTCTCGTGCAGGGCTGAGTGGCTTTGTTGAAGGAGAGCCAAGACAATATGCAAAATTAACTATGTCTTTTGTGCAGGACTTTAAGTTCAATTGGTCGCGATCTAACCCCACGGTCCAGTATAAAATTTACAATAAAGTCTGTCAACTTGCCATTCGGTGATTTTTGTGCAGCAATTAGAGTACCGCAATGGGGATCATGCGAGAAGATAAGGGGATCGCCGCAAGAACTCTTAAACCTCTTCAAGATGATTTGCTATGGAAGGAGTTTCTCGAGAGGATAGTGGTAAAATCACTAGCATTCAGCTCCCGGCTATCCGCTACTTTGCCTATTTTATTACTAAATGCGTTCTTGCTAAAAAGATTGGTGGTAAACTTTCTATCCCGGATTTAGCTTTTCTAGCTGCGGCACTTCAAGGTAGTAAGGCTTATAATTTGGGGGCATTGATAGCTTATAGACTTGGTACTAACCGTGAGAAAGGTGGAATTTGTGGAGGTCTCATCGCCTCTCGTTTACTAGCTTTTCATAATGTAGAACCTCATCATTTTGATATTCCATTCCCCATAGAAAAACTTGACATAGCCTCTATGATTAAACATGAATTTGTTTCGATTCCTCCAACTTGGGTAACCTGTTTTACAAGATGACATTTTATAAGAAAGTCTGGAGAATAACTAAGAAAACTGAGAAACTAGTAAAATTGCCTGCGCCTGTTTTGTCTAACCTTGATTCCAGGGGAGAATGGTCGGTCACAGAAGGTGCACTGGATGCACACATAGAGGGAGGAGGCCAACATGCAAGAGACGACACGGAGGTCGAGGAGCACCTCGACTCATCATCCGATGCAGCAAGTTCCTCGCATCAACATGTTGGACATGTGGAGCCTCCACGCTTTTCTTCTGCACAGGAACTTTACTATGACTACACCATGGATTATCCACCGGCGAGGAACAGCGACCCTCGTTGGGGTTGAACTCCACTTAGGCCAAAAGCCTAAGCTTGGGGGGAGGTATACCGGCATCACTCATTCTTTGCATATTATGGTTTCTGGATACTTGTACATACTTGTTTAGTTTCTTTGAGTGGTTGTTGCGGTCAAAACCCACCGGCGGGCAGCGACGGGCAACACAGTAGAGCCGGGAACAACTTAGGGCTGCGGTTGGCCCTGGTCCCTCCGAGCGACGGCCCGCAAAGCCTCTGGTACACACGTCCGATGCTTTGGTGCAAGGGCGTGCCACCTGACCTATACCTGGTCAGGAAGGTGATGGAGATGCCTTGCTTAGTTTCCTGCATGGCATACACGTAAACATTAAATACGAGCCTCGATCGGCTCTCAGGTTATCCTGTGAATCGGCTCAAGGAGCCGATCCACCCATGATTCGTACGAGGTGCACGAATATATGGTGGTCCTGTTTGATCAAGATAAAGCTAATGCGATCTACGACGATTTAGGGTTTTCACCGCATAATCTGATCATCCTACTCACGATTGGGCCTCGCGGCCACGCACGGTGATCGTAAGCTGATCCTAGATAGGGCCTAAAAACCAACACGAGGTTGATCCCCGGAACATCCTGTCTAGGACTAGCAAACGACACCCTACGTGCCGCTGGATCCTCCAACCCTTTGTAAGGCCTAACTATTGCAGATATTAAACTAATCCTTGAGGAACAAGGAGCAACCGTAACGGATCGGATCTACTAAATAATGATCAAGCGGGGTGCCGCCCCTACACCTAAGATAGGTGTAAGGGCGGCTAGATATGTAAGGGTTGCACTACGACAGCATATGATACGAAGAACTATGCTAACCCTAACACATCTATGATAACTACGTTGCTCGCCATCAAAAAGGCTTCAGTACGAGCAACGCATGAACAACATAAAGCTTGTGCTGCCTAGATCGCAAGATGCGATCTAGGCAGCATGATGCTTACCGGTAGAAACCCTCGAGACGAAGGAGTTGGCGATGCGCCGAGATTGATTTGTGGTTGAATGTTGGTTGTTGTTTATTTCATAAACCCTAGATACATATTTATAGTCCAGGGGACTTTCTAACGTGGGAATAATCCTAACCGTGCACGAGACAAACTCTAACTAACCGACACGTATCCTAATATGTTACAGATACACGGGCCAACTAGCCCACACTTTCCATATAAAGGCCGATTCACATATTTCTTCCATGTATATTCTTCAAATCCATCTTGATCGCGGCCCACCTCTGACTCGGTCAAATTCTGGTGATAACACATGCCCCCCTGGTTTTGGTAATGATAATTTCAAAACCACTCTGTTTTTCCTTCGAAGGGTCATGTCGTGGCAGAGCAGAACCGTTGCAGTACCCTTCATCATTATGCCCTGTCTTCTCAGCTTCTCTGTAAAATTCGATAGCTTTAGCATCACCTCCTTGGAAACTGCAATGGCATTAAATCTCCACCAGGCTCCTCATTATTTAACCGTGCCGATCGATTAGCCCTCCTCATCCCCTTCCTCTGTTCTAGCTATCGGCACCAAAAAACCCTCTTCCCCTGTAGCAATGTCTTCCTCTTCCTCCGTCTCCTCCGGCCTCTCCCTCCAATCCTTCTCCTCGAGCGAGCCGGAGTGGAACTCCGATCATGTGCCAGAGGGCGACCTGCCTCTGACCGATGGGGAAGACGACCTCAAGTTCCTCATCGAAGGGGAGCTGATAAGCGAAAGCAAAGACGACCTCCATCCCTGGGTGGAACCCACCTCCTCCGACGGGAAGGGGGAAGAAATAGAGGAAGAAGAAGAAAAAGAGGGGGGCGGCCCCTCCTCCCCCGCTAAGCTTCTACCGGCAAAGCGATTCCGCGCTTGGGCGGACAGCGAAGACGATGACGATGACGAGGAGGAGGAGGAGGAGGAGGATGAATCTTCCTCCTCCATCGGGTACCCGCCGACCAAGCGCTTCCGCTCTTGGGCGGACAGCGAGGATGATGATGATGACGAGGAAGACGAAGCTCCGGCCGAGGGCTGGTGCAGCAGCGACGAGGAACTTCCTGGGAGCAGCGCCGATGACTTCGACGACGGCGATGATGAGGATAGCGACAACTAGTAGAGTAGGACTAGTAGTAGCAGTGCACTAGGCACTAGATCCCTCTTTTGAGAGCCATCGGCTCTTTCCTGTAAAGCCGCTCCTTTGAATTAATGAAAATTGTTCTTCCATTTCATCTTTCAATTAATCCAATTTCAATCCTTCCGCTTGCCACACCAAGACCGATAGCAACGTATCGGATTTTCTCCTTAGACGCCCGTGAAGCCGGACTCAAACATCGCTTAGACCGTCAGTCAAGTACTTCTCAAATTCAGACTGCGATTTGATACCTGACCATAAAATTTCGCAATTCCATAGCCGATGACTATTCATCGGCTATTCTGAGAATCCAGTCTCTTTCCTTTTCTCGCAGCAACAGGACGGTCCAAACCCCGTAAAAGCTAACGGCTTCCTTTTTCGGTTCCTCTCCGTAGCTTTAGCAGTCTTCTTCTGCAACACCTTACTGCTTTCGGAGAAGATTACGATGCAGGGTCAGCCGATGCAACTCCAATCGGCTCCAAAAACAGAGCATCTACCAAGTTAGTTGCCCCCCGAGCCTTACTCAAGGCGAGGATGTCGGTGAGGATGCACCCAAGCCGATCACCTTTCTTCCCTCGAAAGCCGATATATCTCTTCTGACAGCACTGCTGAACTAGCACCAAGGGCTGAAAATCCTCGATAAGAAGGTTCAGGCACCAGAATCGGCTCAAGGCCGCTGAGGAAGCTCTCACCGTTTTACTCCCTCGAGGAAGCAGAAGGCCCCACACCTGAACTGGACTTGGTGAAGATCCCTCGAGGAAGTAGATCCTGCGTAATTATACTAGAGTCGATGATTGCGCATCGGCTTTGCTTCTTATTTCTAAAGTCGATGCCCTTGCATCGGCTGTATGTCATGAAAAAAAAAATTTACTGGCCGATTTCTTCTATCGGCCCCCAATATTTCGCTGCACACATGTTCATCTGTCTACTAATTTTTTTTTTACTGGCCGATTTCTTCTATCGGCCCCCAATATTTCGCTGCACACATGTTCATCTGCACCTATTCATCTGATGATTAGATGCCCCCCGAGCCGAATCTGCCAGGTGACTGCAGATATCGGCTTTGTGGTTAGCCAAGGCACTGTACTTGCACGTCGGCTCCGCTAGGATTCGTGTTGACTTTCATCCGCCGACGTGACCGCTGCCCAGTAGATCGATGTTGAACACAAGCAGAACATGTGGTGAAGATAATTTTGGCCGATTGCTGGAATCGGCCTCCATATTGATTGAAGCGCTCAATGAAGGTTCTGTAATGTCCCTTCATAGATTTTTGGGGCCGATCACAAGGATCAGCCTCGCCACGTTTGCTCATTGGTTTGCTCTTGTTATTCAGTCAAGCCAGTGGATAAGACCAGCCCAACCTCATCCTTTGTCATGGTGATGCGCTCGCTGTCGTCCACCTTGAGTGCATCATGTAATCGTGGAGCACTAAGCTCAGTCGGAAGGACGAGCAACATGTTTGTGCCAGCCGATGTTTCATCATCGGCTTTCCTTTGCTTGGGGCGCCACTCCATTTTCCGTGGTCGACCCTCTTCATCCAGGGTTCGCTGAACTTTCGCAGCCAGATCAGGTCGCGCCTTCCTTAGCGTATGCAGGTATAACCTTTCAGCTTCCTCCAAGCCGCGCAATCGCTGAACCCTACGCTTTTGGGAACGGCTGAGTCCATCAGGGCACCACCTTGGCCGGTGGTACCTGTCTTCTTCTTCTTCTCCCTCGTCTTCTGAATCCTCGAGATCTTCCAGCCGAGGGGACTCAGCGCGTTTGCCTTGTGGTGGGAGAGGCCCTAGACGTTTAAACACGGACACGTTGGCTGCCTCCTTCTTTTTCTGGTTGCATTCTGGGCAATTGCCGATTGTAGGCAATCGGCTCATTCCTGAATCCCAGCAGTGTCTGAAGAAGGGACAGTCCCAGTGCCTATCCTCATCATCTCGCTCCCTTGATTTTTTCTTGGCACGGCGCTCGTACTTCTCCTTATCGCGATCATGCCGACGATGTATTCTGGCTTCTCTGGCCAGACGATCTCTTTCATCATCATCGCTGGATCGTCGGCGTTGGTCATACTGACTCACATACTTGTTGAGGAGGTGATCAGAGAGGGGTCACTGATATCTTATGTTCTTCACTTCTCCCTCTGTGACGTAGCGCTTGCCATCATGACGGAGCCGATCGCGTGGAGCGGCCTCCTCTGTGTCCTTGCTACGAGAGCAGCTGCCCTCGTCTCCATCCTTGCCAGCGTGGTGTCCAAGTCCTACCATGTTGATGCTGAACGAGGATCCTGGCTGGCAACCTTCAGGGTAAGTGCATTCCACCATGTTAACGGCGGGGAAGGGTTGGGTGTCGACCTTCATGGCGTACTGGTTGAAAATCAGACGTCCTTGTTCTATCGCCATTTGGATCTGCTGACGCCACACCCTGCAGTCGTTGGAGGCATGGGAGAGCGAGTTATGCCATTGGCAGTATGGCTTCCCGTTCAGCTCCTGCACCGTGGGGAATTTGAGACCTTCGGGTATCTTCAACTGCTTCTCCTTGAGCAGAAGGTCGAAGATTTGCTCAGTTTTGGTCACGTCAAAATCAAACCCCCTGGGCGGGCCTGGTGGCTTTACCCATTTGCGGGACACGGGGTTGCCCCCGAGTCCATTCAGCCACTGCTACCTCTTGATCTCCCGCAGAAACTTCGTCTTCCTCCGCCTCGACCGGGACCACGCACGCTTGAATTTGTCCTGGTACAAGTCCGGGTGGCGCTGTTCGTATGCCGACAGTTTCTGAACCATGTGCGCCAGTGAGGGATAGTCTGCTTGGGAGGCCATGTCCTTGAGCGGCGCTGCTAGGCCCGCCACTGCCAAGTCGACTGCTTCCTTTTCAGTCACACGAACCGAATAACATCGGTTCCTAAGATTCCTGAAGCGCTGGATGTATTCTGTCACGGTTTCTCCACGCTTCTGACGTGTTTGTGCTAGATCGGCAAGGCCAGACTCGGAAGCCTCTGAGTGGTACTGCATATGGAACTGTTCTTCCAACTGCTTCCAAGTCCGGATCGAGTCTGGTGGCAACGAGGTGTACCACCCGAAAGCCGATCCCGTGAGGGACTGTGAGAAGAACCTCATGCGTAGTGGATCCGACACTGAGGCCGTTCCTAGCTGTGCCAAATATCGGCTCACATGCTCGATGGAGCTGGAACCATCTGATCCACTGAATTTGGAGAAATCAGGGAGCCGATATTTAGGTGGTAGCGGGATCAACTCGTACTCGTCGGGGTACGGCTTGGAATAGCCGATTGCCCTCCTTTTCGGCACCATGCCGAACTGGTCTCTCAGTATGGTACTGATCTGATCCGCTGTGCTGGCTGTAGGAGTTGAACTCTGAAGATTCGCCGGGGTGGCGTACTTAGCCAGCCATGCTTGCTTTTCCAGCTCTGAGCCAACTGCAGGAGCTGAGCTCTGGAGGTTCGTCGGGGTGGCGTACTTAGTTAGCCACGTCTGCTTCTCAAGATCTGTCGCTGACGTTCCTCCTGCTTTCCCAGAAGTCCCTGCTGTCGCGGCCTGGTTTGTAAGCGCCCAGTTACCGCAGTCTGGCATGTATGTGCACATGTACCCGTGAGGGATCTCCTTAGGCGCCTCCTGCAAGAACTGGCAGTCACTAGGGTCACCACCGATCTTGTAGACGACGAATGCCGGTGAGTTCGGCACTTCTGGTGCTGCCAACGCAAATGGCAACGGTGGACGGGACTGGAGTGGCAACTCTCCTTGATGTGTCCCGAGAGCTGGTCCTGACGGCGAGTACTGGTGCCTCATGATCTCCTGGATCACCCGAAGAGCGGCACGCTCCAAAGTGTTCACCAGGTTCTCAGAGTGGCAGTGTAGCGAGTGAGGCTCCAAGTAGTTGATCTCCTGCCGCAGGGACCTGGTGCGTTCTTCCGATGGGGCGGATAGGTCTATCCCATCGAGTGCACCATCAGGCGAGAACCCCTTCCACCTGATGCCATGTGAACGGGTTCTGTGAAAAGAGCCGATGAGATCGGCCTCGAGGATAGCTTTGACCTCGTCATACTTCTTCTTGAGCTCGTCGGTCAGATCCTCATACGTGACTGGGGTGCCGTCCGCTATCTCAGATGTAGATGGTGATGTGGTTGATGACGAAGCTTGTCCCACCGGGCGTGCCAGAATGTGTTGCGGTCAAAACCCACCGGCGGGCAGCGACGGGCAACACAGTAGAGCCGGGAACAACTTAGGGTTGCGGTTGGCCCTGGTCCCTCCGAGCGACGGCCCGCAAAGCCTCTGGTACACACGTCCGATGCTGGTGCAAGGGCGTGCCACCTGACCTATACCTGGCCAGGAAGGTGATGGAGATGCCTCGCTTAGTTTCCTGCATGGCATACACGTAAACATTAAATACGAGCCTCGATCGGCTCTCGGGTTATCCTGTGAATCGGCTCAAGGAGCCGATCCACCCATGATTCGTACGAGGTGCACGAATATATGGTGGTCCTGCTTGATCAAGATAAAGCTAATGCGATCTACGACGATTTAGGGTTTTCACCGCATAATCGGATCATCCTACTCATGATTGGGCCTCGCGGCCACGCACGGTGATCGTAAGCCGATCCTAGATAGGGCCTAAAAACCAACACGAGGTTGATCCCCGGAACATCCTGTCTAGGACTAGCAAACGACACCCTACGTGCCGCTGGATCCTCCAACCCTTTGTAAGGCCTAACTATTGCAGATATTAAACTAATCCTTGAGGAACAAGGAGCAACCGTAACGGATCGGATCTACTAAATAATGATCAAGCGGGGTGCCGCCCCTACACCTAAGATAGGTGTAAGGGCGGCTAGATATGTAAGGGTTGCACTACGACAGCATATGATACGAAGAACTATGCTAACCCTAACACATCTATGATAACTACGTTGCTCGCCATCAAAAAGGCTTCAGTACGAGCAACGCATGAACAACATAAAGCTTGTCTTGCCTAGATCGCAAGATGCGATCTAGGCAGCATGATGCTTACCGGTAGAAACCCTCGAGACGAAGGAGTTGGCGATGCGCCGAGATTGATTTGTGGTTGAACGTTGGTTGTTGTTTATTTCATAAACCCTAGATACATATTTATAGTCCAGGGGACTTTCTAACGTGGGAATAATCCCAACCGTGCACGAGACAAACTCTAACTAACCGACACGTATCCTAATATGTTACAGATACACGGGCCAACTAGCCCACACTTTGCATATAAAGGCCGATTCACATATTTCTTCCATGTATATTCTTCAAATCCATCTTGATCGCGGCCCACCTCTGACTCGGTCAAATTCTGGTGATAACAGTGGTTTTCTAATGAGAGGAAGATGATATTTGGGGAAGTGCTGCCTGAAAACAGATTCTGGGCTGTTACTAGAAAAATTCGTGCGCACAGCCAGAACGTTATTTTGAGCTGCCAATTTTTGTGCAGGTTCCCCAGGTTGTTATCTAACTTTCATTAGTTGAACACTTTTCGATCTGAGCAACGTAAGATTTTTGTAAAAATCGATTTCTGTACTGCTGTCAGTTTTGGCAGATTTCTGCTATCTCGCTTTTCTGTGTTTCTTTTAGTTTGCTATTTCTTGTTTTTGCTTTATTTTCTTTCCTAAAACACAAAAAGACCAAAAATATTTCTGTTGTTTCTCTTCATAATTTGTTTGCTTTGGTTTCTTGCATTTGTTTCGCTTTATTTACTATTGCTAGTTTGCTATAAGAAAACCCAAAAAGATTTTGCTTTGTTCGCTTGTTTCCTTTTGTTCTTATTCTCAAATTCGAAAACACCAAAAATATTTGCTGTTCTTCTTTGGTTTGTAAAGTTCATCTTGAGTTCAATGGTCTTCGGTGGCTGGAGCGTGGTTTTCATTTCATATTATCCAAGCTACACAAGTGAAAGGCAATAATGACGATCTACGACAATTGGATTGTGGTGAGAGGCTGGTATGAACTCTATTTGTTTTCATTTTTGTACATATACTCATCCATGTGAGCATGCTTAGTTGGTTCATGTGAGGTATATGTTATTTGAGAAAGTCTAGTAGTTTATGATCTCTCATGTTTAGCTCCAATCTATTAATATGAGTAGCATGTCATGGATGTTTGCTTGCATTGTTTTATTCATAAGTAAGTATGGCATTGTGGTATCCTCCTCTGAATAATTCATTTATATCGACTTGGCACATGCTCACGCATGCATATGACTGAACAAAAAGTCAATTAAGCCTCGATGATCTATATTGCTTCAGAGTTCTTGTATCACTTTTATGCCTCCGTTAATTTATTTTGCCGCAAGCATGATTATGACAGTTACTGCTCTCTTGATTTGTCGCTCCCTAGTCTATTGCTAGCCTTCACTTGTACTGAGCGGGAACGCTGCTCGTGCTTCCAAACACATGAAAACCAAGTTATTCCAGAGTGTCCACCATAAATACCTATGCATGGCATTTCAAACCATTCCAAGTAAATTCTCATGCGCTACCTTTAAAACCTTCAAAATATTTCTCAATTTGTGTTTATGTTTCATAGCTCATGAGGAAGTATGTGGTGTTTAGCTTTCAACCTTGTCATTTACTTTTGACGGACTCTCATATGGACTAGTGGCACATCCGCTTATCCAATAACTTTGCAAAAAGAGTCGGCAATGGGATTCCCAGTCCCAAATTAATTAACTTAAATAGACACTCCTCCATGGTTTGTGATTGTTGGACGGCACCCGAAGGATTCGGTTAGCCATGGCTTGTGTAAGCAAAGGTTGGGGGGAGTGTCATCATTATAATAAAACTAAAATAAAAAGGCACTCCTTCATGGTATGAGATTGTTGGCAGGCACCCGAGGATTCGGTTAGCCATGGTTTGTGAAAGAAAGGTTGGAAGGAGTGCCACATAAACATACAAATAATTCATGGGAGCCGCTCTTGAAAGTCCGGTTGGCGAGGTAGTTAGTGTACCCATTACCATTCGTTGACAACAACAAACACCTCTCAAAATAATTTTACTCCTGTCTTTATAAAAATGAAAAGCTCTAGCGCATGTTAATCCCTGCTTCCCTCTGCGAAGGGTCAATCTTTTACTTTTATGTTGTGTCTCCATTATTTCTTTGAGCACTATCTTGAGAGCACAACTGTCATTCTTAGTATAATATGCTTGTCTCAAAATATGATTGATTGTGGTATAACTTTGATGCTTTTATCTTTGACAATCACTACTTCTAGTCTTTCTATGAACTCCGGAGGTGCCCGGGCATTTATGTTTTGCCAATCAAATACGGGCAAGCGAGATACCACTTTATCATACTCTCTTATGAACATTGCAATCCTGCTTATATACATGATTCATGATGCTTATTATTAATTGTTGGTACCTCTCCATGATTGACATAGCTGTTAGATGATCTTATTTGCATGTGTCTCATTATGAACCGCTTAAGTATTAGCCATAGCATGAGAATATATACATCATATGAGCAAATGTGTTCGTGAAAGTTCTTTTATCGCTCAGTTGTTAACTGAATTGCTTGAGGACAAGCAATAAGCTAAGCTTGGGGGAGTTGATACGTCCAAAACGTATCTACTTTCCCGAACACTTTTGCTATTGTTTTGCCTCTAATTTGTGTATTTTGGATGCAACTAACACGGACTAACGCTGTTTTCAGCAGAACTGATCTGGTGTCTCGTTTTTGTGCAGAAATCCAACTTTCGGGAAAATCCTCGGAATTTATGCAGAAGGCCCTATTTTCCCAGAATACTGACGGAGCCAGAAGGACAATTAAGGTGGAGGCCCGAGGGCCCCACACCATAGGGCGGCGCGGCCCAGGGGGGGCCCGCGCGGCCATGTGGTGTGGCCCCCTCGGCCGGCCTCCGACGCCCTCCTTCGGACTATTTATCGGCCTCGACCTAAAAACGCACGGAGAGAAGTCGAAGTCGCCGTAAACCCTCCGAACGCCGCCACATCGCGAAACTCCGTCGCGGGAGCCGAAGTCTCCGTTCTGGCACTCCGCCGGGACGGGGAATTGGAGGAGATCATCGCCATCATCACCGCCAACGCCTCTACATCAACCAGCCATGTTTCCCCCATCCATGTGTGAGTAATTCCCCCGCTGTAGGCCGAAGGGGATGGTAGGGATTGGATGAGATTGGTCATGTAATAGCATAAGATTGTTAGGGCATAGTGCCTAGTGTCCGTAATTGGTACTTTGATGATATTGTTGCAACTTGTTATGCTTAATGCTTGTCACTAGGGCCCGAGTGCCATGATCTCAGATCTGAACATGTTATTGCTTCATCAAGATATTCATTGTTTATGGTCTTACCTATAAGTTGTATACACATGTCGCTGTCCGGAACCAATGGCCCCGAAGTGACAAGAATCGGGACAACCGGAGGGGATGGTAGCGATGTGAGGATCACATGTGTTCACGGAGTGTTAATGCTTTGCTCCGGTACTCTATTAAAAGGAGTACCTTAATATCCAGTAGTTTCCCTTGAGGCCCGGCTGCCACCGGCTGGTAGGACAAAAGATGTTGTGCAAGTTTCTCATTGCGAGCACGCACGACTATATATGGAACACATGCCTATTGATTGCTTTGTACTTGGACACCGTTTTATTATTATCTCGCAAATGCCCCGCTATGATTGTTACATGAGTTTCTCTCATCCATGCAACGCCCGTCATCCGTCCCCGTGCCTACGGTATTTTAATCCTGCTGTTTACTAAAATCACTACTGCTGTCTTTGTTACTCTCTGCTCGTTATTTCACTATCGCTACTGCTATAAAGCTGTTACTACTCGATAAACTCTTGCGAGCAAGTCTCGTTTCAGGTGCAGCTGAATTGACAACTCCGCTGTTAAGGCTTCCAAGTGTTCTTTGTCTCCCCTTGTGTCGAATCAATAAATTGGGTTTTACTTCCCTCGAAGACTGTTGCGATCCCCTATACTTGTGGGTCATCACCCGCATGTCATCCTCTACGAACAATAAAAGTTTCCTTTCTTGGAG
This sequence comes from Lolium rigidum, assembly GCF_022539505.1. Classification (NCBI taxonomy): domain Eukaryota; kingdom Viridiplantae; phylum Streptophyta; class Magnoliopsida; order Poales; family Poaceae; genus Lolium; species Lolium rigidum. Next base: position 111,215,709 of record NC_061511.1, read on the forward strand.
TTATTTTTCACCCCTAATTTCTGGCTATTTTCCGTTTTCTTTTGATCTCCTGCCCCCTTTGAAACGATGAGGACGCTGTTGGCAGGTCGGTCCCACATGTCATCCTCTATGAACAATAAAAGTTTCCTTTGATGGATTTATTTTGAACCCCTAATTAATTTCTGGATATTTCCTTTTTTTCTTTTGATCCTGCTCGCCTTGGAATCGTTGAGGATGCTTGCTGCCTCATGGGTCCCGCATGTCATCCTCTCGAACGGTAAATGTTTCTTTTCTTGGATTTTCTTTACCAAATGATTTTGGCTAATTGTATTCTTTCGATCTCCGCCGCCTTTAAAACGTTGAGGACGCTGCGGCTCACGGGTCCCACATGCCAGCCTCTATGAACAATAAGCACCGAGGATCATCGCTTCCTCATGGGTCCCGCATGTCATCCTCTCGTAACGATAAATGTTTATTTTCTTGGATTTTTGACCAACTGATTTTTGGTTTATTTTTTCATTTCCATCCTATGACCTTGTAAAATCTTGACGTCGCCTAGTTGGCTCATGGGTCCTCGATGTCAGCCTCCACGTACAATGAAACATCCGATATCTTGATTATTTTGCGAACAATAAACGGTGTATTTCGCTTACGAGCTTTGCAAACGGATAAATTAAATCTTTATTTTTACATAAACAAACTTATATGTTGAATCTCCTTGTTTTTTATTTTTGCGAAACATAGGACTTTCATGTTTTCGAGTGGGCTGAAATTGCACGAGTCAAAAGGAGTCAGTTGATACGTCTCCGACGTATCGATAATTTCTTATGTTCCATGCCACATTATTGATGATACCTACATGTTTTATGCATACTTTATGTCATATTTATGCATTTTCTGGCACTAACCTATTAACGAGATGCCGAAGAGCCGATTCTTGTTTTCTCGCTGTTTTTGGTTTCAGAAATCCTAGTAAGGAAATATTCTCGGAATTGGACGAAATCAACGCCCGGGGGCCTATTTTCACACGAAGCTTCCAGAAGACCGAAGATGATACGAAGTGGGGCCACGAGCTGGCGACACACCAGGGCGGCGCGGCCCAAGCCCTGGCCGCGCCGGCCTGTTGTGTGGGGCCCTCGTGTGGCCCCCTGACCTATCTCTTCCGCCTACTTATAGCCTTCGTCGCGAAACCCCCAGTACCGAGAGCCACGATACGGAAAACCTTCCAGAGACGCCGCCGCCGCCAATCCCATCTCGGGGGATTCAGGAGATCGCCTCCGGCACCCTGCCGGAGAGGGGAATCATCTCCCGGAGGACTCTTCACCGCCATGGTCGCCTCCGGAGTGATGAGTGAGTAGTTCACCCCTGGACTATGGGTCCATAGCAGTAGCTAGATGGTCGTCTTCTCCTAATTGTGCTTCATTGTCGGGTCTTGTGAGCTGCCTAACATGATCAAGATCATCTATCTGTAATGCTATATGTTGTGTTTGTTGGGATCCGATGAATAGAGAATACTATGTTATGTTGATTATCAATCTATTACCTATGTGTTGTTTATGATCTTGCATGCTCTCCGTTGTTAGTAGAGGCTTTGGCCAAGTTTTTGCTAGTAACTCCAAGAGGGAGTATTTATGCTCGATAGTGGGTTCATGCCTCCATTAAATCTGGGATAGTGACAGAAAGTTCTAAGGTTGTGGATGTGTTGTTGCCACTAGGGATAAAACATTGATGCTATGTCCGAGGATGTAGTTATTGATTACATTACGCACCATACTTAATGCAATTGTCTGTTGTTTGCAACTTAATACTGGAAGGGGTTCGGATGATAACTCTGAAGGTGGACTTTTTAGGCATAGATGCATGCTTGGATAGCGGTCTATGTACTTTGTCGTAATGCCCAATTAAATCTCACTATACTCATCATATCATGTATGTGCATGGTCATGCCCTCTCTATTTGTCAATTGCCCAACTGTAATTTGTTCACCCAACATGCTATTTATCTTATGGGAGAGACACCTCTAGTGAACTGTGGACCCCGGTCCATTCTTTTAATCGAATACAATCTACTGCAATACTTGTTCTACTGTTTTCTGCAAACAATCATCATCCACACCATACATCTAATCCTTTGTTACAGCAAGCCGGTGAGATTGACAACCTCACTGTTTCGTTGGGGCAAAGTACTTTGGTTGTGTTGTGCAGGTTCCACGTTGGCGCCGGAATCCCTGGTGTTGCGCCGCACTACATCTCGCCGCCATCAACCTTCAACGTGCTTCTTGGCTCCTACTGGTTCGATAAACCTTGGTTTCTTACTGAGGGAAAACTTGCCGCTGTACGCATCACACCTTCCTCTTGGGGTTCCCAACGGACGCGTGCTGTACGCGTATCAAGCTCTTTTTCTGGCGCCGTTGCCGGGGAGATCAAGACACGCTGCAAGGGGAGTCTCCACATCCAATCTCTTTACTTTGTTTTTGTCTTGCTTTATTTTATTTACTACTTTGTTTGCTGCATTATATCAAAATACAAAAAAAATAGTTGCTAGTTTTACTTTATTTACTCTTTTGTTTGCTATATCAAAAACACAAAAAACTTAGTTACTTGCATTTACTTTATCTAGTTTGTTTTATTTACTACTGCTAAAATGGGGTACTCCTGAAAGTACTAAGTTGTGTGACTTCACAACCACAAATAATAATGATTTCTTATGCACACCTATTTCTCCACCTGCTACTACAGCAGAATTCTTTGAAATTAAACCTGCTTTATGATGTCTACGGGAGCTTCTCTATTCTTGTAGACAGTGTTGGGCCTCCAAGAGCAGAGGTTTGTAGAACAGCAGCAAGTTTCCCTTAAGTGGATCACCCAAGGTTTATCGATCTCAGGGAGGAAGAGGTCAAAGATATCCCTCTCATGCAACCCTGCAACCACAAAGCAAGAAGTCTCTTGTGTCCCCAACACACCTAATAGGTGCACTAGTTCGGCGAAGAGATAGTGAAATACAGGTGGTATGAATAAATATGAGCAGTAGCAACAACACCGGGAAAGTGCTTTGCCCAGGACTAGCGTGTGATTGATGGTGGTAATATGGCAGGCAGTACAGATACAGTAAAACAGTAAACAAGCAGCGATAGCAGTATTTAGGAACAAGGCCTAGGGATTATACTTTCACTAGTGGACACTCTCAACATTGATCACATAACAGAATAAATAGATAGATGCTAGACTCTACACTCTCTTGTTGGATGATGAACACCACTAAGCGTGTAGGATTACACGAACCCTCAATGCCGGAGTTAACAAGCTCCACAATATTCAATGTTCATATTTAAATAACCTTAGAGTGCATGACAGATCAACATAACCAAACCAAGTACTAACATAGCATGCACACTCGTCACCTTCACACTACGAAAGGAGGCATAGATCACATCAATACCATCATAGCAATAGTTAACTTCATAATCTACAAGAGATCACAATCATAGCCTACGCCAAGTACTACACGATGCACACACTCTGTCACCATTACACCGTGCGGGAGGAATAAACTACTTTAATAACATCACTAGAGTAGCACATAGATGAATTGTGATACAAAACACATTGCAATCATAAAGAGATATAAATAAGCACTTCACTATGCCATTCATAACAGTGAATAAGTATTCCGTGAAATATAGCCTAAGAGACCCACACGGTGCACACACTCGTCACCTTTACACACGTGGGACAAGGAGTCTCCGGAGATCACATAAGTAAAATCCACTTGACTAGCATAATGACATCTAGATTACAAGCATCATCATATGAATCTCAATCATGTAAGGAAGCTCATGAGATTATTGTATTGAAGTACATAGGAGAGAGATGAACCACATAGCTACCGGTACAGCCCCGAGCCTCGATGGAGAACTACTCCCTCCTCATGGGAGACAGCAGCGTTGATGAAGATGGCGGTGGTGTCGATGGAGGAGCCTTCCGGGGGCACTTCCCCATCCCGGCGGCGTGCCGGAACAGAGAGTCATGTCCCCCAGATCTTGGCTTCGCGATGGCGGCGGCTCTGGAAGGTTTCTCGTACCGTGGCTTTTCCGTATCGAGGATTTAGGTCAGGGACCTTTAAACAGGCGAAGAGGCGGAGTCGGAGGGCTGACGAGGCGATGACACAATAGGGGGGCGTGCCCCCCCCCTCTGGCCGCGCCGGCCTACCATCTGGTGGGCCTGTGGCCCCCCTCTGGCGGCTCTCGGGTGTTCTGGAAGCTTCATCCAATTTTAAGACTCTGGGCGTTGATTTCGTCCAATTCCGAGAATATTTCCTTACTAGGATTTCTGAAACCAAAAACAGCAGAAAACAGGAACTGGCACTTCGGCATCTCGTCAATAGGTTAGTTCCGGAAAACACATGAAAATGACATAAAGTGTGAAAAAAACATGTAGGTATTGTCATAAAACAAGCATGGAACATAAGAAATTATCGATACGTCGGAGACGTATCAGCATCCCCAAGCTTAGTTCCTACTCGTCCTCGAGTAGGTAAACGATAACAAAGATAATTTCTGAAGTGACATGCTACCAGCATGATCTTAATGAAATGATTCAAGACAATGGTAAAGACAATGATTAAACAACTGAATCATATAGCAAATACTTTTCATGAATAGTACTTTCAAGACAAGCATCAATAAGTCTTGCATAAGAGTTAACTCATAAAGCAATAAATTCAAAGTAAAGGCATTGAAGCAACACAATGGAAGATTAAGTTTCAGCGGTTGCTTTCAACTTGTAACATGTATATCTCATGGATAGTTGTCAATGCAAAGCAATATAACATGTGCAATAAGCAAGTATGTAAGAATCAATGCACGGTTAACACAAGTGTTTGCTTCTAGGATAGAAGGAGATGGGTAAACTGACTCAACATGAAAGTAGAAGAAAGGCCCTTCGCAGAGGGAAGCATTGATTGCTATATTTGTGCTAGAGCTTTGATTTTGAAAACAAGAAACAATTTTGTCAACGGTAGTAATAAAGCATATGTATCATGTAAATTATATCCTACAAGTTGCAAGCCTCATGCATAGTATACTAATAGTGCCCGCACCTTGTCCTAATTAGGATTACCTGGATTATCATCGCAATACATATGTTTTAACCAAGTGTCACAAAGGGGTACCTCTATGCCGCCTGTACAAAGGTCTAAGGAGAAAGCTCGCATTGGATTTCTCGCTTTTGATTATTCTCAACTTAGACATCCATACCGGGACAACATAGACAACAGATAATGGACTCCTCTTTAATGCATAAGCATGTAGCAACAATTAATGTTCTCATATGAGATTGAGGATATATGTCCAAAACTGAAACTTCCACCATGATTCATGGTTTCAGTTAGCGGCCCAATGTTCTTCTCTAACAATATGCATGCTCTAACCATTAAATGAGTGGTAAATCTCCCTTACTTCAGACAAGACGGACATGCATAGCAACTCACATGATATTCAACAAAGAGTAGTTGATGGCGTCCCCGGGAACATGGTTATCGCACAACAAGCAACTTAATAAGAGATAAAGTGCATAAGTACATATTCAATACCATAATAGTTTTTAGGCTATTTGTCCCATGAGCTATATATTGTAAAGGTAGAGGATAGAAATTTAAAGGTAGCACTCAAGCAATTTACTTTGGAATGGCGGAGAAATACCATGTAGTAGGTAGGTATGGTGGACACAAATGGCATAGTGGTTGGCTCAAGTATTTTGGATTTATGAGAAGTATTCCCTCTCGATACAAGGTTTAGGCTAGCAAGGCTATTTGAAACAAACACAAGGATGAACCGGTGCAGCAAAACTCACATAAAAGACATATTGTAAACATTATAAGACTCTACACCGTCTTCCTTGTTGTTCAACCCAATACTAGAAATTATCTAGACTTTAGAGAGACCAATTATGCAAACCAAATTTTAGCAAGCTCTATGCATTTCTTCATTAATAGGTGCAAAGTATATGATGCAAGAGCTTAAACATGAGCACAACAATTGCCAAGTATCACATTATTCAAGACATCATACCAATTACTACATGTAGCATTTTCTGTTTCCAACCATATAACAATTAACGAAGCGAGTTTCAACCTTCGCCATGAACATTAAAAGCTAAGAACACATGTGTTCATATGAACCAGCGGAGCGTGTCTCTCTCCCACACAATCATTTATTCAAACAAAAACAAAAATAGAAACAAACAAACAGACGCTCCAAGTAAAGTACATAAGATGTGACCGAATAAAAATATAGTTTCAAGAGAAGGAACTCGATAATTTGTCGATGAAGAAGGGGATGCCTTGGGCATCCCCAAGCTTAGATGCTTGAGTCTTCTTGAAATATGCAGGGATGAACCACCGGGGCATCCCCAAGCTTAGACTTTTCACTCTTCTTGATTGTATTGTATCATCCTCCTCTCTTGACCCTTGAAAATTTCGTTCACACCAAACTCGAAACAAACTCATTAGAGGGTTAGTGCATAATCAAAAACTCACATGTTCAGAGGTGACACAATCATTCTTAACACTTCTGGACATTGCCCAAAGCTACTGGAAGTCAATGAAACAAAGAAATCCATCCCACATAGCAAAAGAAGCAATGCGAAATAAAAGGCAGAATCTGTCAAAACAGAACAGTCCGTAAAGACGAATTTTATTGAGGCACCAGACTTGCTCAAATGAAAATGCTCAAATTGAATGAAAGTTGCGTACATATCTGAGGATCACTCACGTAAATTGGCATAATTTTATGAGTTACCTACAGAGAATTTTTCCCAGATTCGTGACAGCAAAGAAATCTGTTTCTGCGCAGTAATCCAAATCTAGTATCAACCTTACTATCAACGACTTTACTTGGCACAACAAAACACAAAACTAAGATAAGGAGAGGTTGCTACAGTAGTAAACAACTTCCAAGACTCAAATATAAAACAAGGTACTGTAGTAAAATAAACACATGGGTTATCTCCCAAGAAGTTCTTTCTTTATAGCCATTAAGATGGGCTCAGCAGTTTTAATGATGCACTCGCAAGAAATAGTATTTGAAGCAAAAGAGAGCATCAAGAGGCAAATCCAAAACACATTTAAGTCTAACATGCTTCCTATGCATAGGAATCTTGTAAATAAACAAGTTCATGAAGAGCAAAGTAACAAGCATAGGAAGATAAAACAAGTGTAGCTTCAAAAATTTCAGCACATAGAGAGGTGTTTTAGTAACATGAAAATTTCTACAACCATATTTTCCTCTCTCATAATAACTTTCAGTAGAAACATGAGCAAACTCAACAATATAACTATCACATAAAGCATTCTTATCATGAGTCTCATGCATAAAATTATTACTACTCCCAACATAAGCATAGTCAATTTTATTAGTAATAGCGGGAGCAAATTCAACAAAGTAGCTATCAAATATAGGAGGCATGTTGTGATCATAATCAAATTTATCCTCCATAACAGGCGGCAACAAAAGACTACTATCATTATAATCATCATAAATAGGAGGCAAAGTATCATCAGAGTAAATTTTTTCCTCATTGCCCGGGGGACTAAAAATATCAAGCTCATCAAAACTAGCTTCCCCAAGCTTAGAATTTTCCATAGCATTAGCAACAATAGTGTTCAAAGCATTCATATTAATAACATTCCCATTAGCATGCATATAAAGTTCCATGGGTTTTTTAATTCTCTCTTCAAACACATCATGTCCTAATTCAAGATAAAGTTCATAAAGATCTCTCATACTTTTGTTGTTTTCCATTATGCCTAACTAGTGTAAACAAGAAACAAAAAGATGCAATTGCAGGATCTAAAGGAAATAGCTTCGAGCACAAACACAATGGCGCTAGAAAAGTACTGTTACCTGGAACCGAAGTATGAGTGCCTTTTACCTTTCCTCCCCGGCAACGCCGCCAGAAAAGTGCTTGATGTCTACGGGAGCTTCTATTCTTGTAGACAGTGTTGGGCCTCCAAGAGCAGAGGTTTGTAGAACAGCAGCAAGTTTCCCTTAAGTGGATCACCCAAGGTTTATCGATCTCAGGGAGGAAGAGGTCAAAGATATCCCTCTCATGCAACCCTGCAACCACAAAGCAAGAAGTCTCTTGTGTCCCCAACACACCTAATAGGTGCACTAGTTCGGCGAAGAGGTAGTGAAATACCGGTGGTATGAATAAATATGAGCAGTAGCAACAACACCGGGAAAGTGCTTTGCCTAGGACAAGCGTGTGATTGATGGTGGTAATATGGCAGGCAGTACAGATACAGTAAAATAGTAAACAAGCAGCGATAGCAGTATTTAGGAACAAGGCCTAGGGATTATACTTTCACTAGTGGACACTCTCAACATTGATCACATAACAGAATAAATAGATAGATGCTAGACTCTACACTCTCTTGTTGGATGATGAACACCACTAACTGTGTAGGATTACACGAACCCTCAATGCCGGAGTTAATGATGGCGTGTATTTCACACGTTCGTTGGGCAACCCCAAGAGGAAGGTATGATGCGCACAGCAGCAAGTTTTCCCTCAGAAAGAAACCAAGGTTTATCGAACCAGGAGGAGCCAAGAAGCACGTTGAAGGTTGATGGCGGCGGGATGTAGTGCGGCGCAACACCAGGGATTCCGGCGCCAACGTGGAACCTGCACAACACAACCAAAGTACTTTGCCCCAACGAAACAGTGAGGTTGTCAATCTCACCGGCTTGCTGTAACAAAGGATTAACCGTATTGTGTGGAAGATGATTGTTTGCAGAAAACGAGTAGAACAAGTATTGCAGTAGATTGTATTTCGAGTAAAGAGAATTGGACCGGGGTCCACAGTTCACTAGAGGTGTCTCTCCCATAAGACGAACAGCATGTTGGGTGAACAAATTACAGTTGGGCAATTGACAAATAAAGAGAGCATGACAATGCACATACATATCATGATGAGTATAGTGAGATTTAATTGGGCATTACGACTGTGGGGACCCCGGACTAGCTGTCCGAAATACCCTGTTATGTATACAGTTCACGTTCCCATGATCAGTGTGCCGTGAACACATAACCGAACCGATATCAAATTACATCATCCTTTACAAAACGGAATAAGAAAATTACAATAAGGTCACATGACCCATCTTTACAAAATAGCCTCGAAGGGCCTAATCTAATCATCGAGTAGCGGAATCACTTCAGCGACGCGGAGTCCAAGTCATCCGCCTTAACCCTACGAGCAACCGGCCGGGAAGACGTTCCTAGCTCGCATAGACGTCGTCAACTCCTTCTTCATCTGTCGAACTCCTTCAAGTCTGGCCAAGTAAATAGCCAGGGACAAAGCCGTGAGTACATTTGAATTGTACTCGCAAACCATCAAGAAGGTGATAACAATTCTAACTAAAGAAGATAAGAGAGGAAGAATAGTTTCTCTGGTGGATATAGCATGTGAAAGAGAATCAGTTTCTCTTGGGGATATAGCATGTGAAAGAGAATAAGTTTCTCTTGTGGATATAGCATGTGAAAGAGAATAAGTTTCTCTTGTGGATATAGCATCCCACATCACAGTTGAAGGGGACACTAAGAAAGTCCTATGACATCTCTATATCTTTGTTAAAGAAGAGTTCCTCTACATGAAACACTAGGAAGGGTCACCCACTTTTGTTTCATTTTCCTCGACCATCTCCACATGGTCGGCACACCATCTTTCCCGTACCCTTCCGGTACTTCCAACACACATTTCCTTTGGAAATCATATTCAAAACCAAAACTCGACACAGCTATGTAACGGCCATCCCAACCGTCCATGACCGCGGACGCGGCTATTCGAATAGTTTTGACTCTGCAGAGTTTGCACACTTTCACCACAACTATCCGGATACCTATCGTGTGGGCATCATCCCCGCATAACGACATATGCCACGACGGATACCCGGACATAACCTTTCGCCCATTCGACTTAACACGAGGTCCTACCCTATGGAGTATGTACCTCCCCGGCACCGTGGCAGCTCACCTCCTCTAGAGCGTGGCTCCACCGCCAAGCCAGGAGACCCATAGTGTCTTCCGGACGGGTCAGCCCCGAAGGCCTCCCGTTATACTATTGTCCCAACCATGACAACCCGGACTCGGGGGTAACCGTACCCTTGTATAGTTGTGCGGTGCCTCATGCTAAGAAGAACAAACGTCAAGTTAAGCCCCGTGCCCACGTTGGAGTAGCTATGGTTGCGCTTGTTTAGTTGTTCCGGGCGAATACAAAGAACCATGTGTCGTTTTTCTCAAAAACCCAAGTCACACACACTTTCCTCTTTCCAACCATCTTTGTCAAGATCCTTTCCTTTCATAAACCATACGCTTGGGTAAGATTGCCTCACCCAAAGTTTTCATAAACATTTACAACAAGGTAAACCTTGAGGGGTTCCCAACCTAAAGTTTCATGAGTTGAACTAATACAGCACTATGGCCGAGATGAGGGTCATCACGCCATTGAGGGTAAGAAAAAGAGGTATTGGAGTGGATCATACTTGCTTGAGCTAAGCATGTATTATGAAAACACAAGAGGAAAATATACTTTCAGATTTGTGGTGCTATCTAACCGAATCAATAGATAGGGATGAGAATTGACCAACACCAATACCATTAAGGGAATCAGGCATACTCATCACAATTTGAGAATACACCAAAAACATGGCATTGATACCTCTACACTAGAAGGGGATGTAGTATGAATCTTGTCCCGAGGTGGAACATATTCAAGCTAAATATAGAAAACAAGTTGGATAGCAATGGCCATGATACCATACACCCAACCAATTACCAAGACCTTGACAAGATAAAACTACTAGAGGTACCATGCTTGCATCCAAGCATAGATGACAACAATATGGAGATCATCACACATAGAACCAAGATGCTATTGATAGCACAAGATGACATCCAAAGAGACATGATATCAGAGATCAAAAGATGGCTTGCCTTGGTTGGCTTGTCCCTGGTCCTCTTCAAAACTTTCTCTAAAATCCTCCCCTTCAACTTCTCCCTCGTTCGTGTCTAGCGTCGCAAAAGTAAATAAAGCAAACAATCAACACATAGCTCAAGAACCAAGGGTCAAGTAAAATAAACATGAAAATATGCAGGGGAGTTGTTCTACAGTAACAAATCATGGTTTGGATATTTTGAAAACAAAGTGATGGCAAGGATTTGAATAAGTCAAATAGATTTTTATTCTTTCATTGCATGTGACACACATACACTCATGAACAGAGATAAATTTTCATGATCACTGACAAATGGTATTTTTCCTATATGGGAAATAACAAAACAAGATTAACACAATTGGATTCATCCAAAAATATGAAATCTACAATTTTAGGAATTAGAAATACGAACCAGAATGCAGTGATCATGTTTAATGTACTAAAAATCGTACAAAAATCCTAAAAATATGGGACCATCGGCATTGGAAAGATAATCAAATTTGTGATCCAACGCAATTGGTTTCATCGGATTTGGGTGAGTAAAACTCGAGTTATTAGCATTGGAAGCTCTCTGGTTTTTGTCACTTTTTAACAGAATTTCAATTAATCAAAATGGGCGGGAAACTCTGGGCCGCGCGGATTTGAAACGTGGGCCGGCCCAGGAGATAATTCCAGGTGGCGGTTGTGGAGGGAAAAAAATAAAAAGGGAGGGGAGAGGGGCCCGGGCGGGCCAGGCAGTTGCATGGCCGACGTGGCCATGCAGCCCATGCTCGGGGCGTCTTCCTCCCGCGAGACGCACGCAGGCGCCCGCGCGGCGGACGGAAAAGAAGGGCGGCGCTCCAAGGGGGCTCACCTGGCGACGAGGAGGGGTCGGCGGAGGCTGGGCAGGTTGGCGGCGAGGCGGGGCTGTGCAGGGGCGAGCTCACGGCGCCTTCTCCGCGTGCAGCAGCTCCGCCCGAGAGCTTTGGCGTCGCAGTACCTCCCGGCAAGGCGACGACGGAGGCGGCTCCGGCGAACCTGGAGGGTAACAGAGGGATTGGTTAGGGCCATAGGAGGTAGGAGAACGGTTGAAACGGAGAGGGAGCGACGAGGTCGACGGGGGCGACGTCCACTTCTCCCGTCTCCTAGACGGTGACCACGGCAGTGGTGACGACGCCGGCGTGCTGCAGCAAGGGGGCGCCCTGGGTGCTTTCTGTGGGTGTTCTGGGGTGGGTAAGGTAGTGCTGTGAGGTGAGAGGAGGGTTTTATAGCCGAGGGGGAAGGCAACGAGTGGGGTGTGCGGTGGCCACGGCCAATGGCGTGGTGTGGTGAGCACGTCCAATGGCGGCGTGGCTAGGCTGCTGCAGGCTAGGGATAGCCTCGGGAGCGTGTCCATCGGGGTAAGGGTTGTCATGAAGAGTCCCTGGCGTGGCCTTGGGAGTTGGAGAGGCCTGCAGCTCTCTACCCAAGATTGGGTGACCACGGGAAGGAAAAGAAGAAGGGAGGAGCTGGGGCTTGCTAGAGCTTGGAGGGCAGGGTGCAGGGGTTGTATGGGGTCCTGTACCTCGTTCTGGAGGAGGGAGGAGAGGGCTGCAGCAAGATCTTATCAAGATTCTAGTCCAAACCGTGCTCAAGTGCCATTGAAGGTATTGGGAAGGGGAGGAGATAAAGGAGGGGCTGGTGTAGGGTTTGACTATGGGGAGAGGGAGGGGATGCAGAGGTGCTAGGGGTGGTAGGGGCGCAGGTGTGTGGCTTCCCAAGATTTGACTAAGAGAGGAGAGAGGGAGAGATATTTCCACTAAATGCATCCATGCAAGCTATGGCCGGCCACTCTTCTAAGCCAAGCAAAAGGTTGGGTGCAAGGTGATGTCAAAATGTACATGCAGGTCTTACATGGTGTGGTGCTAGTGGTGGAGAGGTTAAGGTGATGATTTGGAGAGATTTAAGGTAGGTTTGCAAAATTAGAGAGGGAGAGAGAACAAGGGAGAGGCAAATGCATGGAGAGATGGCATGGCATGGCCGGCCACTTCCCTAGTGCCATGCAAAGGTGGTTCACTACTAGATTACTTGGACAAGATAGGTCAAAAAGTTTTGTTTGGATGGTCAACAAAAAGGAGGGTGTGGTGAAGACTAGAAAGTTTTTTTTTAGGAGAAAAGGGAAGGAAGTGGGCATTAATGCCATAGTTGATCAAATTTTGAATGAGGTTTTCAAAGGTCTTGCCTTTTTGAAAATCTTAAAATATACTAGAATATATTTTAAAACAAAGTTGATCTACTTGCATAACAAAGCATAGTAGAGTTTTCTCTAAGTTATTTGATTTTAAAAGGTGCAAGGATGGCACATGTACCATAGCCATGCATTAAAAAGAAAGAATAAATAAATACTTTTGTTGAAAACATTTTTGGGTTGAAGCAAATGAGGTGATACTAAATACCATCCACAATCCCTCTTATTTGAGAAAACATTTTGAAAAGTTTTAATAAAACTAGAAGTGGTTTGGTGATGAGAAATTAGAGAAGAAATTAAATGGGCTTTGGAAATGTTCTTTCAAAGAAAAATAAATTTTTGGGGAAAGATTTTCAAGGGTACAGGATTATTACACAATGTAGCAATCATCTCCACAATTGGTTTTGTGAAGATTAAACTAGATAAAAGAAAAACAAAAGGTCAAAGAGGAAGAAGTGATCTAGAGCTAAAACTCCGGATAGGGTAGAAGATCAAGTGAAAATAAGAATTGTGAAGGTAGAATGGGACATGCAAGACGTGGGAGTCGTAGAGGGTGTGACATAGATGAGATCCGTGCATTGAGGTTGCCAATAACAGTTGTGGTTGCTTTGATATCAACTGCCAAAGTTTGAATAATTTAAGCCTGCCAAAACAGAGTTTTGACTTGGCCTCAAAACCATCAAGGATAAGTGGGTAAGAGAGTGATTTGGTTCAAGGCAAAGACATGGTTGGGAAGTACTCATGACAAGGTAGGTCTAGGAGCAGGGGCATTGCGTTAGATGGCAAGAGGTAGCTTAATTCTAGGGGCTCCAAAATGGAATCTAAAACAGATTTTGGGACTTAGCCAAATTTATGATGCCTTAGGCTTTTTTTTTTTTTGACTAGGGTAAGAGAGAAGGATGTACTAAGGGGGTAGATGATCCCAAGTTTGAATTCATGGATGAATTTACTACTAGAGGTGTTGTTCTTTGAGGTAGCTAAAGACAAAACTCAACAAGCAAATCAAGACAATATATCTACCAACAGATCAAAGCAATTTATTATATCACACAGATCAAGGCAATTCATCTTAGTTAGTCCTTAGAAAAAGTTTTTGTTCCCCCTAATTTTTGCAATAAGGACAATTAATCAAGGTTGCAAAAGTGGGGTGTGACAGACTCTTCCACCCTTAAAATAATCTCGTCCCGAGATTACTGAGTGTAGAACTAGAGGGGTTATAAAGTTTAACCAAAGTCAGACTCCATTCTTCTGTAGACGTGCCGTTGTAGAGAAGGTCGTTGCTTCGTCTTCTGGGAGACATGATGGATTTCTGCCGATGGCGAGATTCATGAGGAGGTTGACTACTCCATGTAGATATTAGACCTGTAGCTTCTTAACAATCCTAGCGGAGTCCACGACTTCGGAAAAGTTAGTGCACTCCAATGGTGCCTTAGCAGGGTTGAAAACTTTTTAAAAGTTAGCTTAAATTTAGTGGAACACGAAGTCTTCCACCCTTAAAAATTTTCATCGGGCTTTCGGAAAAACTCGGAGCTTCTGCCTCGTGGTTCCGTCTGGGGCTTCTGAAGAAGTCATCGATCTTCCGTATTCAGTTGAAGAATCTTCAGGGGCGACGTGCAGACCACAACTTCAAGAGACACTCACGGTGTTTACTAAACCTTATAACACGCGGTAAGTTAGTAAGTCGATGAAGTGCCTGGTTGTTGTCCATATGAAGCATCATCAAAGGTCGTCAGAGAAAATCTTCAGCTTGAGTGTCGGTGCTGACTCACACCAGTTAAGAAGCGAGCGGGTAAACTATACCTAATCGTGAGTCTTGAAGTATCCTCAGGAGATTCACTTGATGAGGACCAGATTAACCATGTGATGTAGCTTGGCTTTGATGCTATTGTCCTCTCAGCTTGTTAGACGGCGTGTTAGAGGGTAGTTTCAAAAAGTTATCCTCGAAGTTAGCACGATTATACTCCAAGGTTAGACCAAGTTAGTATGTCTTCTCGCAGAGGTGTAGTCACTTATGAAGGTGCGGGCTTCCGCTTTCTTGGCGTAGTAGAGATGCTCCAGCTGATCTTGAAAGTAGTCGGCGTGGATAGGGGTCTGGGTTAGTTTCTCTGACTGTTGAGAATCGATGGTTAACAGAGTTAACTTATCCAGTAACTAGCAGTTAGTATTCTAACAGCGTGGTTGATGAGGGTAAAAACATCTTAGGGAGGCTGTCTAAGCTAGGTTATCACACCGAGGGTGTTTTTCAAACCGAAGGATCAAGACAATCCTGCACACAACAAAACAGATAAAAACACTCAAGGCAACACACTAGGAAACAACAAACAATCATCAAACCAAACATGGTACTCTAAGTACCCAGAAATTCTTAATGCGCGGGGGTAGCTCAATCAAAGCGATTGAGTTTGTCCTATCCATCCTATTGGTTTGAGCTGGTCACATATGTTGATGTCTTCATACCGCCGGTATCGGCTTCAATAAGGACTTTCGAAGCTGTTGGTGGTGAAGCAGGCCTGGTGTTGAGTCTCCGATGTTGAGGTGGAGGCGAAAACTGCATAGTCTTCTGTTCTCAACATCCCGGGGACGAGAGGTCTTCGAAGGGGTAGCCGCTGAGGTGCTCTCCGAAGTCAAGATCTTCTTGTCGCTGGCCTAAAATTGCTAGTCAAGAACAGAGGACTTGATCCCTGACGACTGCAAAAAGTGCAAGTCCACGGAGGAACAAGGTCAGATCTTTGACATACTTTGGTGAAAACCAAAGACATGATCTTCCAGTCCCTTTACGCGTACGGCTAAGTCGACATCCATTCTTCAATAGCTGCAATTGGAGGTACTTGCGTCTTCAGGAGGGATTGAGTCGATTCTTGGAGTTCGATTCTCCGATCTGAGTTGGGGACATCGTCCAATATGTAAGTTTGAAGTGGATGAGACAATAGAGTAAGAATTTTCAATCCTTTTTATAAACCGGAGAGATAAGAATTTAGAAGTTTAAAAAAATAAGAGGAGTAGAAGCTATGCTTCTGACTAACGAAAGAATTTGTTTGGTAAATAGTTTTGCCCAAGTACTTGTTTCCTAACTAACGTCCATGCTAACTAAGGTCTCCTACAGTCAGGATAGCTCCGATACCAGCTCCGTGGGGACCCCGGACTAGCTGTCCGAAATACCCTGTTATGTATACAGTTCACGTTCCCATGATCAGTGTGCCGTGAACACATAACCGAACCGATATCAAATTACATCATCCTTTACAAAACGGAATAAGAAAATTACAATAAGGTCACATGACCCATCTTTACAAAATAGCCTCGAAGGGCCTAATCTAATCATCAGAGTAGCGGAATCACTTCAGCAGCGCGGAGTCCAAGTCATCTGCCTTAACCCTACAGGCAACTGACTGGGAAGACGTTCCTAGCTCGCATAGACGTCGTCAACTCCTTCTTCATCCGTCGAACTCCTTCAAGTCTGGCCAAGTAAATAGCCAGGGACAAAGCCGTGAGTACATTTGAATTGTACTCGCAAACCATCAAGAAGGTGATAACAATTCTAACTAAAGAAGACAAGAGAGGAAGAATAGTTTCTCTGGTGGATATAGCATGTGAAAGAGAATCAGTTTCTCTTGGGGATATAGCATGTGAAAGAGAATAAGTTTCTCTTGTGGATATAGCATGTGAAAGAGAATAAGTTTCTCTTGTGGATATAGCATCCCACATCACAGTTGAAGGGGACACTAAGAAAGTCCTATGACATCTCTGTATCTTTGTTAAAGAAGAGTTCCTCTACATGAAACACTAGGAAGGGTCACCCACTTTTGTTTCATTTTCCTCGACCATCTCCACATGGTCGGCACACCATCTTTCCCGTACCCTTCCGGTACTTCCAACACACATTTCCTTTGGAAATCATATTCAAAACCAAAACTCGACACAGCTCTGTAACGGCCATCCCAACCGTCCATGACCGCGGACGCGGCTATTCGAATAGTTTTGACTCTGCAGAGTTTGCACACTTTCACCACAACTATCCAGATACCTATCGTGTGGGCATCATCCCCGCATAACGACATATGCCACGACGGATACCCGGACATAACCCTTCGCCCATTCGACTTAACACGAGGTCCTACCCTATGGAGTATGTACCTCCCCGGCACCGTGGCAGCTCACCTCCTCTAGAGCGTGGCTCCACCGCCAAGCCGGGAGACCCATAGTGTCTTCCGGACGGGTCAGCCCCGAAGGCCTCCCGTTATACTATTGTCCCAACCATGACAACCCGGACTCGGGGGTAACCGTACCCTTGTATAGTTGTGCGGTGCCTCATGCTAAGAAGAACAAACGTCAAGTTAAGCCCCGTGCCCACGTTGGAGTAGCTATGGTTGCGCTTGTTTAGTTGTTCCGGGCGAATACAAAGAACCATGTGTCGTTTTTCTCAAAAACCCAAGTCACACACACTTTCCTCTTTCCAACCATCTTTGTCAAGATCCTTTCCTTTCATAAACCATACGCTTGGGTAAGATTGCCTCACCCAAAGTTTTCATAAACATTTACAACAAGGTAAACCTTGAGGGGTTCCCAACCTAAAGTTTCATGAGTTGAACTAATACGAGCACTATGGCCGAGATGAGGGTCATCACGCCATTGAGGGTAAGAAAAAGAGGTATTGGAGTGGATCATACTTGCTTGAGCTAAGCATGTATTATGAAAACACAAGAGGAAAATATACTTTCAGATTTGTGGTGCTATCTAACCGAATCAATAGATAGGGATGAGAATTGACCAACACCAATACCATTAAGGGAATCAGGCATACTCATCACAATTTGAGAATACACCAAAAACATGGCATTGATACCTCTACACTAGAAGGGGATGTAGTATGAATCTTGTCCCGAGGTGGAACATATTCAAGCTAAATATAGAAAACAAGTTAGATAGCAATGGCCATGATACCATACACCCAACCAATTACCAAGACCTTGACAAGATAAAACTACTAGAGGTACCATGCTTGCATCCAAGCATAGATGACAACAATATGGAGATCATCACACATAGAACCAAGATGCTATTGATAGCACAAGATGACATCCAAAGAGACATGATATCAGAGATCAAAAGATGGCTTGCCTTGGTTGGCTTGTCCCTGGTCCTCTTCAAAACTTTCTCTAAAATCCTCCCCTTCAACTTCTCCCTCGTTCGTGTCTAGCGTCGCAAAAGTAAATAAAGCAAACAATCAACACATAGCTCAAGAACCAAGGGTCAAGTAAAATAAACATGAAAATATGCAGGGGAGTTGTTCTACGGTAACAAATCATGGTTTGGATATTTTGAAAACAAAGTGATGGCAAGGATTTGAATAAGTCAAATAGATTTTTATTCTTTCATTGCATGTGACACACATACACTCATGAACAGAGATAAATTTTCATGATCACTGACAAATGGTATTTTTCCTATATGGGAAATAACAAAACAAGATTAACACAATTGGATTCATCCAAAAATATGAAATCTACAATTTTAGGAATTAGAAATACTAACCAGAATGCAGTGATCATGTTTAATGTACTAAAAATCGTACAAAAATCCTAAAAATATGGGACCATCGGCATTGGAAAGATAATCAAATTTGTGATCCAACGCAATTGGTTTCATCGGATTTGGGTGAGTAAAACTCGAGTTATTAGCATTGGAAGCTCTCTGGTTTTTGTCACTTTTTAACGGAATTTCAATTAATCAAAATGGGCGGGAAACTACGGGCCGCGCGGATTTGAAACGTGGGCCGGCCCGGGAGATAATTCCAGGTGGCGGTTGTGGAGGGAAAAAAATAAAAAGGGAGGGGAGAGGGGCCCGGGCGGGCCGGGCGGTTGCATGGCCGACGTGGCCATGCAGCCCATGCTCGGGGCGTCTTCCTCCCACGAGACGCACGCGAGCGCCGCGCGGCGGACGGAAAAGAAGGGCGGCGCTCCAAGGGGGCTCACCCGGCGACGAGGAGGGGTCGGCGGAGGCTGGGCAGGTTGGCGGCGAGGCGGGGCTGTGCGAGGGGCGAGCTCACGGCGCCTTCTCCGCGTGCAGCAGCTCCGCCCGAGAGCTTTGGCGTCGCAGTACCTCCCGGCAAGGCGACGACGGAGGCGGCTCCGGCGAACCTGGAGGGTAACAGAGGGATTGGTTAGGGCCATAGGAGGTAGGAGAACGGTTGAAACGGAGAGGGAGCGACGAGGTCGACGGGGGCGACGTCCACTTCTCCCGTCTCCTAGACGGTGACCACGGCAGTGGTGACGACGCCGGCGTGCTTGCAGCAAGGGGCGCCACGGGTGCTTTCTGTGGGTGTTCTGGGGTGGGTAAGGTAGTGCTGTGAGGTGAGAGGAGGGTTTTATAGCCGAGGGGGAAGGCAACGAGTGGGGTGTGCGGTGGCCACGGCCAATGGCGTGGTGTGGTGAGCACGTCCAATGGCGGCGTGGCTAGGCTGCTGCAGGCTAGGGATAGCCTCAGGAGCGTGTCCATCGGGGTAAGGGTTGTCATGAAGAGTCCTCGGCGTGGCCTTGGGAGTTGGAGAGGCCTGCAGCTCTCTACCCAAGATTGGGTGACCACGGGAAGGAAAAGAAGAAGGGAGGAGCTGGGGCTTGCTAGAGCTTGGAGGGCAGGGTGCGGGGGTTGTATGGGGTCCCGTACCTCGTTCTGGAGGAGGGAGGAGAGGGCTGCAGCAAGATCTTATCAAGATTCTAGTCCAAACCGTGCTCAAGTGCCATTGAAGGTATTGGGAAGGGGAGGAGATAAAGGAGGGGCTGGTGTAGGGTTTGACTATGGGGAGAGGGAGGGGATGCGAGAGGTGCTAGGGGTGGTAGGGGCGCAGGTGTGTGGCTTCCCAAGATTTGACTAAGAGAGGAGAGAGGGAGAGATATTTCCACTAAATGCATCCATGCAAGCTATGGCCGGCCACTCTTCTAAGCCAAGCAAAAGGTTGGGTGCAAGGTGATGTCAAAATGTACATGCAGGTCTTACATGGTGTGGTGCTAGTGGTGGAGAGGTTAAGGTGATGATTTGGAGAGATTTAAGGTAGGTTTGCAAAATTAGAGAGGGAGAGAGAACAAGGGAGAGGCAAATGCATGGAGAGATGGCATGGCATGGCCGGCCACTTCCCTAGTGCCATGCAAAGGTGGTTCACTACTAGATTACTTGGACAAGATAGGTCAAAAAGTTTTGTTTGGATGGTCAACAAAAAGGAGGGTGTGGTGAAGACTAGAAAGTTTTTTTTTTAGGAGAAAATGGAAGGAAGTGGGCATTAATGCCATAGTTGATCAAATTTTGAATGAGGTTTTCAAAGGTCTTGCCTTTTTGAAAATCTTAAAATATATTAGAATATATTTTAAAACAAAGTTGATCTACTTGCATAACAAAGCATAGTAGAGTTTTCTCTAAGTTATTTGATTTTAAAAGGTGCAAGGATGGCACATGTACCATAGCCATGCATTAAAAAGAAAGAATAAATAAATACTTTTGTTGAAAACATTTTTGGGTTGAAGCAAATGAGGTGATACTAAATACCATCCACAATCCCTCTTATTTGAGAAAACATTTTGAAAAGTTTTAATAAAACTAGAAGTGGTTTGGTGATGAGAAATTAGAGAAGAAATTAAATGGGCTTTGGAAATGTTCTTTCAAAGAAAAATAAATTTTTGGGGAAAGATTTTCAAGGGTACAGGATTATTACACAATGTAGCAATCATCTCCACAATTGGTTTTGTGAAGATTAAACTAGATAAAAGAAAAACAAAAGGTCAAAGAGGAAGAAGTGATCTAGAGCTAAAACTCCGGATAGGGTAGAAGATCAAGTGAAAATAAGAATTGTGAAGGTAGAATGGGACATGCAAGACGTGGGAGTCGTAGAGGGTGTGACATAGATGAGATCCGTGCATTGAGGTTGCCAATAACAGTTGTGGTTGCTTTGATATCAACTGCCAAAGTTTGAATAATTTAAGCCTCGCCAAAACGAGTTTTGACTTGGCCTCAAAACCATCAAGGATAAGTGGGTAAGAGAGTGATTTGGTTCAAGGAAAAGACATGGTTGGGAAGTACTCATGACAAGGTAGGTCTAGGAGCAGGGGCATTGCGTTAGATGGCAAGAGGTAGCTTAATTCTAGGGGCTCCAAAATGGAATCTAAAACAGATTTTGGGACTTAGCCAAATTTATGATGCCTTAGGCTTTTTTTTTTTTGACTAGGGTAAGAGAGAAGGATGTACTAAGGGGGTAGATGATCCCAAGTTTGAATTCATGGATGAATTTACTACTAGAGGTGTTGTTCTTTGAGGTAGCTAAAGACAAAACTCAACAAGCAAATCAAGACAATATATCTACCAACAGATCAAAGCAATTTATTATATCACACAGATCAAGGCAATTCATCTTAGTTAGTCCTTAGAAAAAGTTTTTGTTCCCCCTAATTTTTGCAATAAGGACAATTAATCAAGGTTGCAAAAGTGGGGTGTGACAGCTACGCTGTGGATGAGGTCGGCGGTGAAGCAGATCCGTCGGTGGCGAGGTCGGCGGTGAAACAGATCCGTCGGTGGCGAGGTCAGCGTTGAAGAAGATCCGTCGGTGGCGAGGGCGGCGGGGGAGCGGATCCTGTGGGCGGACATCCAACACGATCAAGGCTACGCTGTGGAGGAGTATGCCGGCGGCGAAGCAGATCTAGTACTGTAGAGAGTCAGAGCTTTGGCGTGTGAGAGTATTTTTGAGCGAATGGGGCGAATGGTTGGTGGGTGGGTGTGGGCCTGTGGGGAGGGTTCGGGATCTAGCCAAGATATTTCATTGTTACCGAATGAGCCCTCCATGGTCGGTGTGTTGTAGCTTCCGGACCAGGGTTAAAAGGGTAAAACTGGTCACGGGATTTTCGAATGGATGCGGCGGGATGATTTGGCGCGGGGCCGAAATTTTCAGTTTCAAGCTACGAGCAGAACGACAAAAAATAATGTTCTTCCCCAGGGAGCTCTCATTTCTTCCTCTTCTCTTTCTCTCTCGAGTCTCTCCCACTCCCCCGGCCCGCTCCTCTCCCCCTTCTCTCCGGCGGCCTCGCCGGCCGGAGACGAGGCAGACTTCTCTTTGTATATCGTACACCCTCCCATCTAAATTAATTGATTCAACTTTCCTTAGACGTGTATGTATCTAGAGTAAAAACATGTGTGGATACATCCATATTTAGATAAGCAAAGTTGAGTCAGCTAATTTGGATCCGAGGGAGTTAGTGTTGTTGTAAGCTTAGATCCGGTGTTTCCCATGAGGAGAATGGCGCAATGCAGTCGGGGATCTCGTCATCGGCTTCAGATCTGGCCTATGGTGAATCTGGCGGATCAGATCTGGCGGATCTTGCCGGCCAAACCCCGATCTGGTGCCATCAAGGTGATGGCGCTAATGGTGAGGCTTGCTTTGGTCAGTGCTTCAGATCTGGCCAATGGGGAAGTCAAGCTGCTAACGTTCACAAGCTCGGGGCATACGACGGCGTCATCCGTCTTGCCCGTGCACATCTTGGCCTTTCAGCGGCCCTTCTTAGAGCCAATATGCCGTTGTTGAGGCCCTTCTTCTCCTTCGTCCTGGCGACTACCGGCGACATCGTCCCAAGTGGTGCGTCCCCGGCGACGGAGTTGCTGGAAAGGATGCGGAGCAGAGATCTGATGTGCGGTCGAGAAGGACTCGATTGCTTTTCTTCTATATGTTTTGGGGTCCTTTTTGTAAAGTTGCAGGTCCTATTAGTTATTGTCTAGTTCTTTTGGACCTCTATGTAATTTTTTGGACTAGTTTCCATTGGCACCGATAAACTTGAATTTTGACAAGTTCACGGGAAAAAAATTCCTTTGCACATATGGCCTATCATGTATGAACATTCTTGAGATTTAAACTATATGTAATGGCCAGCACTTGCGCAAGGGGCTCGTCTAATTCGCACTAGTTTCCATTAGCATCGATAAATTTGAATCTTGACAAGTTCTTGGAAGAAAAAATTGATTCACATATGGCCTATCATGTATGAACATTATTGGGATTCAAACTATACATAGATGGCCAACACGTGTGCAAGGGGGTCCTCTAATGTGCACTAGTTTCCATTAGCAGTGATCAATTTGAATCTTGACAAGTTCCCGGAAAAAAATTGCTTCACACATATGCCATATCATGTATGAACATTATTGGGATTCATATTATATATAGATGGCCAACACTTGTGCAAGGGGTCCTCTAATGTGCACTAGTTTCCATTAGCACCGATAAATTTGAATCTTGACAAGTTCTCGGGAAAATTGCTTTACACATATGCCCTATCATGTATGAACATTATTGGGATTCAAACTATATATAGATGGCCAATACTTGCGCAACGGGGTCCTCTAGTGTGCACTAGTTTCCATTAGCACTGATAAGCTTGAATTTTGACAATATATTCAAGAGACTTGTTTCACGATTGTTTGCCTATATCATGCATATATGAACATTTTTGGGATTCAAACTTTATATATGGCCAACACTTGCGAAAAGGGGGTGCCCTCTAATTAATGTGCACTAGCTAGCTAGATTCCATTAGCACCGATAAACTTGAATTTTGACAAGTTCTCAAACAACTCGCTTCACGATATAATATGGCATATACCACATGTGTATAAACATTCATGTGATTCAATCTATAGATGGTGGCAAACACACTTGCGCAAGGGTCGGGGTCCTCTAATGTGTGCAATAGTAGTTTCGATTAGCATCGATAAAGTTGTATTTAATTTTGGAAGTTCTCAAAAAAACTTGCATATGGCTGATCATGTATGAACATTCATGGGATTCAAACTAAATGACCAACAATTGCGCATCAAGGGGGTCATCTATAAATATGTGCACTAGTGTACATTTAGCATAGGTAAACCTGAATATATATATATATATATTTCGAAGAGTTCTCGAAAAAACTTGCTTCCCGATATATGGCCTATAGCAATGTAACATCCCAAATTTTCAAACAAGAAGAAAATGAATTTCCTTTTTCCAAAAATGAGAACCAACAAAAACTTTTATTACCTATGGTGCTATGCATAGTGCTCATACTTAATCTTTGTGTTATTGACATGTTGTGTGTTTACAATCTTTGACAATGTGCCAAAACCCTAAACCTTACCTCTTTCTCAAAACCAAGGAGAAATCAAGAAAGTAAAATAAAATAAAATGTGAGGCATATGTGGGCTAATGGCTAATTCTCCAATAATTGTCCTATGTCCTATTTACCTTACCCAAATGGTTGGAAACCATGAGTAAACCCAACCAAACTCATTTGAACCCAAAACCATGATCCTTTGATCGAAGTTAAAGAAAGAAAAAGATTTGAGAAATTGCAAAAACCCTCACATATGGCTTATGGCCATTTTTTAAAATCTTTAACCTAGGCCATATCAATTTGTGCCAATGGTTTGGAAACTCTTTTAAACTCAAAAGGATCCCTTCTGAATCAAAGAAACCAAAATCAAATCAAAGAAAAATCAAAAACCTAGTTGCAAGTGATAATGGTCACTTGTGCCATTTTTAACATGTACCCCTCTTTGAGCCATTTTATTAAGAGATTCTTAAACCAAACCCTGCCAACTCTTGGCACCTCATCCAAGACCTCATCAATATGAACAACTTTGGTGTTGACCCCTTTGACCAGATCGTTGACCATTGCTCAAATTAGTCAAGCCAAAATGCCACTTTGAAACAGATTCTAGATTCCCTCCACTTTTTGAAATTTCACAAATCAATTCCAAAATTCAAACCAATGCCATGAGTGGCTGCCCAATATCATTTAGAACGCATCTATGAAGAAACTTAGTAAAATTCACACACACATGAGATTTTTTACAAGAGAATCAAATTGTTACATAGGGTACAACCATTATTCAACCACTATTCACCACCTCACCTCCTCTCTCTTGTGCTCATCTATAGTGTCAATAGTACCACAACCACTCTCATGACATCACCTAGCATAGACAAGACCACCATGACACAAAGACACACCATGCCATGGCCTATGTCTGTTATCACCAGAATTTAACCGAGTCAGAGGTGGGCCGCAATCAAGATGGGCTTAAGGAAATATACTTGGAGGATTACGTGAATCGGCCTGTTATACCAAGATGGGTTTAATTACCCTTGTATCTGTAAAATATTAGATCGCATCTTAGTTTAGAAAGTAGAATCTTACTCGTGCACGGTTTGGTGCACGCCCACATTAGAAAGTCCCCTGGACTATAAATATGTACCTAGGGTTTATGGAATAAACAACAACTCACGTTCAACCCCAAACAAACCAATCTCGGCGCATCGCCAACTCCTTCGTCTCGAGGGTTTCTATCGGGTAGCGACATGCTGCCTAGATCGCATCTTGCGATCTAGGCAGCACAAGCCCCACGTTGTTCATGCGTTGCTCGTACTGAAGCGCTTTTGATGGCGAGCAACGTAGTTATCATTAGATGTGTTAGGGTTAGCATTGTTCTTCGTTTAAGCATGCTTACGTAGTGCAACCCTCGCATATCTAGCCGCCCTCACACCTATCCCAGGTGTGGGGGCGGCACCCCGCTTGATCATTATTTAGTAGATCTGATCCGTTACGATTGCTCCTTGTTCTACAAGGATTAGTTTAACATCTGCAATAGTTAGGCCTTACAAAGGGGGGAGGATCCAGTGGCACGTAGGGTGGCGTTCGCAAGTCCTAAACAGGATGTTCCGAGGATCAACTTCATGTTGGTTTTTAGGCCTTGTTTAGGATCGGCTTACGAGCACCGTGCGTGGCCGCGAGGCCCAACCCGGAGTAGGATGATCCGATTATGCGGTGAAAACCCTAAATCGTCGTAGATCTAATTAGCTTTATCTTGATCAAGCAGGACCACCAAGTATTCGTGCACCCCGTACGAATCATGGGTGGATCGGCTCTTTGAGCCGATTCACAGGATAACCTGAGAGCCGATCGAGGCTCGTATTTAACGTTTACATGTATGCCCCGCAGGAAACTAAGCGAGGCATCCCCATCACCTTCCTGACCAGGTATAGGTCAGGTGGCACGCCCTTGCACTTCGCATCGCCGCGTGTGACCAGAAGAGCATTGCGGGCCGTCGCTCGGAGGGGTCTCAGCCAGCCGCAGCTCTAGGCTCTTCCCGGCTCTACGGTGTTGACAAGGCCGCTGCCCGCCGGTGGGTTTTGGCAGTCAACACATTCGGCACGCCCGGTGGGACAATCGTCTCGCATCAACCACATCGCCATCTACATCTGAGATGGCGGACGGTACGCCAGCCACCTACGAGGAGCTGCTCGACGAGCTCAAGAAGCAATACAACGAGATCAAGGCCACCCTCGAAGCCGACCTCATCGGCTCTTTTCGCAGAACCCGTTCCCATGGCATCGATGGAAGGGATTCTCACCGCAAGGTGCGCTCGATGGGATAGACCTCTCTGCCCCGTCGGAGGAACGCACCGGGGACCGCGGCAGGAGATCAACTACTTGGTGGCTCACTCGCTACATCGCCACTCTGAAAACTTGGTCAACGTGTTGGAGCGTGTCGCTCTGCGCGTAATCCAGGAGATCATGAGCCACCAGCACTCGCCGTCAGGACCAGCTCTCGGGACTCATCAAGGAGAGTTGCCATTCCAGTCCCGTCCACCGCTGCCATATGCGTTGGCAGCACTCGCTGAAGTGCCGACTACACCGGCATTCCTCGTCTACAAGATTGGTGGTGACCCTAGTGACTACCGGCTCTTAATGGAGGCGCCTAAGGAGATCCCTCAAGGATACGCGTGCACGTATGTGCCGGATTGTGGTGACTGGGCACTCACAAACCAGGCCACAACATCGGGGACTCCGGCGAAGACAGGAGGAACGTCGCACAGCGAGCTTGAGAAGCGTACGTGGCTAACCAAGTACGCCACACCGACGAAACTCCCGAGCCCAGCTCCCGCAGCTTGGCTCGTAGCTGGAAAAGCAAACATGGCTGGCTAAGTACGCCACCCCGGCGAATCTTCAGAGTGCAACTCCTACGGCCAGCACAGCGGATCAGATCAGTACCATACTGAGAGACCAGTTCGGCATGGTGCCGAAAAGAAGGGCAGTCGGCTACTCCAAGCCGTACCCCGACGATTACGAGATGATCCCGCTGCCACCTAAATATCGGCTCCCTGACTTCTCCAAATTCAGTGGATCAGATGGCTCCAGCTCCATCGAGCACGTCGGCCGATATTTGGCTCAACTAGGACCGGCTTCGGTGTCGGATCAGCTACGCGTGAGGCTCTTTTCACAGTCCCTCACGGGATCGGCTTTTGGATGGTACACCTCTTTGCCAGCAAACTCCATCCAGTCTTGGAAGCAATTGGAAGAACAGTTCCATATGCAATACCATTCGAAGCTTCCGAGTCTGGCATTGCCGATCTAGCACAACTACGTCAGAAGCGCGGGGAAACGGTGACAGAGTACATCCAGCGCTTCAGGAATCTTAGGAACCGATGTTATTCGGTTCGTATAACTGAAAAGGAAGCAGTCGAGTTGGCAGTAGCAGGCCTCGCAACACAGCTCAAGGACATGGCCTCCCAAGCAGATTATCCCTCGCTGGCGCACATGGTTCAGAAACTATCAGCATATGAACAGCGCCACCCCGACCTGTACCAAGACAAGTTCAAGCGTGCAGTAGTCGTGGTCGATACAGAGGAAGATGAAGTGCCTGCGGGAGACCAAGAAGTAGCAGTGGCTGAGTGGACTCGGGGAGGAACCCCGTGTCCCGCAAATGCGTAAAGCCACCAGGGCCGCCTGGGGATTTGATTTTGACGTGACCAAGACTCGAACAAATCTTCGACCTCCCGCTCAAGGAGAAACAGCTGACGATTCCCGAAGGTCTCAAGTTCCCCACGGCGAAAGAGCTGAATGGAAAGCCGTACTGCAAATTCCACAACTCGCTCTCCCATGCCACCAACGACTGCAGGGTGTGGCGTCAAGCACATCCAAGCGGCGATAGAGAAGGGGCGGCTAATTTTCAACCAGTACGCCATGAAGGTCGACACCCAACCCTTCCCCGCCGTTAACATGGTGGAAGTCACCTACCCTGAGGGTTGCCAGCCAGGTCCCTCGTTCAGCATCAACATGGTAGGACCTGGGAACCACTCTGGCAGAGATGGAGATGAGGGCAGCTGCTCTCATAGCAAGGATACAGAGGAGGCCGCTCCACGCGATCGGCCCCGTCATGATGGCAAGCGCTATGTCACAGAGGGAGTGGTGAAGAATATAAGATATCAGCGACCCTCTCTCGATCACCTCCTCAACAAGTATGTGAGTCAGCATGACCAACGCCGACGGTCCAATTATGATGATGGAGGAGATCGTCCGGCTAGAGAAGCCGAAGACATCGTCGGCAGGATCGCGATGAGGAGGAGCACGAGCGCCGTGCCACGGAAACATCAAGGGAGCAAGATGACAACGCCGGACATCGGGACTGCCCTTCTTCGTACACCGCCGGGATTCAGGAATGAGCCGATTGCCCACAATCGGCAATTGCCCATAATGCAACAAGAAGAAGAAGGAGGCAGCCAACGTGTCTGTGTTCGAGCGCCTAGGGCCTCTCCCGCCACAAAGCAAACGCGCTGAGTCACCTCGTTGGGCAGATCTTGAGGATTCAGAAGACGAGGGAGAAGTAGAAGAAGACAGTACCACCGGCCAAGGTGGTGCCCCGACGGACTCAGCCGTTCCCAAAAGCGCAGGGTTCAGCGATTGCGCGGCCTGGAGGAAGCCGAGAGGTTATACCTGCATACGCTAAGGAAGGCACGACCTGATCTGGCTGCGAAGGTTCAGCGAACCCTGGATGAAGAGGGTCGTCCACGAAAAATGGAGTGGCGCCCCAAACAGAGGAAAGCCGATGATGAGACATCGGCTGGTACAAACATGGTACTCGTCTTGCCGACAGAGCTTAGTGCTCCACGACTCTACGGAGCACTCAAGGTGGACGACAGCAAGCGCATCAAGTCAGAGGTTGGGTTGGTTTTATCCAGCCTGACCAAGTAGCAAGATCAAACCAATGAGCAAACCAGGCGAGGCTGATCCTTGTGATCGGCCCCAAAAATTTATGAAGGGAACTTACAAAACCTTCACCGAGCAAGCAACGTGGAGGCCGATTCCAGCAATCGGCCAAAATTATCCTCACCCACCATTCTACCTGGGTTCAACATGTTATCCAACGGAGCCGATACCATCAATTCTCTTGACAGAATCGGCTCGGGGGGGCACCCAGGTAGATAAAATACGAGGATATGCAACGGAAGCATCTCATCTTCTGGTGATGGGTATTGCAATATGGGGGCCGATGCACAGGTCGGCTGTAAAAAAAAATATATATATATATATATGAAAATTCGAAAATTTTCGAGCACAGCCGATGCAGCAGGCATCGACTTAAGGATGTGGAAGCTGATGTGTGGCCATCGACTCAAGGGGAATAACTGATACGATCAGAGGATCAATGGAGCACGAAGAGGGTTTTAATGAAAGAACTCCTTAATGGAGTAGCTTAAGAGCTTGGATCCTCTCTTCAAGGACAAGGCCAAGAGCAGCCTGGACGTGCGGATCAGGTCAAAGATGGATTGCATCAGGTCCACCAAATCGGCTGATCACCTTGAAGGCTTTCCGCTTAGAGAAGCCGATTTGTGTTCAAATCGGCTGGCTCTGCATAAGGAGTTTCCCCACACACGATCAGGCCCAGGTCTATGCAGCTCATTTGCGTATCCTCGTCTCTGTTTTGCCTTGGCCGAGACTCGGGGGCAACAGGCCCGGTAGATGCTCTATTGAAGGACCGATTGGGGTACCATCGGCTGATCTCTCGTTGCAACCTTCTTCACAAAACGATGAGCGCTCGCTAAGGAGGATCTCTCGAAACCGGTGGGAGAATTAAGGGCTCTCTTGGGAGTCCCACAGTATCTACTGGAAAGAGAATCATCAGTTGAAGGATGGAAGGGTGAATGTCAAAGGACCGATGCGTTGCTATCGGCTCATTGCGCATTGGCAAAGGGGACGAATCGGCAGGGTCAGCATAAGAGAGGATCGGCTAAATTAAGCTCAAAAAGGAAATCAGCAAAATCGAAATTGGGGAAAAAGTTCTTCATTAATAGGCGGGATTTCTTACATCAAAAAGCTGGTTACTCCCGAAGGAAATACTAGGGGATACATTGCCCCATCTACTACTACCGACCCTATGCTAGAGGTCCTATCTACGGGCCGTCACCGCCCTCATCGTCATCCTCGGAGCTCTCATCGGCACCGCTGCCGATGGGCTCCTCGTCGCTACTCCCGTAGCCCTCCACGGGGGCTTCATCCCCGTCTTCGTCGTCACCGCCGTCGTCGTCCCACCACATGCGGAGGCGCTTCGCCGGCGGGTAGCCCTCGAGGGAGTCGTCGTCGTCGTCGTCCCTCCTCCTCCTCTTCCTCCTCCCCCACCCCCTCGGAGGAGGTGAAGTCGTCCCAGGAGAAGCGATCGTCATCGCTCTCCTCCTCCGATTCCCCGTCGGCGAGGAAACGGAGGTCGCTCTCCCCGTCCGTCGAGGACTGGTCGTCCTCGGACCAGATGGAGAAGTCATGGTCTGACTCCTCCCCGGCCGCAATGGCGCGACGGGTGTTAGCCGCATGGACCGCCGCCGGGTTGTGCTCCGGCGTCGGCTCACGGGACATGGAGGACTGGCTGGAAGGATCCGATGGGGCAGAGGAGGAAGAGGACATGATGGCGCAGGAGGACTTTTGGACTGCTAATGCGAGGGAGATGCAGAGCAGAACTGTTCATAGCGGTTAAATAAAAGGGGATATGGTGGAAATTCAATGCCACAGCAGTTTCCGAGGAAGTGGTGCTTGAAAGAAAGAGAAAAGACTGCCAAGTCACGCGGAGAAGTTGAGAAGGCAAGTCATCATGGTGACGGATACTGCGACGGTTCTGCCACGACATGACCCGACGAAGGAAAGCAGAGTGATTTTGGAATTACCAATTCCAAAACCAGGGGGCATGTGTTATCACCAGAATTTAGCCGAGTCAGAGGTGGGCCGCAATCAAGATGGGCTTAAGGAAATATACTTGGAGGATTACGTGAATCGGCCTCATTATACCAAGATGGGTTTAAT
>NC_061511.1:111247122-111270484 GCF_022539505.1 Lolium rigidum
ATCGAAGATGAACTCCGAGGAGGACCAGCAGATGGTGGTGGAGTAGCAGCCGGTGGTGCTCGTGATGCAGGCGCGGTGTACTTGGAGGTAGTAGGTGATGGTGCAGTCCCACGAGATGGTGGCGCTGATTGTCGCGGAGACCACGACGATGTACGACCTGCAGAAACATTAGCTTTTCTCCATGGTGGTTGACGATCTCGCACTTCACGTTCAGCTTTGCAAGCAAGATGAAACAAGCGAGTAATAGTGTTGTACTCCTTATAATCTAAAATATGCTGAATCTCTTTATTCAAACCACCAAAGAAACGTGCAA
This sequence comes from Lolium rigidum, assembly GCF_022539505.1. Taxonomy (NCBI): domain Eukaryota; kingdom Viridiplantae; phylum Streptophyta; class Magnoliopsida; order Poales; family Poaceae; genus Lolium; species Lolium rigidum. Next base: position 111,247,436 of record NC_061511.1, read on the forward strand.
GCATAGCCTCATTATCCTCTACAATACCACAGCGAATCATGCCGGTTTGCAATTCTTGATAATAGTCTTCTACAGAATTTTTTCCTTGTTCTAAGCGAGACAATTTTTTCAGCAAATCACGTTGATAATGTGAGGAACAAAACGAGTACGCATAGCAAGTTTTAAACCAATCCAGGTAGTAGGAATATTAGCATGATGTACTCTACAATGCTCAGACCACCAAATAGATGCAAAATCTGTGAACTCACAAGTAGCAGCACTAACACGCAAGTGATCAGGGTATTTTAAACATGCAAAGTGTTGTTCTACTTCCAATTCCCATGTAAGATATGCATCAGGATTATATCTACCCTCAAATGGCGGAATATTCAGTTTTAGTTTAGCAACATGATCATCATCACGTACCGGCCGTGGAGGTGGTCGAGCGTGGCGGTTCAGCTGCCGTGGACGACCATGTGCAGGTTGTTGGACCTCCTCGTCATCCAGCGCGTTCTCATCGACTTGCTCATCCTCGTTCCCTCCATAATCCTCGTATCCTTCATCAGAAGGTGCATCATGTGCAGCTGCTGCAGCAGGAGCGGTACATGCAGGCACATCCACAAGGGGAACGCGGCGTGCACGACAGCGCAAGGGCGGCGGTAACCGAGTCAACAGCTCCTGGAACTTGGCGTCGAGCTTGGAGTTGAAGGCTGCCTCGAGGCCATCGATCTTGTCCAGCGCGTCAGTGAGTTTGGCGTCAACATCACCGAGGCGCCCATCCACGTCGGTTGTATGCCCGCCCAAAAGGTGGAGGAAGTGAGCATGCATCTCTGCATTCGTCATCTTATCCGTGTCAACGTTCGCCGACTACGTGCTCTGTCATGGTTAGTACAGAAAAAACACAAATGTATATGCCTACAAACTACGGAATATGGTGGTTCACGCGCAATTCGTGAAGCAAAATACACAGCTCTTACAAGTCCTTACCAAACAGGAGGAGGGCGATGTAACAACCAGCAAGGATCAGCGTCTCCAAAGATTGCCAAAGCGATTACCAAGTGTCGACACAGTGCACGTGGAGACAATATGTAGAGCTGTAGGAAGGCTAATATGGTAGCAAAACAACAATTGTCAAAACAGCAATGCAGTATTGAAAGTATGCTCAACAACGGTATTGTGCTGGTCCTAGGCTAGACCTTACTAGAGACGCGAGCCTAGAACACTAACGAGGTCACGGCGCGGCACACAAGCAACTAGCAGTGATGAGGTGGCGATGATGTGGCGACGCGAGGTGCGAAAAATCACTATGATGGCAAGTGTCTCAAACTGATCCCCAAGGTCTAAAAACAGTATAGCCGCAGAAAAAAAAAATTGTCAAAATTTCTGGAAAGTGCTCCGGAAAGCGCGCAGGCGCCAAAAAAATGTCGCTATAACGGCCAGTGGCGAAAAGTGATCGCCAAGGTGAAAAACCAACGTAGCCAGAAATTTTTTTCGGAGGCGGTTCCAGACTTTTTTTTTTTGCTCTCCTTCCAATTCTTTACTGGCGGCCGAAACTTATCTCACGGAAATTTTTTTCTACAGCACACATGGAAGTAGAAGGCAACAGCTAAGAGGGAAAAACAAATAAAACCTAAATCTACTCGGACTCTGTCACGGCAGAGAAACAACAACAATCCGTGTCGCGGTAGGAAACGGGGTATATGGTGGATACGGATGTATATGGCAGGGGTGTATATGGCAGGGTGTATATGGCAGGGTGTATATGGCAGGGTGTATATGGCAGGGCGTATATGACAGGGTGTATATGGCAGGGTGTATATGGCGATGGCGGAAGTAGATGGTGGGTGTATATGGCAGGGTGTATATGGCAATGGCGGAAGTATATGGTGGGTGTATATGGCGGTGATCTGCGTATGGTGCGAGCGGGCGGCGGCGGCGTGACTAATATGACCAGAACTCGAAACTCTAAAGGAACTAGACGCTAAGACCAAGCAACTCGACACGAAGATGCGGACACAAATTCAACTATGCAAAACTGAAAAGACAATGCAAGGCGTGGCAGGGGGTTTATGGGACGAGATGATCTAAACCCTAACTGTATTTTTGGCTTTTTCGTGGTTTATGGGTATGATGGCAGATGCAATCTAAACTAGGAAAACAGTAAAATCTCACCGAGCAACCTGAAATCTGATACCACTTGATAGGGAAAAGGTGTCCGATCTTTCGATGAGAGTATGATAACGTCGATTTGTTGGTGGAGTTCGTGCTTGACGATCCGACTACACGTGCAAAGCTCGTGCGCCAATGCAATCGCTAGGACAATCTCCGGAGTTACCGATCTTGCGGATGCGCAATCAGCCTGACCAGCGAGGGTCTTAATTCCTACCTGAAATCGAGAACAAGTAAGAACTAATATTGCAATCAGAATATTGCGGATGAAAGATGAAAGCTTTATTGAAAAGGTGGGATTCCGAATAGTCGGTCTTGTTCGGGGCGTTGGCCTCAAAAGAAGTACACGAGAGTTGCAGCGATGGCTAACTTTTAATCTAATCAAAATCCGAGTCTAAACGTGACGGCTATGGGGGTATTTAAAGGAGGAAAAGGTGGGGTTTCGACCAGCCATACGTATGGTGGCCGAACCAAACCCTAGAAGGCCTTTCCCCCTTCAATACGGACTCTAAAAAGTGGCTGACTTAATTCCGACGAAAATGACATGGGCCTGGCCCAAAACTAAAGGTGACGCAACACCATATTATGCTATGGATGAAATTATGAAGTGGAGAACTCTATATTTCGTCCATGTCTTCATCTCTTCTTATGGTGGCTTCAAAGTCCTGAAATCTCCACTTGTGGCGTCATCTTCAATCCTCAAGTGCTTGCTGCCATCTCCTCCATGTGTGATCATGCTCCAATGCTTGTCCTCCTCATCCATTCTAGGTCCATCATTCCTAAGAGTAACAAACATATCTGATTTAGGCAGCATCATATTCTCATGTATATGAGGAACAGTTCCAAGAAACGAAAGTACCTGATAGTTAAGTTGTTTGGCACGAGCTCGAGTAATTGGTCCTTGTATTTGTGTGGCTGTAGGTACAGCGGTCGTATCAATAGATGGGATGTCCTCATTAGGTGGGCTTCCTCTTTGTTTCTGCTCGTGAGATGGAAGAAGAAAACGGGAAGAGAGATGGTGGAGGCGCGAGAGGGAGGAGGAGTCTAGGGTTTGCTGCGTCTGGTGGTGGGGAATTAAAAGGGGAGGGGGAAGCAGGTAAAGCACGACGTTATGGTGCGCTATGACGTCGGCCACCAGGAAGAAAGGGGCACGTCCCTCTCATGCGAAGGAAAAAAAGGAAGAGGACTTGGTCTTCGATCGAAGGGGTATGGCCGGTGGGAGGTGGGCTGAAAAGAGTGGGCCGGAGAAGAAAAAGGTCGGGCTGCAAGGTGGGCTGAAGAGAGATGGGGAAGAGAGAGAGAGCCCAGGGTTAGCTGTTAGGATTTTCCAAACATTTTATTTTACTCCCTCCGATTCATATTAATTGACTTCAATATGAATGTATCTAGAACTAAAATATGTCTAGATACATCCATTTTAGAGTCAATTAATATGAACCGGAAGGAGTATTTGAAAACAATTTCAAACAAAACAAAGCAGAGAAGGATTTTGAATATGAAAATAGTGAAGTATTTTATTTTGTTTAGTTTGAAACTTTTCTTCAACAAGTAGTATTAGGGTTTTTGTTAAAAGAAGAGATTAGAGGGGGTTTAACAAACCATATGAGAGGGAAACACAAATAGTTTTTATTTGGAACATATTTTTATTTAATAAAATCTTGTGAATGATATGATGCATGATGCATGATGATGCCTAAACGAAAAGGAGCAAACAAAATCTAATAGGGGTATATCCAGGGCCGTTACACAAGAGAAGCCCTGAGAGGCTTCAGGTCGAAGAGGCCTCGGATGCCGACCACTCCGGCCACGCCCGAGAAGAGTATCCAAGGCTATCTTCCCGGACCACAAGACAAGTCGGACAGGCATCACGCACGTCATGGCTGAGCTCAAAAGCACCATCCCGAGGAGGCGAGATGCCTTTGCCTCTTTGGTGCTAAAGTGGGCTCGACGAGGACCAAAGCGCCAAGACACTGTCCTTGCCACTTTGGTGCAAGGCCGGGTGGACGGCACAAACGGCCACAAGAGGCGTCATCAACGACCTCATCACCTGCCATGGACCGACGCTATAATCGACCATGGACTAGGTCTATCCTGTAAAGGGCGGGGGTATTTCCCGCCCTCAATTTGGAGATGTGGCAACCCTTCCCCCTCAAGATATTTTCGGGGGAAGAGGACCAGCTCCCCTATATAAGGACTAGCCTTGCTAGCGTAGAAGGGGTCGATCTAGAGCGATCGCAAACCCTAGATACTTGTACGGTCATCTTCTCCATCGAGACCTGCAATACATCCACCACGGCAGGACGTAGGGGTTTCACCTCTCCATGGGCCCTGAACCTGGGTAACTGATGTGTCACTGATGTCTACGGGAGCTTCTATTCTTGTAGACAGTGTTGGGCCTCCAAGAGCAGAGGTTTGTAGAACAGCAGCAAGTTTCCCTTAAGTGGATCACCCAAGGTTTATCGATCTCAGGGAGGAAGAGGTCAAAGATATCCCTCTCATGCAACCCTCGCAACCACAAAGCAAGAAGTCTCTTGTGTCCCCAACACACCTAATAGGTGCACTAGTTCGGCGAAGAGATAGTGAAATACGGGTGGTATAAATAAGTATGAGCAGTGGCAACGGCACCGGAAAAGTGCTTTGCCCGGGACGAGTAAACAAGCGGTAGTAACGCAACGAGTAGTAACGCAAAGAAACGAGTAAACAAGCAGCGATAGCGATATTTAGGAACAAGGCCTAGGGATTAGACTTTCACTAGTGGACACTCTCAACTTTGATCACATAACAGAATAGATAAATGCATACTCTACACTCTTGTTGGATGATGAACACATTGCGTAGGATTACACGAACCCTCAATGCCGGAGTTAACAAGCTCCACAATTCAATGTTCATATTTAAGTAACCTTAGAGTGCAAGAAAGATCAACACGACTAAACCAAGTACTAACATAGCATGCACACTCGTCACCTTCACGCCACGTAGGAGGAATAGATCATATCAATACTATCATAGCAATAGTTAACTTCACAATCTACAAGAGATCATGATCATAGCATACGCCAAGTACTAACACGGATGCACACACTCGTCACCATTACACCGTGCAGGAGGAATAAAACTACTTTAATAACACATCACTAGAGTAGCACATAGATAAATTGTGATACAAAACATATTGCAATCATAAAGAGATATAAATAAGCACTTCACTACGCCATTCATAACAGGAGTAAGTATTCTATGAAATATAGCCTAAGAGACCCACACGGTGCACACACTGTCACCTTTACACACGTGGGACAAGGAGTCTCCGGAGATCACATAAGTAAAACTCACTTGACTAGCATAATGACATCTAGATTACAAGCATCATCATATGAATCTCAATCATGTAAGGCAGCTCATGAGATTATTGTATTGAAGCACATAGGAGAGAGATGAACCACATAGCTACCGGTACAGCCCCGAGCCTCGATGGAGAACTACTCCCTCCTCATGGGAGCAGCAGCGGCGATGAAGATGGCGGTGGAGATGGCAGCGGTGTCGATGGAGAAGCCTTCCGGGGCACTTCCCGCTCCGGCGGTGCCGAACGAGACTCTGTCCCCAAGATCTTGGCTTCGCGATGGCCGCGGCTCGGAAGGTTTTCCGTATCGTGGTTTTTCGCCTCGGGGGTTTCGCGACGGAGGCTTTATATAGGCGAAGAGGCGGCGCAGGAGGGTCGAAGGGGTGGCCACACCATATGGCGGCGCGGCCGGGGCCTGGGCCGCGCCGGCCTATGGTCCGGGGGCCCGGTGCCCCCCTCCGGTCCTTCCCGGGTGTTCTGGATGCTTCCGGTGAAAATAGGAACCCGGGTCTTCGTTTCGTCCAATTCCGAGAATATTTCGTTACTAGGATTTCGAAACCAAAAACAGCGAAAACGAGAACTGGCACTTCGGCATCTTGTTAATAGGTTAGTTCCGGAAAATGCACGAATATGACATAAAGTGTGCATAAAACATGTAGGTATCATCAATAATATGGCATAGAACATAAGAAATTATCGATACGTCGGAGACGTATCAAGCATCCCCAAGCTTAGTTCTGCTCGTCCCGAGCAGGTAAAACGATAACAAAGATAATTTCTGAAGTGATATGCCATCATAACCTTGATCATACTATTTGTAAACATATGTAGTGGATGCAGCGATCAAAACAATGGTAATGACATGAGTAAACAAGTGAATCATAAAGCAAAGACTTTTCATGAATAGTACTTCAAGACAAGTATTAATAAGTCTTGCATAAGAGTTAACTCATAAAGCAATAAATCAAAGTAAAGGTATTGAAGCAACACAAAGGAAGATAAAGTTTCAGCGGTTGCTTTCAACTTGTAACATGTATATCTCATGGATAATTGTCAACATAGAGTAATATAACAAGTACAATATGCAAGTATGTAAGAATCAATGCACAGTTCACACAAGTGTTTGCTTCTTGAGGTGGAGAGATAGGTGAACTGACTCAACATAAAAGTAAAAAGAATGGTCCTTCAAAGAGGAAAGCATCGATTGCTATATTTGTGCTAGAGCTTTTATTTTGAAAACATGAAACAATTTTGTCAACGGTAGTAATAAAGTATATGAGTTATGTAAATTATATCTTACAAGTTGCAAGCCTCATGCATAGTATACTAATAGTGCCCGCACCTTGTCCTAATTAGCTTGGACTACCGGATCTTTGCAATGCACATGTTTTAACCAAGTGTCACAATGGGGTACCTCCATGCCGCCTGTACAAAGGTCTAAGGAGAAAGCTCGCATTTTGGATTTCTCGCTTTTGATTATTCTCAACTTAGACATCCATACCGGGACAACATGGACAACGGATAATGGACTCCTCTTTAATGCATAAGCATGTGGCAACAATTATTATTCTCATATGAGATTGAGGATATGTGTCCAAAACTGAAACTTCCACCATGAATCATGGCTTTAGTTAGCGGCCCAAAGTTCTTCTCTAACAATATGCATGCTCCAACCATAAAGGTGGTAGATCTCTCTTACTTCGGACAAGACGGACATCCATAGCAACTCACATGATATTCAACAAGGAATAGTTGATGGCGTCCCCGAAGCATGGTTATCGCACAACAAGCAACTTAATAAGAGATAAAGTGCATAAGTACATATTCAATACCACAATAGTTTTTAAGCTATTTGTCCCATGAGCTATATATTGCAAAGGTGAATGATGGAATTTTAAAGGTAGCACTCAAGCAATTTACTTTGGAATGGCGGATAAATACCATGTAGTAGGTAGGTATGGTGGACACAAATGGCATAGTGGTTGGCTCAAGTATTTTGGATGCATGAGAAGTATTCCCTCTCGATACAAGGTTTAGGCTAGCAAGGTAATTTGAAACAAACACAAGGATGAACGGTACAGCAAAACTCACATAAAAGACATATTGTAAACATTATAAGACTCCATACCGTCTTCCTTGTTGTTCAAAACTCAATACTAGATGTTATCTAGACTCTAGAGAAACCAAATATGCAATCCAAATTAGCAAGCTCTAAGTATTTCTTCATTAATGGGTGCAAAGCATATGATGCAAGAGCTTAAACATGAGCACAACAATTGCCAAGTATCAAATTATCCAAGACATTTTAGAATTACTACATGTAGCATTTTCCAATTCCAACCATATAACAATTTAACGAAGAAGAAACTTCGCCATGAATACTATGAGTAGAGCCTAAGGACATATTTGTCCATATGCTACAGCGGAGCGTGTCCCTCTCCCATAAAGTGAATGCTAGGATCCATTTTATTCAAACAAAACAAAAAAAAAACAAAAACAAACCGACGCTCCGAGCAAAGTACATAAGATGTGACGGAATAAAAATATAGTTTCAGGGGAGGAACCTGATAATGTTGTCGATGAAGAAGGGGATGCCTTGGGCATCCCCAAGCTTAGACGCTTGAGTCTTCTTAAAATATGCAGGGGTGAACCACCGGGGCATCCCCAAGCTTAGAGCTTTCACTCTCCTTGATCATATTGCATCATACTCCTCTCTTGATCCTTGAAAACTTCCTCCACACCAAACTCGAAACAACTCATTAGAGGGTTAGTGCATAATAAAAATTCACATGTTCAGAGGTGACACAATCATTCTTAACACTTCTGGACATTGCATAAAGCTACTGGACATTAATGGATCAAAGAAATTCATCCAACATAGCAAAAGAGGCAGTGCGAAATAAAAGACAGAATCTGTCAAAACAGAACAGTCCGTAAAGATAGATTTTATTAGGCCACCAGACTTGCTCAAATGAAAATGCTCAAATTGAATGAAAGTTGCGTACATATCTGAGGATCATGCGCGTAAATTGGCTTAATTTTCTAAGCTACCTACAGGGAGGTAGACCCAGATTCGTGACAGCAAAGAAATCTGGAACTGCGCAGATAATCCAAATCTAGTACTTACTTTTCTATCAAAGACTTTACTTGGCACAACAAAACATAAAACTAAGATAAGGAGAGGTTGCTACAGTAGTAAACAACTTCCAAGACACAAATATAAAACAAAGTACTGTAGCAAAATAACACATGGGTTATCTCCCAAGAAGTTCTTTCTTTATAGCCATTAAGATGGGCTCAGCAGCTTTAATGATGCACTCGCAAGAAATAGTAGTTGAAGCAAAAGAGAGCATCAAAAGGCAAATTCAAAACACATTTAAGTCTAACATGCTTCCTATGCATAGGAATCTTGTAAATAAACAAGTTCAAGAAGCATAATGCAACAAGCATAGAAAAACTAGACAAGCTCAACTTCAAGATTTTAAGCATATAGAGAGGTGTTTTAGTAACATGAAAATTTCTACCACCATATTTTCCTCTCTCATAATAACTTTCAGTAGTGTCATGAGCAAACTCAACAATATAACTATCACATAAAGCATTCTTATCATGAGTCTCATGCATAAAATTATTACTCTCCACATAAGCATAGTCAATTTTATTGGTTGTAGTGGGAGCAAATTCAACAAAGTAGCTATCATTATTATTCTCATCAAGTGTAGGAGGCATGGTATAATCACAACAAAATTTACTCTCCATAGTAGGTGGCACCAAAAGACCACTATCATTATAATCATCATAAATAGGAGGCAAAGTATCATCAAAGTAAATTTTCTCCTCAATGCTTGGGGGACTAAAAAGATCATGAAAACCAGCTTCCCCAAGCTTAGAATTTTTCATATCATTAGCAACAATGGTATTCAAAGCGTTCATACTAATATTACTACCAGCATGCAAATAAGATTCCCTAGGTTTTTTAATTTTCGCATCAAACAATCCATGTTTTAAATCAGGAAATAGAATAAGAAGCTCATTGTTGTCCATTATGCCAAACTAGTGTAAACAAGAAACAAAAAGATGCAATTGCAGGATCTAAAGGAAATAGCTTTGAGCACAAACACAATGGCGCCAGAAAAGTACTGTTACCTGGAACCGAAGTATGAGTGCCTTTTTACCTTTCCTCCCCGGCAACGGCGCCAGAAAAAGTGCTTGATGTCTACGGGAGCTTCTATTCTTGTAGACAGTGTTGGGCCTCCAAGAGCAGAGGTTTGTAGAACAGCAGCAAGTTTCCCTTAAGTGGATCACCCAAGGTTTATCGATCTCAGGGAGGAAGAGGTCAAAGATATCCCTCTCATGCAACCCTACAACCACAAAGCAAGAAGTCTCTTGTGTCCCCAACACACCTAATAGGTGCACTAGTTCGGCGAAGAGATAGTGAAATACAGGTGGTATAAATAAGTATGAGCAGTGGCAACGGCACCAGAAAAGTGCTTTGCCCAGGACAGTAAACAAGCAGTAGTAACGCAACAGTAGTAACGCAGTAAAACAGTAAACAAGCAGCGATAGCAGTATTTAGGAACAAGGCCTAGGTGATGCGGCCTAAGGCCACGTGGGTTGCCCGATCTCACGAATTGACCGAGGGAAAGGCGGGGGAGAGGAAGAACACGAAGAACACGGCGAAGAACACGATGAACACACGCGAACTCACGCAACACAACCCGATACAATTCCGGTTTACTCCCGATAGCCCGAACCACTATCCCGATAGAATCTCTCAAGGGAGAGACACGCGGTAGAATCCCCGAGAGGAAGATCGGTATACGATCGGTGGAATCACACGAGTGAGAGACCGGTGGTAGAATCACAAGTGTGAGAGACTAATCATATAAGGAGTGCCTTGTACAATAGATTATGATAATCTAAGGAGGGGGTTTCCCTAATCCCAAAGGGATGGTGGAGGCATGAGCCTAGGTTCTCTCAAGTTCAACTCTTACCTAATGAAGGGGGAGGTGGGAGCCTATATATAGGGAGCCACCAAAGGAGGGGTAGTTTAGGCATACAAAGAGATAAAGGGTTCAGATTTGATGCTCTTTGCAGTGGGGCGTCAGGGCCAGCACATGTAGGGCGATAGGGCCGGCGCAGGTAGGGCGGCAGTGCCGTCGTCCTCAGGCGTAGTGGCGGTGCGGCAGTGCCGGTCTTCCCGGCGCGTCTCCTTATCCTCGACGTTCTCTTCCATGCTTCCGCGACCTCGGCCTTGAGTCCTCGAGCCTCCATGGTGTCGTCCACTTCCTCCGTACTTGGCGATGTGTTCCTATCATGGTCATATGAAGGAGGATGAAGTAGCATACCATTCATGAGAGACAATTGTAGGCACGCATAAAGGAGAAGATTCACCTTTGCGTGACGTGTCGGCGTTGACGCACATGATGCGGTGGAGACCGAAGGTCGCCCCGTATCATCTCCCCCCACTTGAAAAAGAGTCGTCCTCGACGATAACTCATCATGACCGGGTAGAGGTGGGAGATGACAACAACTCTTGAATGTGGCATCACTTATCATGAACCCTATCAATAGCACAAGAAAAGCAACGCAACACTCAAAGAGTAGCCAAAGTTCAATGGATTTAGCAAGGGAGCGCAAGTAGAAGGAGGTCACCTTAGCAAGATACCGGTGTGCTCTCATCGAGAGATCTTGTGTAGTAGACGTGTGGGGTTGAACCCATTCATTGACGCTCATCCACAAGTCACGAGTACCTTCACACAACAAAGACCAAGCAAAGTATATGTGTGCGTGATAGAGGAGCATATCATCAAGGACATGTCCATTCATGTTCACAACACCGTTAGCACAACACAAATATAACAAGAATAATGCATATGCAAGGTCAATGTGTAAGAACTCCGTATGGACATCTTCCAAATGCGGAAACACAAAAACTCCAAATTGTGAGACGACTATGATGTCCATCTCATGTAGAAACTCATGTGCATTATTGCACTCAAGGCATCGGAAAGAGAAATTGTTCAACATCCTTGAAGCAATAAGTGGAGAATTTGGCCAAAACGCATAAGAGGAAGTGTCCAAAATATCATCAACATGTGTGCACACAAACCATTGGAAAGAGAAATTTGTCCTCATATTTGGTGCAACACACAACATATCTTCCAAAAAGTTCACCAAAACATTTGCACAACCGTGCGTGCCAACAAACCAAATGAAAGAGCAATTGGTCAACTTGTTTGAGGCAACACCAACGGTAAGAATCACATCATCATGCTTGCAAAAGAACCACAAGAAAGAGAAATTGTTCGGCATGTTCAATGCAAAGCATGGGAAAGGTATTAGAGCCGGGTTCGATCTTGAACTTACTTGTATTATGCTCTCAAGAGCTCGCTTTGTCAACTCGTGCTCAATCGAGGTTGACATTGGCATTCTTGTACCTACACACATAATAGGCAAAGCAAAGAACGTGTGTGCATGGTATATGAACACGTCATCCATCATGATGGTCCATTTCTTTTGCATATCACCATTAGCATTAAGCAAAGCATTATAATAGATATGGTGAATATGCGGGGTAAACACATGAACATGCTCATCATGGATATAGGCAAAGTCTCCAAAATTTGAGAGAGCTATGGGGGCAATCTCATTTACAAGCATATTAACATTATGGCAAACCAAGCATTGGAAAGAGAAAGTATTCAACATTTTGGTTGCACTAATGGGAGAATATTGCAAGCATGTAGCACAAAACATGTTCAAGTTTGTATCATAGCATGGCATGGTCAAATTGTCACAAGCAACTATTTCCACATGATCAACAATGGTGGTATCACAAGGGAAAGTGAAAGAAGCATATGACATAGCAATAGGATCATCCAACTCATGCAAGCACTCACAAATCATCATGTCCACTAGTGGGATCATGGCATCATCAACACCCATAGAGGTACCTTTGTAGTCCCGCTCATATGAGGTAGGTGTTGTGGAAGAGGTAGGCTCGATGTGGCCTCCATGTTCATCTTCAAGCAACAAGCATGGTGTGATATCATCATCTTCATGCACCATGTACATCTTCTCCATGATCGGCGTCTCGTCATCCATGGGACCTAATAAGACACAAGGAAACACACTAGAGGTAGAGGGTAAGTTGTTAGAATTCGAAATGGCCTCACATGACCTATCAACTACCACTCTCATCTCACTCGGTGTATCACTCATGTCCTCAAAGTGGTGTCTCTCGAGCTCACATATAGTGGAGTCACTCATCTCACATATAGTGGAGTCGCTCATCTCACATATAGTGGAGTCCCTCATCTCCATGGTAATGGCGTCGTCGATGTCCGAGCAACCTAGCAAAGAGGAAGACAACACAAGCGGAGTAGAGGTTAAGTTGTTAGAAATCGAAACATCCTCACTCGACTCATGGGGTGTATCACTCTTGCTCTCAAGGTGTTTGAAGTATGCGTTGCACTCGGCTTTTTCTTTGGGTGTCATTTGGGCTTCTCGAGCATCTAGCTCGGCGAAGTATGCTCTCATCTCGGCTTGCTCTTGTGGGGTCATCATGTATATCTCACTAGGATAGGTGTATATGTATGGTGGAAGGAAAACTACACAAGTATCCCACCTTTCAAGAAAGTATCGGAAAAATGGTTCAAGTCAAGAGCAAAGCCAAAATTGTACCGGGGTTACTCACACACACACTCAAAGCACACGCAAACGGCTAAGAACTCTATATGTGGTGGGTAAGGGGTGGATAGCAAACGAAAAAGATCAACGGAAAAGTCTATTGTCAAATGTGGGTAAGATCCAAAGTCAAATGTCAAAAGTGGTGATCTATGTCAAGGAAACACGGAAACACACACAAAGGAGAACAATGGGGTTAGCGCGACCAAGGAAGTGAGCAAGTGACAAAGATGGTCCTAACGAAGACTATAAGCTCGATGTCACGCCAACACAAGAGAGACCGTAGCTTGGTTGCACAAGAAAGAAGCAACAAGATTTGCACAAATGCCACTCTTCTCTTTTCTCTCTTAGTGCTCACAAGCTTTGCACTTCTCGGTATCGGTGGACACACACTCTTTTCTATTTTTTTTTTCTCTTTTTTTTTCACTTTTTTTCTCTATGCTTAGAAGCTTTATTTCTCTCTATGTATATGTCACACTTTTCTTCTTTTGTGTATCTTTCTCACCGAGCTTGCTTCGGAGCTTCGCTCAACACAACGCACACACACCCTCTCACGGTCGTGACACTTGTGCAATGCTTCGCAACGCTCGGAAAGCCACTCTCAATGGGATAGGTACACAAAGAAAGAAACGGGGCTACAAGGGGTAAGGGGGCAAGTTATACCTAGTGAAAAGGTTAGGCGGTGTCAAGCACACGAACTTGCGATGGCGAAGTGGTGGTGTCGAAGTGGCGAAGATGCGCCGGAATCCGGGGTGCCGATGCCGTTGTCGCGGTGTTGATGTAGGCGCGGAAGCGGTTCTCACGGACCAAAGGCACTCCAAAACGGAAACCGGGCAAATTAAGTCAATGCCCGAAAAGTTGGGTCAAAACGAGCGGTCAAAAGTTGGGCTCCAAAAATCGTCAAAAATTAGAGATGGGATATGTGGAGTATTTGGGGGGGCGCTGTTAAAATTTGGAGTCAAACGGGCTCCGGAAAGTTGTCAAAATTTGGGGCAAAAAGTTGGACCAAAACTGAACGCAAATTGGGCGGAGTCCCTGGACTGGGCCGGATGGCACCGGTCTGTGCTCCGGTTTTCGACCGGATGGCCCGGTCAGCGATCCGGTTGACCGGCCAAGGCGATTTCTGCGCGAATTTAGAGAATTGGAAATGAGCTAAATACACCACTAGTCCTAATAGTTGTATTCTAGGTGCAATTTAGTCCTAATTGTTGCAAAACGAGGTGAGATAGTCCCAATAGTTGCCCCAACGTGCAAAAGTAGTCCCAACTGATCCTAATACCGACACGTGGCTTCTGTCTTTTCGCAAAATAGCACCTACACATTTTCCATACCATCTGGCCTAAAGAATGTGGGTCCCACCTGTCAGGTGAGGAAGAAAAATAAAATATATGTGCGCCTGATGGATTCGAACACAAGACCAACTGTTGGCACCCCGCACACAACAACCATCAGTTCACATCATTTGTTTCTGCTGCGCAACAGGCTACCGCCTTATTGACCAGGTGTTTGCTCAATTGCCTGCACCAGCCAGATTTTTTTTTGGAACATTATGCTGTAAGTCTGTAACCCATTTAATATTTACACGTATTATGCGGCATCCACAAAAATACCGCATGTTGATTAAGCTTACGAAAACAAGCTCCTTCTATGAACGTAAGTTTCGTCGCTCGTTGCATCATGCATGTTGTACGAGCACGCCATGTTGGCAGCTGGGTTGGCCGGCCATTGAGCGCCGTGTTGGCGGCAAGGTAGGCGAGTACGTCGCCGAGGTCTCTATGCCCATCGCGGTCAAGTTCCGCTCGCTGAAATCTTACAAGTTCCTCTACTTCTAGTTCAATTCCTATTACTTAGAGCATCTATAGTAGTGCCTGTATTTTTCCGAACCGAAAACACGGAGTTTGGTCTCCCGAATTTTTCAGTTTAAATGTTTTTAGACACCGCGCAGAATAGAAACCGAAAACGCGAACTGAAAAAGGAAAATCAAAATTCGCGGGAAAATTTGCTCCGATGATCATGCGAAAATGAAACCAAATCTTGCTTCGATCGAGCTACATTCGAACATAATTTACAAATACTAATTAAAATACTGCACTAACCCTACTCTGCCTCGTTAATTTGACTAGTTAAACTACGAAATTAGCTCCAGTATTTTTACCGGGGCAGTTCTAGCGGTGGAGGAGGGTTTTTCCTCGCCGGCGACGGCTATGCGAGGACGAGCGCGGCCACCTCGAACGGTGCCGCCTCCGTCGAGCTCCCTCAGGTGAGAGGCAGCTCGTCTTCATCATCGTCGTCGTCTTTGCCATCGCCGCGCGGCGGAAGCGCCGGCAGCGGTGGGCTGCATGAGCCGGCGGGGGGCACCTAGGCTTCCCCTTCGCGCACCTCCGAGCGCGCCGGCCGGCGCGTGAACCTACGCGGCCACTTGTGTGCCACCCGCCTCCAAGCTCCGTCGGAGAGCGCCCGCCTCGCGCGATCCGCCTCCGACCGCACACCCGACGGACGTGGTGGCGATTTCCCGCCGAGTACTGACTACTGATTTTGGGGCTAAAATAAAAAAGAGATAAATAGACCGCTAGTCCCAATACTTGTTCTCTAGCTAGAATACTATCCTTGCGAAGATCTTTTCAACATTTTAGAATATATTTAAAAGTCATTTTAAAAATCACTAGCATACGCTCCTGGGAGCAAAAATACCACGTCCAAACATTAGCCGGTGAACAACATTAGCAGGTGTCTTAAGCTGTTGGTACATTTTAAAAACAACGACATAGGATTTGTTGACTTTGATATTCTGTATAAGAATAATACACATAAGTTCAATATTATGACAGAAAAAATCACAAGAGCTTGTGGTAGCGGTGTCCGTGCTGGTTAATAGATCTTCGGTTCGAATCACTATGCTAGCTCCTTCGTTTTTATTTCTTCCCTCTCACCTGACAGGCGGGACCCGCATCGTCAGGCGTCAGCACGGTCCAACGTGGTAAAGAAAATATGGAGGGGCCATTCTGAAAGAAGTCCGATGCCACGTGTCCGCACCAAAGACCATTAGGACTGGTTTTGCACATTGGAACAACTTTTGGGACTATCTAACCACATTTTACAACTATTGGGACTAAACTGTACCTAGAGTACAAGTATTAGGACTACTGGTGTATTTAGCTCATTGGAAATTGGAGCCTGGGGCGCGTGGTGAATCAAGGTGCTGCGGGCTGTAGCGATGCGGAGGAGGCGTTGAGCCGCAGGGCGGCTGGTGCGTGCGCAGCAGCAGCAGTTTGGGCACGGCAGCAGCGTGGTGAGAAGAGCGAGCGGGGCGGGATGGGCTTGGAGCGGCAGGAGCTGGGCGCGCGGCCAGGGGCGGAAGCTGGGCGGCGCGCGATGGAATCAGGCGGCCGGCGTGCTGTGTGGCGGCAGGGTGGGCTAGGCTGGGAAGAAGCTGTGCGCGCGGCAGCAGCAGCGTGAGCGCAAGCGGGCGGCAGCGGATGGGACCCGGCGATGGATCGACCGGGGGCGCGCGGAGAAGAGCCTGGCCGGCGTGGCTGCGCGTCCGCGGTCGCGAGTGGGCCAGGGGCGGCGGCGCGGTGGGCCAGGAGCGGGGCGCGGGCGTTGACTCGAAGGAGCCCGAGCACGAAGAACAGCCTGAAGAACAGACGCAAAATAGAGCCAAAAATGCTCAGATTTCGGGAGAAATAGGTCAAATTGGAGCCCGAAAAATTGAGGAAGTGTAGATCAACCACTAAGAACACAGATCTGTGGACCAAAACCACAAAAAACGCAACAAATCCGAAGATCAATTTTCGAGCTATTTTTTTTGGGGCAATTTTTGGAGAAATTTTTTGGGCGAAATTGGAGAGATTCGAGGGTCAAATTCGTGGCAACCTTTGCTCTGATACCATATGATGCGGTCTAAGGCCACGTGGGTTGCCCGATCTCACGAATTGACCGAGGGAAAGGCGGGGGAGAGGAAGAACACGAAGAACACGGCGAAGAACACGATGAACACACGCGAACTCACGCAACACAACCCGATACAATTCCGGTTTACTCCCGATAGCCCGAACCACTATCCCGATAGAATCTCTCAAGGGAGAGACACGCGGTAGAATCCCCGAGAGGAAGATCGGTATACGATCGGTGGAATCACACGAGTGAGAGACCGGTGGTAGAATCACAAGTGTGAGAGACTAATCATATAAGGAGTGCCTTGTACAATAGATTATGATAATCTAAGGAGGGGTTTCCCTAATCCCAAAGGGATGGTGGAGGCATGAGCCTAGGTTCTCTCAAGTTCAATTCTTACCTAATGAAGGGGGAGGTGGGAGCCTATATATAGGGAGCCACCAAAGGAGGGGTAGTTTAGGCATACAAAGAGATAAAGGGTTCAGATTTGATGCTCTTTCGGTGGGGCGTCGGGGCCAGCACATGTAGGGCGATAGGGCCGGCGCGAGTAGGGCGGCGAGTGCCGTCGTCCTCGAGCGTAGTGGCGGTGCGGCAGCTGCCGGCTCTTCCCGGCGCGTCTCCTTATCCTCGACGTTCTCTTCCATGCTTCCGCGACCTCGGCCTTGAGTCCTCGAGCCTCCATGGTGTCGTCCACTTCCTCCGTACTTGGCGATGTGTTCCTATCATGGTCATATGAAGGAGGATGAAGTAGCATACCATTCATGAGAGACAATTGTAGGCACGCATAAAGGAGAAGATTCACCTTTGCGTGACGTGTCGGCGTTGACGCACATGATGCGGTGGAGACCGAAGGTCGCCCCGTATCACTAGGGATTAGACTTTCACTAGTGGACACTCTCAACTTTGATCACATAACAGAATAGATAAATGCATACTCTACACTCTTGTTGGATGATGAACACATTGCGTAGGATTACACGAACCCTCAATGCCGGAGTTAACACTACTAGAAAAAAGGCTTTCAGTGGCGCACCACATATAGCCATCAGTGGCGCACTAGTGGTGCGCCACTGTTATCACGCCACTGCTAACACATAGTAGTGGCGCACTAGGGGTGCGCCACTACTAGCCTAGATACTCGTGGCGCACCGCCCGGTGCGCCATTGACATGCCCACCGGTGCGCCACTACTACTCCAAAGTGGTGCGCCACCGTTGGTCGAGGCGGTGCGCCACCACCGTGTAGAAGAGGTGCGCCACCGCTGCGCTTTGCGTGCGCCACCGGTCCAGCTAGTAGGTGCGCCACTCGCTGCGTTAGTACGTGCGCCACCGCCCTCTCCGGGACGTGCGCCACTCGCTACTTATCCTTGTGCGCCACCGCTAGTCTCGGAGAGGATCACGGGGCAGTGCGCCATCGGATCGCAGCGATGCGCCATCGCTACTTAGTGGTAGTGCGCCACGGATGGTCCACTAGTGCGCCACCGCTAGGATTTCGAATTTTTTTTTGTATCTTGGCAGGTATTTATACAGAGTTGTATATGACAAGTACAATAGCACAATACAGGATATATAACAACATATAAACAACAAGCACAGACTTATCCATACATAGTTCTTCACATTAGCCCCACATGATTCACAAGCATTCACATTAGAGGTTACAATGCAAGTTACGGTGTTACAAGTCACAAATGAGCTAGTAGTGGCACAAGGTCGATCATCTAAACTAGCATCACATAGAAGAGAGCTAGAGTCACTACTAGCACCGTCCCGATGAAAGTGGTCTTCATCCGGTTCCTCCTCCGCTCCGTCCTCTCTCCCGCGAGATAGCGTGCGTATCTGTCTTCGGCCTCCGCTCTAGTGGTGTACCCTTTGTAGCTGTTACCGCTAAAACGGTGAACCTGTCTCCGACACTCCTCCCGGCCGTTGTAGACTCCGGGAACCTTGCCCTTGTACACGACATACCACGTCATATCTGCGTACATATGCACAAGCCAAAGAAACATTAGTGCACGCTCATAGATGTTTGCAACGAATAAGAGCAAACTCAAAAACGATCCAAGTAGTATGAACTAAAAGGCATGCCTCATACATTGTTGGTCGGAACAAATATTAACATTTAGGGACGGAGTAAGTGAAACCAAGTAGGATGCACAATAGATTGATACTTGTGTCATCGCACCAGGTTCACTTACCCCTCCCCCAAGTGTATAGGTGACCAACATTCTAATCATCGGCATTTTGAGATACCAAAGCAAATAGAAGAATGACAAGGGCCTCATACTTTGTCAGTCCAAACAAATATTAACATTTAGGGAAGGCGTCAGTGAAACCAAGTAGGATGCACAAGAGATTGATACTTGTGTCATCGCACCAGGTTCACTGACCCCTCCCCCAAGTGTATAGGTGACCAACATTCTAATCATTGGCATTTTGAGATACCAAAGCAAATGGAAGAATGACAAGGGCCTCATACATTGTTGGTCGAAACAAATATGAACATCCCGGGATGGCGTTAGTGAGGCCGGTAGGATGCACAAGAGATTGATATTTGTGTCATCACACCAGGCTCACTAGCGACACCCTGAGTGTACAGCTTGACCGAACATTCTAATCATCGGCATATGCAAACAAAATTAACGACCAAATCAAGTGCGGAAAACGATAGAGCCATATATATAAGTTCACAAACATAGCCGAACTAGTAATTAAACCGACATGCCAGTAAAGTGCTGGATAAAGTTTATTACAACGTAAGCTCGTCTTTAGTTCACAACTACATAACTAGGCTCGCACATCAAGACTTTTGCGGAGCGTGGATAAAACCGCCGCCTTTCTTCAAGCACATCCATGAGCGGTAGTCGTCACCCTCGCATTTGGAGCATTGTGTCTATGTCACTATTTGACGGCCGATAGCCGGCGCGTAACTCCCGCGCTTCTAACGACATCTTGATGGATGATTTCACAAAACTCTACTTGGATGCGGAAGAAGTCTTGCTTGATGCCGTCGTCGGGACCCGCGCCAATTTGTTGGCCCGGTCTCCGAGATGCTCGTGTAGCGTAAGCCGCCGTCGGTCCCGTATGAACTTATCCATGTGATAGAGGGCGTAGTAGGCATCCTTGTTACTAGAAGGCGGCTTCTTGACGCGAGGAAACTTTGTTTGGTGCTTGAACACATGCTTCCCGTACCTAACATTTGGCCTCTCGCATGTTGCCTTTCGCTTTGACGTAGGCATTGAGAGCATCATCAAGTACGGCCTTGACATTCGTGTAGTCCGTGGTTGACTTACCGTCCGCATCGAGGTATGTGGCCACGGAATGCTTCGGGGTTATGGAGATGAGTGTGCAGGTTTTGTCTCTGCGTAGAACACATAATGTTTAAGAACATGACGATTGAAATCTAAAAAAATCACGAGTTAAGACCGGTACGGTGAGGGGGTGACTTACTCGGGAAATACAGGTAGAGGATGTTAGACTTCTTCTCGGTTCGCTAGAAAGAAGTCTTTGAGGTATCCACTCGCGACCGCCTGGCCTCCGCGGTGGCCAAGTGGACGGCACGCATGTAGAAGGGGTCGGCTATCGCGATGTCCGGATGTTGTTTCTAATGATCCGCATCGCCTTGCCGAGCGAGTATAGGCGAATGAAGGTGTAGTGCAGCGGATAACCGTTCAGACATGGCAAAGATGTCATCATACCGCGAGAAGATCTTCTCCGCGAAGCCACTATCGACAAAGCCATGGCCCGAGGGCACCTTGGCAATATACACTCGGGTATCCATTATCTTTCTCCCCGAGACGCCGCTCCTCCATAAACCGAATACCGTCAACCGGAGATCGCATAGGACCGGGTGCAGCATCGTACAATCTTTTGAATTAGCATCCGCTCACCCGACACATGCACCCTCGCCTCGATATTCTTGGGCACCGGTGGCCCGTCCCGAGCACGGATAGGTGCCGGCCGGGCCGGCGGACTTGTCGTCCTTCTTCTTTCTTTCCGTCCCTTCGGCCTCGTATTTATCGGGACTGCATTCTCCTCTTCGCAAGCCTTCTTCGCGTGTGTTAGGACCGATAACACTTCTCACCTCGCTATCGGCTGAGTCTCGGTGAAGTCGGCAGCTGGAGGCGTCTCCCGAGAACGTAATAGGCGCCGCTTGTTGCAAAAGGTTTTCCCCTCGGCGGCAGCTTGAGAGGGTTGGCTACCGAGATCGTAGTCCATCACCCCAAAATCGAAGTTGCGTCCAGGTTGGCGAACGTACTGTCCTCGTCCGACCGTCGTTCGGATCCCGTGCCATCCGCATGTCCACATCAGCCGATGGCGGCACCGTTGGGGTGGTCTTGCCATGGCTTGGCGCCGGCATGGCTTGGGGTGCTGTCCGTGGGGTGGTGTCGCCGCCCCCAAACGAATCCGGCTCTTTGGCCAAACCATGGACCAATTGAAGCATTGGTGGAGGGCAAGGACCCGATCATCTTCGTCGGCACCATCGGGTTGAAAGGGAGGTACCACGTCGTCGTAGCCGCTAAGCACCCGAATCGGCTGAATCCTATACACGTCGGGTTGCATGGGTCTACCGTGTAATCGGCGGTTGCTCGGTTGAACGATTTTGGCCTTGGCAACATCGATCAACTCGCCGTTCACAAAGTGCAGGAGAGTGCATGGGACGTCGACGGCGGAGCTCGTGGAAAACATGTAGGGCGTTAGGGATGGCTAGCTAGTCAAAGGATGGGATATGGAAGTCATTGGCCGAGGGTTGGTTACCGTGATGGCGTCCAGCTCGGCTAAGGTCGAGGCACCGCCGGCGACGGGCGTGCAACTGATGGAGTGGCCGCTTGATGGCGCGGTGCCGGCGGCGTATTATCCGCAGCGACGGGTGCATTGAGCTGAAGTAATGGCGCCGCGGGAGACACCAAGGTTGGCGCCGCGGGAGCCACCACGGTTGGCGCCGCGGGAGCCACCAAGGTTGGCGCCGCCGGAGACACCATTGTTGCCGCCCGCGGACTCACCGATGGCTCCACGTTGTGGGAGTTGCCGCCCGCGGAACCGGGAACCGGGGGTTCCCCCTTTTGTCCTCCCTTATACCACGCGGCCCGGACCGGCAACCAAGGTAGGGATGAGGAGCTAAGCGTCGTGCCCACTTGGTCCTCCACTTGCCGTCGTTGCGTCCTCTCGTTGGGTCTCCACGATTTGTTGCACTTGTTGCCGCACTTGCTCCTCGACCAATGTCGGGATCTCGCGCAACTTGTGCCTTGAGCCGTGCGACCTCCTTCTCATCGATGGTGGCCTTTCTCTCCTTTTTCCCCGACTTATAGTATTCCGACCATTTCATAGAGCATCCTTCGCCGGCCACACGACCAGCTGACGTCGGCTTACTCAATGGATCCCTCTTCTTGTGGGCATTCAACGCCCTATTTAAAGGGTTGTCCCAAGGGGCACACCTGCGAGAGCTCGTGGACCCCGCGCCGCTACTAGCTTCCTTTTCACTTTCCGCAGCCGATCTCCTTAGCCTACGGGAGGAACATGCATGAACCATTTAGAAATTTGGATTCATCAATAAGAATGCAACCATAAAGGAGCTAATTAAGCGGGTGCATTCCTTACCGTAAGAGCCTCAAACTCCTTCACATCCCGGAGTGGTGGTGAGCTCCTTTGTTTTCGGGTCAAGACGGTGCACGGGCCGTGAGAAAGTTCCTGGTTTGCTTGTTTTTGTATTATGGAAGAGGAGGCTCGAGGCCGTTCTTCACACGCTCCTTATCCGCGGCGTCCCATTTCGGTTGCGCCACCCTAAAACCGCCACGACCAAGTTTGTGGGTGCCTAAGTTCAGTTTTCGCATGTCCTTCCCCCACTGACTAGAATCCGACGTTGACTCGCTCTCGCACTTGATCTTGAAATCAGCGTAGTCTTGCTCTGGTGATCGAGGGATTTGACTCCTTGATCTTCTCGTAACTCTCACCATTATTAATCATTTTCTTCACTCGGTTC
>NC_061511.1:111270584-111364762 GCF_022539505.1 Lolium rigidum
GAAATAAAAAGTGTTATATATGAAAATTGATCAGAAAATATTCTGAACATGAATATGCCATCCATTCATCTGTTTGCATCTCGCATCATGTCGAGACGTGATAGTTATGCATGTTCACCTCACATAATATGCGGAGTATTTCGGACACCGACTAGGGTTTTCCCTACTCCGTTTAATATTGAAGTAGCTCAACCTTGCCATGCTATTGCCATGCTAATCCACCCTTAAATTTGCCGGTAGAAATGCAACTCCAAACCTAATTTGTTGCCCGGGTTCCGACTCCGATTAATTGGATAAGTTGCATCGCATCAAAATTGCCATGTCCTGCATATCATCTTGATCAGGCCGGATCTTCTTTATTCGTAGTCGTAAGACTTGCATACGTTGTGTGTGTTCCAGCATTTGCTTCTTCCTGAGATAGGATCACGAAGTGGTGTTGTGAGATACGACAAGTTCTTCTCAGTAGCCTTTTCACAAAGTGAGCCCTCCTCTTCACCTATTTTATATTTTGCTCTCCCTCGCACTCGCTATACATAGGTTGCGCTTCTTTATGGAGTCACGTGTCCTATTCCACTTGTTACCATAATAATCCTATATGCATCATTCCTTACCTATAGCCGTTGCTTGATGTTTGAGCCTTGCGAATCGTAGGGCATGTTTAGGCTGCGTTGTTTATCACGATCTGTTATCGGGATATGTTGGGTTATTGGGAGGTTATCACATGCTATATCAGTTGTTGGAGATACACATGTTTTACTTACTTATTAACAACTAAAATTGTAAGCAGAGGCATTTGTGAGCCCCTTTGCGAAAGCATCGGAACTTTGACTCTCTAATGTCCCCTAGGACCCGAGTTCTCAGTTATACGTTCCGAGACCGAGCGCTCTACCCATGCGTGGGGATTCACTGGGACCCCCCTCACCGATTACCTTTTCTCAAGTTAGTTGAAAAGGGGGCCACAACCTTGGTTTTATTTGGCGCATGCATGTTTATATACTGTTGCCTTCGGGTGTTTATATTCTGTTGCCTTCGGGTGTTTATATTATGTATTGTACTGCATAATTGCTAGACGACTTATCTAGTGCTTGGTCGTTACTGTCCGCCTAGACGCCTACGCAACCTCTGGGTCCGTCTCGGAGTACGGCCGAACTTCGTCACGGTAGCTTGAGCTGGGTGGCCCCCTAGACTTTCTTGTTGAACTCGGGAACGGTCTTGTTGTGAGACATCCACTCGTCGTAAGTGGGTCGAGGCATGCGTATGGTTACATTTGGGCAACCCTGCAGGTGTGCATCTTATCAATTAGCCGTGTCCTCTAGTGTGTTCTCGTGTGTCTTCATTATGTTCCATGGATGACGAGACGCCGATCATGGAGAAGATGTACATGGTGCATGAAGATGATGATATCACACCATGCTTGATTGAAGATGAACATGGAGGCCACATCGGAGCCTACCTCTTCCACAACACCTACCTCATATGAGCTGGGACTCACAAAGGTACCTATATGGGTGTTGATGATGCCATACAAGGTCAACCTCGATTGAGCACGGGTTGACCAAAAGAGCTCTTGAGATCATAATACAAGTAAGTACAAGATCGAACCCGGCTCTAATACCTTTCCCATACTTTGCATTGAACATGCCGACCAATTTCTCTTTCTTATGGTTCTTTTGCAAGCATGATGATGTAATTCTTACCGTTGGTGTTGCCACAAATATGAGGACCAATTTCTCTTTCCGATGGTTTGTGTGCGCACATGTTGATGATACTTTGGACACTCTCCCTATGTGTTTTTGCCAAATTCTCCTCTTATCGCTTCAAGGATGTTGAACAATTTCTCTTTCCGATGCCGTGAGTGCAATAATGCACATGAGATGGACATCATAGTCGTCTCACAATTTGGAGTTTTTGTGTTTCCGTATTTGGAAGATGTTGAAATGGAGTTCTTACACATTGACCTTGCACATGCATTATTCTTGATAAATTTGTGTTGTGCTAACGGTGTTGTGAACATGAAAGGACATGTCATCGATGATGTGCTCCAATATCACACACAAACATACTTTGCTTGGTCTTTGTTGTGTGAAGCTACAAGTGACTTGTGGATGAGCATCAACGAATGGGTTCAACCCCACACTTCGACTACACAAGATCTCTCCATGAGAGCACATCGACATCTTGCTAAGGTGACCTCCTTCTACTTGCGCTCTTTTGCTAAACCCGTGGAACATTGGCTATGCTTTGAGTGTTGCTTGTCTTTTCTTGTGCTATTGATAGGGCTCTTGACAAGTGAAGCGACATTCAAGCGTGGTTGTCATCTACCTCCTATACACGTTCATGAAGAGCTATCGTCGAGGACGACTCTCAAGTGGGGGAGATGATACGGGGCGACCTTCGGTCTTCACCGCATCATGTGCTTCTTCGCCAAGATGGCACGCAAAGGTGAATCTTCTCCTTTATGCGTGCCTAAAATCGCCTATGTGGAATGATATACTACTTCATACTCCGTCACTTCTTGATGATAGGAACTTAACGACAAGTACGGAGGGAAGGAAGGATGGCACGGAGACCCGAGGACGCAAGGCCGATGTCACGGAGGCATGGAAGAGAAAAAGGAAGAGGAAGGGCTGGACGCTCCAGGCCGGCACTGTCGCTGCACCATGGCCGGCACTGCCTCCCCCTCCGGCACTACCGCTGCACCAACGCCGGCACTGCCGCCCGACGCATCCCGGCACTGCCGGCACTGCCGCCGAGGCCGCGGCCACTTACAATATGAACCCTAGCTGCCACATGTATGGCTGTGTGCTTGTATCTTTGTTTCCCCAAAATACCCCCTCCTTAGTGGTTCCCTATAAATAGGCACCCACCCCCTCCTTCATTAGGTTAGACATAACTTGAGTGAGAACTTGGCTTATGCCTCCACCATCCCTTTGGGATTAGGGAAACCCCCTCCTCTCTTAGACACAAATCTATGAGTTGTATCAAGGCACTCCTTATATGATTTATCTTTCGCACTTGTGATTCTACCGCGGTCTCTCACACGTGTGACTCCATAGATCGTATATCGATCTTTCTCTCGGGGATTCTACCTCGTGTCTCTCCTTGAGGGATTCTATCGTGATAGTGGTTCGGGCTATCGGGAGTAAACCGGAATTGTATCGGGTTGGTGTGCGTTTGCGTGTGTTCATCGTGTTCATCGCCGTGTTCTTCGTGTTCTTCCTCTCCCCCGCCTTTCCCTCGGTTAATTCGTGAGATCGGGCAACCCACGTGGCCTTAGGCCCCATCAAACTTTATGCGTGAGAGTAGGAATTCCTTTTACTTATCCCGCGGTTTTCCTACTCCTGGGGCTTACAGACTTGGTATCAGAGCATGGACTGCCTTTTGGAGCCTTTGCAGCGGACGAGTTTTACTCTGTTCATACCTGTTTCACCTAGGTTTGGACGTGTTCGGGGAAACCGTAGTGCCATAAGGAAAAATTATTTTTTCAAAATTTATGTACTATGTTTTCTTCAATATCATCTGTTATCAATCTCCACATATAATCTGTTCCTTTGCAGATGCTGGTATTTTCATACTAGCATGTTTCTCCCCGTTGTTCCGGCGCCATCTCGACCACTTCTTTGTTCCAGAGCCTGCTTTCTTTTCGTTATCATCATGGAGCTACCGTATACTCCACCAACCTGCGCTTCTGAGGCGCCAAGGCAGGTTGTGGGTTCCTTATCCCGCACCGCCAAGACAAGCTGCAATGCCTGCTCAAGCTGGGTATGCTCCCCGCGCCGCACACGCTGGGTATGCTCCCCGCCCTCCCACCCCGCAGCTAGCGCAGAGGACCTACCAAACTCCGCCAAGGCATGCATATGGTGGACCAAGACCGATGGGTCCATGCGCCGACCCCACGTGCTACAAGTGTGGCCAGGCAGGGCACATCTCTACCTTCTGCCCTCAGAAGCTGCCGCCACCACCACCTCGCTCTACTCCGACACAAGCAATGGTTCGTGCACCAGCTCCGGGCCGTGCCTTCAACAACAACACCAGGCAAGGTCCAAGGGCTGCTCGCGTCAACAACATCAACGTCGAGCAAGCTGAGAAAGCTACCGATGTCGTTCTTGGTACTTTGCTCGTTAACTCTATCCCTGCAAAAGTTCTGTTCGATACAGAAGCATCTCTTTCGTTTGTCTCTTCAAGTTTTGCTGATACACATGGGTTAGTACAAGAGATCTTGCCATCTAATCTTGTGGTTCACTCTCCCGGAGGACAAATGATATCTTCGAAGATAAGCCATGGTAACCAAATTCAGATTGGGAACCATTCATTCCAAGCACTACAAGAAATGTGTTGACTTGCGACCCTTCATTTTTGTCATTGAATCGTCACTACATTCAATATATGACGTTTTTATGACAAAAAATGGATCGTCAAAAACGGAGCGTCAGGAATCAACCAACATGACCTTCTACTTGGAATCGTCATAATCGTCCATGACGATATTGCATCGTCATAGCATCTATGACGATCCAATATCGTCAGTAGCAATCTAGCCATGCCACATCAGATCCTACCTGGCTAGTCTGACGTGGCAAAATTATGAAGAAATCAAATCGTCGTGATCCAAAATCAGCCCGGTCCATTTTGGTGGTCTACATGGGCTGAGCCCATTAATACCAGCCTTTTTTTTCTTGGCTTAGCATTTTATTTGGTCCGTTCGTGTTTTGGGCCTCAGCCTTTTTACAGGTTTTTCTATTTTGGGCCTTGGCCTTCCTACAGTCCCAGGCCCACGTCAGATTTTATTTTCCAACAAATTGATAGCAATTAAACAACAGATGGTTTAATCAGAATCGAGAAATACATGAAATTATTTTGAAGAGAGACATAATAAAATACACAGTTGACATGTACAAGACACGAGGATGCAACTGAATGTTACAAAAATATAAACCCACCGCATGAAGATATCCCTACAACAGACAACATCCATCATCAGTAGAATCACCAAGAACTAAAGAACGACCTTCCGGCCGGCCAGACTCAGCTCCCAACCTCCAGGTCCCCTTTTTGCGGCTGCTTCATCAGGACCTCTCCCGTCCACCAACACCATGGAAACATGCCAACTTCTCCCCATGTGCACCATTCCCTCCGGCATCGCTTAGCAGCGGCTGGCTACCTACCACAGTACCACCACCAGTCCAAGAACAAGCCTGCACAACAACAACCATCCGAAGGTCAAGCCAACAATCAAAACCATTCAAGAAACAGATACTGGCCAGAATAACAGTTTCACAGTTCAGTGAAGTGAAATAAGAGCATGACCACAAGGGAAATAAAAGAGTATCACTCATCTAGATACTATCGCAGGATTGAGTAACAGTAAAACAGAGCGACCAGGGCCATCACACAGCGATTTCACGCTTTGGACCGTCCGATCCGCTCGTCTAACGGTCCAGATCGTCCCGCATATTTACCTGGGCCTCGTTAGTCGTCTCAGTTCAACTATAACAACGGACCAACGTGTATGGGCTTATACTCTGGAGATCGACTTAGATGACTGAAGGTGAACTGGATTTGCAACAGTTAAATGGGCCGCCGTACTCTCTCCTCGTTGGTCAGCCCAACGTCGAAACGCCATCTCGCCGGTTCATATAGTCCGATCTGAAGTTGCTAAAAAAAATAGTCCGATCTGAAACCGCCGGAGGCGTAATAATGGTGATAAATCTCGACTGTCTCCCTGCCGTAATAATGGTGATTAAGCTCGGCCTGCACTATTGCACGACTTTAATATCCGTTTGCCTCATGTTTTCTCATTCTTGGATGGAGGCGGCGGATACATGCCCATGTTTGTTTTGGCTTCCACCTCCGTCTTGTGCTCTTGTGGATTCAAGAGTCATCTTCTTCCCCGTCAAACCCAAGACCTGACCGTTCTTTGCAGCTGGTTAGTCCCTTCGCAGCGCCCTACCCTAACTCAATTTCAGCCCCTTATTTTTTGCAATGTTGTTGTATAAATATTCTCAGGTCTCCCTTTGGAGAGAAGAGAGTACCAGAATTGAGTGCAAGTCTGCAACCACAACCGGGGAGCTTGATTTATTTGCTAAGATCTCTTATCTGTTCATGACTGCATTTTCTCAAGTTTTTGTTTGTAAATAATCATGTGAAGTTTCTTTCCATTCAGATGGAAAAGATGTCGATCAATATGTTATCGAGTCTGGCAAAATGACTATCGTTGATGTTTCGACAAAGAGATGAAAACTGTTTTGGGATGCGATCAGGTTCTCTTCTCACTTTGTGCATTTTCTATAGTTCAATAAAAACTTTCCATTAGCATATGTAACTATGTTTCTTGTTTCCAATAATTATCTTTCTTTGTAGAAGGTTCCAGAGTTTTTGTTGAATCCAATTTGCCTCACCTGTGCAGAAATAACGACCAAACCTTTTAACAGCAATGTTGCATCAGGTGCTACAAGAAAAATAGGAAAAACGAGAATATTATACTTGCCAAGTTGCCATCCGACACCACCCCTCCTGCCATTTTTTGATTTGAGGAGCTCACTTTGTTAGATGTCATTGATCTCACATGCGACTCTTTCTTAGCAATTCCCCTTAATTTATATAGAATCAAATGCACATGATTGGTGTGTAGGAGCAGTGAGGTTGTGATGACTTCGTGTATTGGCTTGCAATCCAGTATTTAGCTAAATCTCAAGGTACACTAAAAAGGGTATATTTTTATGCTCCAACATGTTGACTTAAAATGATTCATTCTTTCCACAAGTAATAAATACAAACACACTTGCTCCAAGTAGGTAGTATCGGTTTAATTTTTATCTTGAGATAGATTGAGACAAGCCGGCATCATTGCATACATATCAAGGATGAGCAGTAAACAAATCAACCAGAGATATTTTGTGCATATAGTGGAATCAGGTGTCTCAATATCAACTAAGTAAATTTAAGATGAATCTATGCTCCCTTGGTTAATTTCAGATTTCTTGGTTTCCTCATTTCTAAAATTAGCTAACAACAATTCTTTGTGTTAATTATTTGACTAAATTGAGAAGTAAACTTTGGCTTTTAGATTTCATGCATTCATATGTTTTGTGTATATCATGTACACTCTCAACTTTGTGCCATATATAGATGTTACAATTAGGGGTGTAAATGGATATGATAATTTCTCGCGCCGAAACCGGCCCCGAATATCCGATTTTAAAGAATCCGGCGGATAAGGATATCCGATTCCGAAGTGGTGCTCCGAATACGGTATAGAATATGGTATAGCAAATAGCATGCAGATATGGATTATCCGATATTTAATTAGGATAATTCTAAGGTTTTAAACCGGATAATCTGATTTTTCAGTCAAAAGACAATGCTAACTCACAAGGTTAGTAGTTATTGAGTTTCCAAATTCATTTGGCGAGCATGTTTAGCTCTATCAATTCTTAAGTTTTAACGTAAATTGTGTCTCTTTTTTCTTAACTATACAAGACTTAAAGTTTAAATCCCTCTCAAGATTTGCAAAAACTATAACTATCTACCGATGAAAGCATATATCCGACTATGTTTGTTTTCGGACCGAATCTGCCCCATTTCCGATTCGAATCCGCAGTCCGATATATCCGCATTCGAATCCAAAACCGATCAATATATGCTCCGATTCGGATCCGAGAAAAATATATGGTAAATGATATGGTATGAGCAAAATCCGATCCGATCCGTTTACACATGTAACTTACAATCCACTATTTACCTCTTTACTGTACGGAACATCAGAACTTGTGTCCCATCAGGTTTCATTTGTTTGACACTATTTATGATCAAGCTACTTCCTTACTCTTGTCTACACATATAAGCTCTATTTTGAAGCATCCCAAATGTACTTTAAGGCATTGCACACAACACATGCAAGCACATGGGCTTTCACTGAACCTTACGGCTCAAGTGTCCTCTCTATTGTACCTGCAGTGAGATTCAAGGATTCTGGAAAATTACAAAAGTTAAGCAATCGTCATTCAAGACTTGGCACATTCACGTATATGAGCTTCCTACTGAGAGCAAGGATGGAGATAGAAAGTAACTTACGAAGTAGCTTTTTTACAGTGAGATGTACACCAGACTTATCGGCAAGTGGCCAACTGATAATTTTGTTTATTTAATTATTAATGATATGTACACCCCTTTGGTGATCCCGGTTGAATTGAATATGTATGCAACTTGTGTGGCTGATGTACAATATTTTACATGATTAATAGACAAAATTTCTTTAAGAATATGTTTAAGGTTAGGTATATTCTATTTACTGCATTGTGACTTTGCAGAAAAAAAGTAGTACAAAAGATATCAAATACTCTTATGCAAAAAGAATCACAAAATAGGACTCGACACAGAAGTTGTTATATGAAGTTCACGTTGAAGTGGAAAGCACATGCCGATGAAGTGAATATAATTTTCTACCTCAACACAGAAATTGAAAAGGGAATATTTTTCTACTTTCACAATGTTGACCTTTTGAACTAATAAATTCTGATCATGACATAAATCGACATATGTGCCAGCACTAATAAGATGGTCCTTTGAGTTTTTAAAACAAATACGCTCCACAATCTACACCCAGGCATTGTAATTCAAATGGTTCAAAACTTATCATATGTTTTTACTTCTCAACTATTTTCAATTATTTATGTCACATATTTTTCATTATAGACGGGCGCGGCAAAGCGCGCTTTAATGGTCTAGTAACATCATGCAGCCAATAAATTCAGAAAGAGAGAAATGGAGTAGGAGTACATTATTTTCCATTTTACACAGATCATATCTTGACAGAAAGTCGGAAATAAAGCAACAGGTACAGCACAACAAATAGCAGTAACCAGAAAGTAACATCCAAAGCTTCCATAGCACATTTGGACTTGGATCAAAATATAATGCATGGCATCATGTCCCATGAACCAAGCATCGGAGAGGAGAATGGGATAGAGAGATGACTTAACTAATCCAGAGAAGATTGTTGCTTCAGTTGCAGCACAGTGAGCTCAACACTGAGAAACCGGTGCCATGGTTGTCATCATCTGAAATTATAAAAAAACCTCAGAACATGGCTGCCATGTCTCATTATAATAAGAAAATATTGAAAGAGAAACTCGAAAACATGAACAGAAGTTTGAATGTCTAATTCACATAACTATGTCGAAAGCAACCAGTTCATCTAAAAAAATGATGAGTTTCTAAAACTAAACATTAAGTGCCCAACATCACAAAAGACAGAAGTACCCAGCCTCGTGAAGAAACATATTGTTCATTTGACCACATATATGAATGTAGTCATTATATCACATAACAAACCAAGCCAATATATTTCGCACCAAGCAGAAAATTTATGGGAGTTAATCATAATTTTACAAGGTGTATCAAAGGACATAACTGACCGTTACTCATAACATAGATACCTTAGTACATGATTAACCCTCCCAAGTTTCAATAGTATTTGTATAGGACCGTAAACCAAAGAATAAGAACACTTGAATTCTGGACAGGAGTGTCGCACAATTTACACTTGGATACTGAACTACCAAGCGAGTGATGCCAATTTACATTATTAGAACAGAAATGATTACCCAAAATCTAATAAGGTTGATTTCATATATGACAGCAATTGTCCCATGTTTGGCCATGTGCAACTCTTCCGTTACCAAAAGCATGCCTCCCCAACAAAATGCAAAACGACAGCATTCATCATAATCTGTGCTATGTGGCAGTGTTTTTTTTTGTGTAACACAAAATAAGAAAATCATCAGCTCTAATCCTACCCTTCATGTGATGAACCTATCTATCAAGTAAACATCATCCTATAACAAACTAACTAGTGGTTGCACGAAACAGGACAGTGCAACAAGTACTGGTTCCTAACAGCCAACTTGCTACGGAAGAGAGCAAAGGGACCAAAATTGAACTCTAATGCATAGCAGGAAGAGTATCTATCAATGCCCAGAAATCCAGTCCATGGCAGAGTTATATATATATATATATATATATATATATATATATATGACTATTCTCGAACCCCCCTTAAGAACCCCCCTTAAGAGGGGTTCTAGAATAGCTATTCTCGAACCCTGGTTTCGCACCGAACCGAACCACCGAGAAAGTCCCGTTCGGCCCGAGAAACCCACCGACGCCAATGTGCACTTCCCGTGATCCTCTCCAGTTTCTTCCTTATCCACAGGGAAACCGCGCCGCCCAGTCTCAACTCCCGCCCGCCTTCTTCCTGGCCGCCGGCCCCAACTCCCGCTCGCCTTCTTCCTGGCCGCCGGCCCCAAATCCCGCCCCACCTTCTTCCCCGGCGGCAGCCCGCATCCCACCGCCCGCCTCCTTCCACGACCGTAGCTCCCCACCACTCGCTCTCTGAAAAATCGAGGCGCCCACTCATACCGCCCCCATCTTCCACCTGCCCCGCGCACGAATCCCACCTTTGCCGGCGCCGGGAGCTCCCCAACCTTCAGCTCGCGCCCCTCCCTGCAGCTCGCGCGCCGCCCATCTCCTTCCCTGCAGCACGCACTCCACCGCCCTTCCTCCTCGCAGCCGCGCCTCCCCTAGCACTTCCTCCCCGCAGCGCCCCGCAGTGCCCCGCCCCTTCCTCCCGCAGCGCGCCGCCACCGACCCCCACCCTCGCGCGCCGCCACCAGCTACCCATCCCGGCGCGCCGCCACTTACCCCCACCATCGCTCGTCGCCACCTCCATCTCGATCTGCGGCCGCGCGAACTCCACCGGCGAGATCCATGTAAGTCCATTTGAGGTGCCCCTCTCCCTCCTCTCGATTCTCGAACTCCCTTCTCCTTCAACTCTAAAACTTCCTTCTTCCCCCAAACGGCCGTGGCTCTCTGCCTACACCGGGGAGAACCGGAGACGTACTTTAGTTTGCAACACATAAACTTTACAGGAGGCCGTTTGGGGTAGAGGCGTTGTTTTATCATAGGGAAATATATATGGATGTAATTATGGTACTGGTACTAAGTATCGTTTGGAAGGAATACAAAAGGCGTAAAACTTGACATGTCATGTATCATAGAATCCTACAAGAATCAAAACCAATGTAAAAAATCTTTAAAACTATCGTTTGTATGTCATGCAGAAAAAACACAAAAATCATAGAACAAAATGAAGAAAACAGGATGCAGGATCTCATGTCTGGTTTCCTTCATAAGTACTATATTTTACTCCTATGGAATGGTCAATTTCATAAGTATTTTATGATAAAAGTAGATTAGCATGTGAATTATCTACTGAATTACACGCACCAAGTTCTTAATTTCAACAATCATCAATGTATATGAAAACCTCCTATGCAATGTTTCTGAGAAGTATACTTTTTGCTATTGGGAAGTGTAAGTGTACTGTCTCATGTTTTCTGGTGTGCATCTAATCATAATGCGTCGCTCCTTGTTTATCTCAGTTTATTTTATGTAAGTCGACAGTTCAGTTTTGTGCTTTTTAACAGTTCACCCCTTGTGTCTAGGAGCTCATTCAATTTTCCTAGTAGCGTCATGCGACTCGAAGGAGCTCCCGATTTCCGCCACACGCACTTCTCCTAATCCGTGAAGCTCACTTCTCTTAATTTGTGAAGTTCACATCATGAAAATACCATCCGGAAAAAATAGTAGATTTTTGGAAGTTCATTGAAACTTTTTCCTGAAGCTCACTTCTTATTTGCGCAAAAGTTTCCATCAAATTACCTTTCTTTGTTCTTTGTTTGAAACTTCACTTTTCTCTGGCTAGTGAAGTCCAGGAACCCAACATCCAAGGTAATTGAGACCCAGGTCGGCCTACTCCTCTCACTAATAGCCTAGTTATTTTTCATATTCAAAGCTGCTATAGGAAGCAACCTGTATTTCCTTCTTGATGCACAGATACATAATAGAGAGTACTGATGTGAATACCTAACTACCCTCTAGACAAATCCGTAGTTATCTTTTTGCATCCAAGTCTAGCATGGCTTGTGTTGATGAAATATTAACCAAACTATGTAAAGAGTGTTGATGTACACTCATATTTTGTTCAAATGGTTTGTTCTTAATCCGAAGATGGGGCACTGTTTGCTCATATATGGTTAGTTGGAAATCCAGGAAAATGAACCTCCACATATGCCTCGGTGCAAGCATCGAGCGGGTCTCTTGGTTATTTGTAGTAGTCCGATTAGGACCAAAAGGGAGTTCTTCATATTTTTAGGCAGCAATTCATTCGAGTTTGGATTGTATGCTTTCATCTTTATGGAAGTTCAATTCTATTGCTGGCAAAGTTCATTTCATACTCGTGTGTTTTCTAAAATAGAGAAAAGGTTTTGCAAAAATTCACTCTTTCATGTCTCGAAGTTCACTATTTCTTGACGAGTGAATTTGTTTCATCCGTAGCGAAACCTGTTCTCCGGTTAGCTTTGTGTATGGGTGTTTGCTCTATTCTCATCCGGAGTTCACTCTTTTCTTTTTTGGTGCAGTTCGCACTTTTCTTATCCTGAAGTTCAGTTTGGTCTTGTCTTTAGGTCGAGGGAGGAAGTCATGTTCCTGTAAAACACGAGAGAGAAAAATGCCACCTGTATGATTGTTTTATTTGAGGCAGTTAGTGCCCTTGCTTATTACCGCCAAGTTCATTCGGCAAAAGAACGTAAGTTCAATCTTAATTTTCCAGTAGTTCATTCCATTTTGCAACCAACATAAAGTTCAATTTGGAAAAGAAAACAGTTTGAAAAAGAGAAGTTATCTTTGGTTGGTAAGTTCGTTCCGAATGCCCGCGAAAGTTCACTTTGTTTTAGTAATGAGCTCGTTATTCATTTATTGGAACGGAAGATGCATGGAGCCAAGGTAATTTCGAACCACTTCCGGGGGCTAGTTTGACAAGTCATAATCATCTAGCTTCTCTCTCTTGTGTCGATTATTTTCTCTATGCACTACCAACTTTTTTATGCACTTGATAATGTGGTACTTACCTTACTTGCATTTGTGCACTCGATTTATTCTGCTGCTGTGTGCACTCGATTTATCCTGCTGCTCTCTGTACAAACATAAATTTATGCCTTATATAAAGATTGGAAGATTAGTTTTTATGTTCTCTCTGTACAAAACCGTGAACCCATTTATTATGCTACTCTGTGCACTCAATTTATTATGTCAAACAAGTTGTCCACGGGGTTGCATCTATTGGAAGTTAACTTTTCTTTGCTGGGGAATCCACTTGGGTGCGGGTAGTTCACTTCTTACCTCCTATTTATGTTGTTATGAAATGATATTGTGAACTGCCCGTGCTATGATGCTTCCTTCATGTATTATGTGGAGAAAGATAAGTGGAAGCTTTCTCCGTATGTAATGAAGTTGATGCTTCCGGTGTGGTGCACGGTAAAGTTTTATCCGTATTGGTCTCAAAAGTAGCATACTGGAAGAGATTGGTAACTGCAGTCGAGAAGAAGTTGATGTGGTTTTATGCAGTTTCATCTTCCTGGTTGTTTCATGCGGCAAGTAGTTCAATATTTTCTTGTCTAAAGTTACGTTCAGCGAGTTCTTTTTGTCTCGCTTTGAGGTTTAAACAAACGAAGAAGGCGTGGAAGTTAACCTTTATTTTCCTGAGAAGTTCGGTTTGTCTCTTATGCTTGTGAATTTGAGTAGATGTTGCACTCCAATGATATGATCGGTAAACATAAACTCTCAATGCTATGCCAAAATCTTAATTTGGAGGTTTACTCTGTGTCCTTCAGAACAAGTTCAATTGGTCTAGTGCAGACAATTCATTTTTTCGCCATAAAGGGTTCAATTCATGCATGAGGAAAAAAAGCTGAATTTTTTTGTCACGAAGTTCACTATTTTGAAATCCGGAAGTTAGCTTCTGTTGCTAATTTTTCTTCTACTTCTGCATGGTGAGTGGTACTAATTAAATTACTCTCTGATAATTTCACTTGCATTTTTCTTTAATGTCTGTATGGTGTAATCAAGCTTGATTGTAACTATGATGAGGTTTTAGTAAACATGGAATGTTGCTATGCTGCCCAGTATTTAGTACCACAACCTGCTTTTAGCACATGTTTGGATAGAACAATATACCAGTTTTTTATATCTTTGTGCCAGATTCACCTGCAGTTCACTTTGTGTAAAATGGCAAGTTTACTTTTTTATTTTGGGGGAGTTCGTTTTATGCGTTCTGTTGTTATTGATGTGTGGCTGATAGAAAGATAATAGAAGTTCACTTTTTTTCTATTGACAAGTTCACTTTTATATTTCTAGGATTTTGGAAGCACAAGACAACTCTCTATTTGTTGTCCGGCCGCTGGAGTCCATTAGAAGTTCAGATGGAGGATCCCAGCATCAAAAGGTAATTGAGACCCATGTTGTCCTGCTGTTCACAATAATAGCGGAGTTATTATCTTCTCACATTCAAAACTGCTCGTAGGAAGCTCCCTACATTTCGTTCTTGATGCGCAGATACAAAATAGAGAGTATGATGTGAATATGGAACCTCCCTTAAGCTAAATCTTTATTTATCTTATTGCATCCAAGTCTTATCATTGCTTGTGTTTATGATTTATCTTTATTTATTTCACTAACTAATCTTGTAGTGAAATATTATTTTCTGGTACATCAGGTTTTAGAGATACACTATATTTGTGGCTTGTAAGTGTTTGTGTTTATGCTTGATAGAAGAAATTTTATTTCTTCTTTGAAATTTAGATGCAACTAATAGACTTGATCCATGTGATCTGTTTGTGTAGAATGAATCATGCATGTTAATCTAGAAAATGCATTGTTGCTTGTGGATGATCTATTTTTTGTGATTTTTATGCCGATAAGATCTATGGAATTTCTTTTTTGAAGTTCACATTACTTGATTGGCGTAGTACACCTTATATCATATGTGAAGTTCGCTTTTTTATATGACTTAACTATCATCACAGTGCCTTACAAGAACGTTCAGCGTGAGCAGTAGTTGTGTTGTAAGTTCTGGAATACTCTCCCTGTCTAATTCACTCCATCTCTTGTTGATTTATACATAGGACACTTACCTTTTGCATTGATTAATTCATCAATTGATTCAATAATTCAAAAGAAAAGAAGTTCATTATGTTCATGCAGCAAGTTCACTTTCTTTTATTTCGGGCTACGTTCCGCATGGTGGTTTAGTTAAAAGCACACTAAAAAGGTGTACTGTCGTTGCAAAGTTAAATTGTATTTGTTGAAGAGGTTCAATTCGTCTCGTGAGGGGAGTTCACTATTTTATTAGGACAAACGATTCGATTTGTGTCCGCACGATAAAAGTTCACATTTGTTTTTGACATGAAGTTCACTTTTAAATTCGAAGTTAGAATCATATTTTGGCACAATACAGAGGTTGTGCACTTGGGACAATTTTACCACTTCGATTTCAGGCGGTTCTCACACTTGTTTATTTTGGAAGTTCGCTTTTGTTTTCGAGAAGTGCATAGGAGGCTCTGGAAGTATCATTAGTTGGCATACTTCTTGTTAAATAGATGAATGCTTATTGGCCTGACTAAAATTATTGAGTAAGCTATTTAAAATAGTATATAAAGTAGTTCACTCACATCATCTCGGTAGTTCATACCCGTAAAGTATATAGTTCATTTTGGGCACTATGCTTTTATCATCTCGACGGTATAAAAATGCATGAATGCTTATTGGCCTGACTAAAATTTTACTTATTTTGTGCTTGTTGGGTATTATCATGTTTTTCTCTATACAAAACCTAGAAGTCCATTTAATCATGTCTGATAATTTCAGTATATCAGGCAATTTCAATTCGCCTGCATAACAATTTAAAACTTCTTGGAAGTTAACTTTTCTTTTTGGGGGAATCCACTGCATCAGTGGGAGGAGTCCGCTTCTGGCTAGTATGAAAAATAGTAGTTCACATTATTATGAGATGCTTCCAGCTAGTATGAAAAATGGTAATTTACATTATTATCAGGGCCAGTTCACTTTCTATATTTGGGAAGTTCGTTTAGTCTGTCTGACTATTACAGTTTAAAGCACACAG
The DNA here is from genome assembly GCF_022539505.1 of Lolium rigidum. Lineage (NCBI taxonomy): Eukaryota > Viridiplantae > Streptophyta > Magnoliopsida > Poales > Poaceae > Lolium > Lolium rigidum. The sequence continues at coordinate 111,286,603 of NC_061511.1, forward strand.
GCGGCACTTTGCGACATACATCAGCGGCTTGAGGAGGACCTACCTCTCCGTCGTATAGCCTTCTGTTGGCACCGAGACCAGTTAGTTGAACTATCTCAACCTGAATTTAGACGATAGCAATGTGTAGTTCTATCTGTGTGTTATCACCCGATTTTGGCCAAATCAGGAGGTGGGCCGTAAGTGAAGATGGGCTTTGAAAGACTACACGTGGAGCATCTTTGAAGCGGCTTTGTGCTAGAAGTTTGGGCTAGTTAGCCCGTGTATCTTAATATAGTAGATTGTGTATCGATTTAGAAGTTAGAGTTTATCTCGTGCACGGTTTGGTGCACGCCCACATTAGAAAGTCCGTTTGGACTATAAATATGTATCTAGGGTTTATGGAATAAACAACAACCAACGTTCAACCACAAACAAATCTCGGCGCATCGCCAACTCCTTCGTCTCGAGGGTTTCTACCGGTAAGCATCATGCTGCCTAGATCGCATCTTGCGATCTAGGCAGCACAAGCCTGCCCACGTTGTTCATGCGTTGCTCGTATCGAAGCCTTTTTGATGGCGAGCAACGTAGTTATCTTAGACATGTTAGGGTTAGCATTGTTCTTCACATTACATGCTTTCGTAGTGCAACCCTTGCATGTCTAGCCGCCCTTACACCTATCTTAGGTGTAGGGGCGGCACCCCGCTTGATCATAGTTTAGTAGATCTGATCCGTTACGATTGCTCCTTGTTCTACAAGGATTAGTTTAATATCTCGCAATAGTTAGGCCTTACAAAGGGGGAGGATCCAGCGGCGTGTAGGGTGACGTTTGCTAGCCCTAGAAAGGATGTTCCGGGGATCAACCTCGTGTTGGTTTTTAGGCCCTGTCTAGGATCGGCTTATGATCACCGTGCGCGAGCGCGAGGCCCAACCCGGAGTAGGATGATCCGATTATGCGGTGAAAACCCTAAACCGTCGTAGATCTCATTAGCTTTACCTTGATCAAGCAGGACCACCATATATTCGGACACCTCGTCCGAATCATGGGTGGATCGGCTCTTTGAGCCGATTCACGAGATAGCCCGAGAGCCGATCGAGGCTCGTATTTAATGTTTACGTGTGTGCCCTGCAGAAACTAAGCGAGGCATCATCCACACCTTCCCGACCAGGTATAGGTCAGGTGGCACGCCCTTGTGATAAACATCGGCGCGTGCGACCAGGAGGCTTTGCGGGCCGTCGCTCTGAGGGACTGGGGCCAGCCGCAGCCCTAGTTGTTCCCGGCTCTACCGTGCTGACCGTCTCTGCCCGCCAGGGGGTTTCTGACGTCAACACATTCTGGCACGCCCGGTGGGACACCTTCGACATCCACGACATCGCCATCTACATCCGAGATGGCGGAAAGCGCTCCGGTCAAGTACGAGGATCTGCCTGATGAGTTAAAGAAGAAAAACGACGAAATCAAGGCAGTCCTCGAGGCCGAACTCATCGGCTCTTTCCACAGAACCCGCTCCCAGGGCCAACCAGGACACTTATTCAGCATCAACATGGTAGAACTTGGGTACCGCTCTGGTAGGGGTAGTGATGGGGGCAGCTGCTCTCATAGCAAGAATGGAGAAGGAGCCGACCCACGCAACCGGCTCCGACACTACCACCAAGTCCTGGTGATGATCAAGATGGAGGCCGACTCTAGCGATCGGACCGTGTTATCCGCGCCGCCCGCTCTCCCAGTATTTGGCGTCGACCTCACAGGGGACGGAAAGCTGGGGTATGGATTCACTTCAGCCGATGAGCTGGAGGAAGTCGACATCGGCCATGGGGACAAGCCACGACCAACTTTTATCAGCAGGAAGTTGGATCCACAGCTTAGGAGCCAGATGATTGCTCTGCTGAAGGAATACCCAGATTGCTTCGCATGGGACTATACGAGAGATGCCTGGTTTAGACGGAAGCATCATCGAACATCGGCTCCCTCTTAAGAAAGGATTTCGGCCGTTCCGAGCAACGAGCACGTCGGATGAGAGCCGAAATTCTGGAGGAGGTCAAGAAAGAAATCGAGAAGATGTTGGCCGCCGGGTTCATCGGGCCATGCAGGTATGCTGAGTGGATCTCCGGTATCGTGCTCGTAGAGAAGAAGGACGGCCGATGGCGTGTGGCCATCGATTTCAGAGATCTCAACAGAGCCACCCCCAAGGACGAATATCCGATGCCTGTGGCAGAGACACTGATCAATGCAGCTGCTGGCCACAAGGTGTTGAGCTTCATGGATGGCAACGCCGGCTACAATCAAATCTTCATGGCTCCCGAAGACATACACAAGACCGTATTCAGAGTACCAGGGGCGGTAGGCTTGTTTGAATATGTAGTAATGACCTTTGGATTGAAGAATGCTGGTGCAACGTACCAACGAGCTATGAACTATATATTTCACGATTTGATCGGCAAGTTGGTGGAAATCTATATCGATGACGTCGTAGTCAAATCTGTTTCCATGGAGGGACACTTGGATGATTTACGACGCGTCCTAGACCGAACTCGGAAGTTCGGACTAAGAATGAACCCGAAGAAGTGTGCCTTCGGTGTGACGGCTGGTCAGTTCCTAGGTTTTCTGGTTCATGAACGGGGAATCGAAATCGGCCTGAAGAGTCAAGAGGCGGTGCGCACCATGCAGCCGCCCACCACGAAGAAGGAGCTCCAGCGTCTAATTGGCAAGATCAATTTTGTCCGATTCATCTCCAATCTGTCGGGACGAATCGAGCCATTTATGGCGCTGGTGAAGACCAAGTCTGACGACGAATTTCACTGGGGGCGAACAGCGACGGGCGTTCGATGAAATTAAAAGGTATCTCGACGACGCCGCTCGTGCTAGTTCCGCCCGGCAAGATAAGCCGTTCTACATCTACCCATCAGTAGCTGACACATCCATCGCCTCGGTGGTGGTGCAACTCCACGAGGGCGTCGAGAGAGTCGTTTTCTACCTCAGTAGAAGGATGTTGGACGCGGAGACAAGGTATCCTGAGGTCGAGAAACTGTGCCTCCGCTCGTTCTTTACCTCGCACCAAGCTGCATCACATCCTTCCGACGGCAGAGATCTTCGTCATATGCAAGTCGGATGTCGTCAAGCACATGCTCGTCGGCCCCTGTGTTGAAAGGCCGGCCGGGTAAGTGGATGTTTGCGTTGTCGAATTCGATCTCCGGTACCAGCCTGCGAAAGCAGTCAAAGGGCAAGCGTTGGCCGATCTCATAGCTGAGCGAATCAGTACCAATATAGCAGCACTATCCATACGTGCATGGGCTATGTTCTTCGATGGATCGGCCTGCGACGAGGGTTGTGGCATCGGTATCCTGCTCGTGTCGCCTCGGGGGGCAGAGTACTCTTTCTCCATCAGATTATCCGCCCTTGCACTAACAATGTGGCAGAGTATGAGGCGATGCGTAAGGGGATGGAATTGCTATTAGAAGCCGGGCGTAAGAAGTAGAGCTTTTTGGAGACTCTAAGTTGGTGATTAACCAGCTCACGGATGAATACAAGTGCGAAAGTGAATTGCTTTTCCCATATTGGATGGAATGCCGTGAGTTGATGACACGGCTTCGGTACATCAACTTTAATTGGGTCCCAAGAGCCCAAAACACCGAGGCCAACAATCTCGCACAAATGGCGTCAGGCTATATAGATACCCCTGAAGGGTCGGAGGTCCAGGTACAATTCCTGGAGCCGGATGATTGGAGAGCCGAAATCTTCAATTACTTAAAAGATTCGGCTCGGGGGGCACCCAAACGGATAAGATACAAAGCCATGAAGTATGTCCTCATAGGAGACGATATGTTCTACAGGACGTTGGAAGGGTTACTACTCAAGTGCCTGGGACCAACTGAGTCTAATCGGCTCTTACATGAGGTGCACGAAGGTGCCTGTGGAACTCATCAATCGGCTCACAAGATGAAGTGGCTAATCAGGCGCTCTGGGTTTTATTGGCCCACCATGCTTGAAGACTGCTTCAATTACTACAAGGGGTGCCAAGCATGCCAGATGTTTGGGAAGATTCAGATGGTACCAGCATCAGCGATGAACCCTATCATCAAACCTTGGCCGTTCCGAGGGTGGGGCATGGACAAGATCGGCAAAATCCATCCGGCCTCGAGTAAAAAACATGAATGGATTTTGGCCATCACAGATTACTTCACCAAGTGGGTGGAAGCCGTCCCTATGAAGAAGGTTAAATCAGAAGATGTGATCAAGTTTGTGAAAGAACACGTGATTCATAGGTTCGGGATTCCCCAAACTATCACGACCGATGGAGGTTCGGTCTTTGTTTCTAAAGAATTCAGGAAATTCTGCGATGACATGGGGATTAAACTGATCCGATCATCTCCGTACTATGCTCAGGCTAATGGGCAAGCTGAGGCGTCCAATCAGAGCTTAATCAAGCTGATCAAGAGAAAGATTGACGAGAACCCCAGGGATTGGCATGAGAAGTTATCAGAAGCATTGTGGGCCTACCGCATGTCGTGCCATGGAGCTATAAAAACTTCGCCATACCAGCTTGTCTATGGACAGGAAGCCGTATTACCTTGGGAAATTACGGCTGGATCAAGACGCGTCACGTTTCAGAATGATCTGACAGCGGAAGAATACGCAGCTTTGATGAGTGACACTATTGAGGACGCAACAGAACTGAGGCTTTGGTCATTGGAGAAGATTAAGGAGAACAAAGCTAGGGTAGCGCGTGCCTACAATAAAAAGGTTAGACCAAAGGAGTTTCAAGTTGGCGATCTAGTATGGGAAGCTGTGTTGCCGTTAGGAACCAGGGACAAGGCATATGGCAAGTGGTCTCCTAATTGGCACGGGCCGTACAAGGTCGTCCAGGCCTTGAAGGGTAATGCATACATGTTGGAAGAGTTAGACGGGCAAAAGTTCCCAGTAGCCGTCAATGGTCAACACCTCAAGAAGTATTTCCCAAGCATGTGGGATGATGGGCAGTAAGGTATGGAGGCCGATTTTAAATCGGCCAGTAAAAAAAAAACAACAACAAAAATATCACAGCCGATGAGCAGATATCGACTTCAGGATATAAAACATATATGGAATTGCAGCCGATGCACAGACATCGACTTCAGAATATAAAAGCCGATGCATGACCATCGACTCAAGAGGTATAATGGGGCAGTAAGCAGACCACGAAGATCAGGTCAAGGATGGGTTGCCTCAGACCCACCAAAGGAAGGGAGCCGATCTAGTCAACAAGGCGCTAGAGGCGGTCTGAAGAAGCTCGGGGGGGGAACTCACCTTGAGAGTTCTTTGCTCTGGGGAGCCGATTCTATTGGAATCGGCTGGTTCTGCACTATAGCTTGGAGACGACACATTGGGCGGGTTCGTTACTGCGCTTGCCTTGGCTGAGGCTCGGGGGCAGCTCGCCCTAAAAGTCCTTCGTTTTGAGAAGCCAATTTCGTTGGAGTCGGCTGGCTCTGTGTCACAACTCGTTTAAGAGATGGAGAATTCTTGCAGAATAGAGCCACCAATTTGAAGAGGAAGCCATCATAATTGATAGGCTTTGGGCCAGTTTGTTGCTGCAAAGAAACAGAGTATCGCAAGGAAAGTTGTAGGCGGTCAAGATTTTCAGCAATGATCCTGAAGTTCTCTGGGAGGCATCGATTCTGGAGCTTTGCCGATTAGGACTAACATTAAACTCAGGGGATTTGGATTTCCCAGACCTAAGGTTTGCGCGATTACGATTTGGTCCTGTTCGACTGGAATGTGGGGGTATGAATTGATCTGTCTCGAACTTTACCATAGGAGACCGATGCGTTGCCATCGGCTCATTGATCATTGATCAGGCTAACGGTCGGCAAAGCCAGGATGAGGAAAAATCGGCCAAATTAGCGTACAAGGAATCGGCAAAGTCAAATTAAGGAGAATTCTTCATTGATAGCCAGATTTCTTACACAAAGAGCTAAGAGTACTCGCAAAAGGAAGTGCTAGGGGATACAGTGCCCTATCTACTACTGCGGGTCCTATCCTAGGGATCCTATCTAAGGGCTGTCACCGCCCTCGTCGCCGCCATCATCGGCGCTACTACAGGCGAGCTCCTCGTCGCTGCTGATGAGGCTACCGGTGGCGTCTTCATCCTCCTCGTCGTCATCATCATCTGACCAAGCCCAGCCTCGAAGGCGCTTGGCCGGTGGGTACCCGGTGTCGGAAGAGTCTTCTTCTTCGGGTTCTTCTCCTTCTCCTTCTTCTTCGTCGGAGGAAGGGTCTATCTCCCATGAGAGGAGGTCTTCTGCGCACGCCGCTTCCAGTTCCCCGTCAACGAGGAACCGGAGGTCTTCCTCCCCAATGGTGCGGGGTTCGTCGGCTTCTGACTCGATAGAGAAATCCCATTCTCTCGCGTCCCACTCTGGCGCGGGAGTATCGTGGATGGCCATTTGATTGACCTCTGGCTCCGATTCGCTCGAGGAGGAGGATTGAGTGGAGGAAGAAGAAGACATGGCTGTAGAGGAGGAGGGTTTTCCGACGGGCGACTGGTTTGGAGCAAAGGGGGTGAGGAGGTGGACTGTTCGATGTGATTAAGTAACAAAGATATAGTGGAGATTTAATGCTCTGGACAGTTTCCAAGGATGTGGTGCCAGAGTTGTCGAAATCGTGCAGAGAAGTTGTGAAGGCAAGGCGTCATGATGAAGAATACTGCAACAGTTCTGCTCTGCCACGACATGACCCTTCGAAGAAAAGGATGGTTTTGCAATTATCATTATCAAAACCAGGGGGGCATGTGTTATCACCCGATTTTGGCCAAATCAGGAGGTGGGCCGTAAGTGAAGATGGGCTTTGAAAGACTACACGTGGAGCATCTTTGAAGCGGCTTTGTGCTAGAAGTTTGGGCTAGTTAGCCCGTGTATCTTAATATAGTAGATTGTGTATCGATTTAGAAGTTAGAGTTTATCTCGTGCACGGTTTGGTGCACGCCCACATTAGAAAGTCCGCTGGACTATAAATATGTATCTAGGGTTTATGGAATAAACAACAACCAACGTTCAACCACAAACAAATCTCGGCGCATCGCCAACTCCTTCGTCTCGAGGGTTTCTACCGGTAAGCATCATGCTGCCTAGATCGCATCTTGCGATCTAGGCAGCACAAGCCTGCCCACGTTGTTCATGCGTTGCTCGTATCGAAGCCTTTTTGATGGCGAGCAACGTAGTTATCTTAGACATGTTAGGGTTAGCATTGTTCTTCACATTACATGCTTTCGTAGTGCAACCCTTGCATGTCTAGCTGCCCTTACACCTATCTTAGGTGTAGGGGCGGCACCCCGCTTGATCATAGTTTAGTAGATCTGATCCGTTACGATTGCTCCTTGTTCTACAAGGATTAGTTTAATATCTGCAATAGTTAGGCCTTACAAAGGGGGGGGATCCAGCGGCGTGTAGGGTGACGTTTGCTAGCCCTAGAAAGGATGTTCCGGGGATCAACCTCGTGTTGGTTTTTAGGCCCTGTCTAGGATCGGCTTATGATCACCGTGCGCGAGCGCGAGGCCCAACACTGGAGTAGGATGATCCGATTATGCGGTGAAAACCCTAAATCGTCGTAGATCTCATTAGCTTTACCTTGATCAAGCAGGACCACCATATATTCGGACACCTCGTCCGAATCATGGGTGGATCGGCTCTTTGAGCCGATTCACGAGATAGCTCGAGAGCCGATCGAGGCTCGTATTTAATGTTTACGTGTGTGCCCTGCAGGAAACTAAGCGAGGCATCATCCACACCTTCCCGACCGGGTATAGGTCAGGTGGCACGCCCTTGTGATAAACATCGGCGCGTGCGACCAGGAGGCTTTGCGGGCCGTCGCTCTGAGGGACTGGGGCCATCCGCAGCCCTAGTTGTTCCCGGCTCTACCGTGCTGACCGTCTCTGCCCGCCAGGGGGTTTCTGACGTCAACACTGTGTCAGCCATGAAGTTCAGATAGCAATGAATTTGATGGATGTTTTACTTGCCTAAATACTACTAGATGGATGGATTATTCATGAACTACACATATTGGCGATAAAAAGTAGAAGCTCAATTTGTTTAAAGAGGAAGTTCACTTTTCATATTGTATATGTTCACCACGTGGGGTGCCAGTGAACTCCGGCACCCTTTTCTGCAATTTCGTTGTCGTCACACAGGCTGGACTCGATGGCGGGCGGCCACCTGTCCATCATGGTGGCACAACATGTGGAGTAAGATAGCACGTGAAACCAAAAGGTAGAAGTCCAGTTTGCTTACAAAGAAAGTTTATGTTTCATTTTGTAGAAGTTCACTACCTCTTGCTGTGATTTCTTTCTGCTGGTGAAAGCTTCTCCAAAAGTTCATTGTCAGCTCATCTAGAAAAAATAGCATCTCCACTTATACACATAATTCATGTCTGGTTTATTTCCTATTTGCTACAGAGAAGTTCACTTATTTTTTTCCGGAAAGTTCACTCTTCTCCAGTTAGCTGTGTGTATGGATGTTTACTCTATTTTGTATAAAAATGTTAAAATCAGAAATTCATTCTAAAAAAACTTCAAGACCAAACTACTTTTAGTTTTAATTGCTACTCAATTTTACAAAACAGGCAGTACACTCTCCTGTTTTGGTAGTTTAATTGTTGTATATGATAGAAGTCTGAAGTATAGTGCAAGTATGAAGAATAATTAGAAATTTGATATCAGTGCACTTGATTGTTCCCTGGCAGTTCACTCAGTCGACCCAGAAAGTCCACCCAACGCCGTCCCAAGAGTCCACCGCTCTAACTAAGGCACTTGAGAGTCTCCCATGCCCAGGTCAGCTTGCTACTCCCGGTGCTGATCAGTATGAACTGTGGTTGCTACTTTGGTTTTCGTCTGCGCATATAGTTCTAGGAGTGAATTGAGTTTCTTCTACACATAATAGTTGTACGGTGCACATGATAGCTCCGTGTTAGCTGGTGAACATTGTCGTATCATGTTCGTTTACTCTTCTAAGTGAGTCCATTTTCTCGCAGAGTTCATTTTATTACCGCAGTTCACTTTTTCTCTCTGTTGAAGTTCATCTTATATTGTCATGAATTTCACATTATCCGCCTATAAGTTTAAGGTTTATTGACCACATGTATTTGTATTAACTCTGATTTAAATGCTCATTTGCTCTTGATGGTTCTGCTTGTCCCAAGTATTTCTGTTTGTAATTCAATCAAGGTTTTTTTGCATATTTTCTCTAATATTGTCTGGCATATAGTCATCATGGAAAAATACTTGAAGGGAAGTACATTCTTATATTTTTTTTAGGGATGGTCTGACTGAAGGTTCATTTTCTTGTTAACAGGAAGTTCATTTCGTCAGTATGGGAAGATCAAACTCCAACTTATGAAAACAAAATTTGCTACTTAAAAAGACTTAGCGGGTGAAGTGTCTTCCTTCCAGCTGGACCATGATGGCACACCCTCCTATTAGGAGAAGTCCACGATAGGGTTCTTAAATAGTTCTAAGTCTGTTATGTACAAGCTATTCTCTTATAGATTGTGTATGTGATTTTTTCTCCAGATTATTTTGTCAAATAAGTTCAACTAGTTGTGGGAGTTCACTTGTTTGATAACAAACGGCTCCAATTCATCGAGCGGGGAAAAAAGTTCACACACAACCGTGAACAGCTTTAAAAAAAGACTTGGTACTGGAAGTAGTTTGCGGTTTGATTCGTACTGTAAGCACCGAAGTTGATTCATACAATAAATAGTAGTTCACATTATTAACATGTGGAATTTTCTTTATATTTCATGGGAGATTGTATAGTATCTGAAAAGTTTATTCTTTCTTGTGAGGAAGTTATTTTTGTATGTATGAAAAAATTAACTAAAACACACATGATGCTATATGTTCACTCGTAAGTTTCAGAAGTTCGTTCAATGTTTACAGTATCAAAAATACACTTCGAAAGACTGCAAAAACACACACGAGTTCAAAAAAAACAATTTCGTATATCATAATTCGTGACCAGAAGTTCACTAACACTTATCGTGAATTTCACATGCATGTAGGAGGTAGTTCACATAGGCGGAAATCCTACGTGGTAAATTCATCCATACGAGCTTCGATTGACCAAATCAATCCCCTCCTTGTGTAGTTAACACCAATGCGAGTGTAATTTCACTACAACATGTCAGCCCACCTCACTCGGCTACCGAAGGGGTGTTAATTTCAAACCGTTGGCGTGTTGACGACCATCACTATTTTTAGTATTTATAAAATTACTTTTAAACTGTTAGTAATTTGGAAATTTGTCCAACATGAAAAATTTGCGCATTTTCCACACGTTTCTAGCGGTATATCACACACATCAATCCAGCTAACGGTTTGAAAATAGCGCAAAAAACATTACAAAATCGGAGAAGTTCGCGAAAAAGAGATTTGAGTATTTATAAAACTGCTCTTAAACCGTGAAAAATTTGGGAAAACAATCTAAACGAAAAAGATGCGCAATTTTCCTACCTTTTGAACGGTATATTGCATGCATCAATCCAACAAATGGTTTGAGAATGGCTGGCAAAATACTGTACGAAAAATGTGAATTCCGCGAAATAGAGTTTAGTATATTAGAAATTATTTTTAAACCGTGAAGAATTTGGGAACAATTTCTGAATGAAAAAGTTTCGAAATTTCCATATCTTTCCAAAGGTATATCATATGTATAATTCCGATAAATGGTTAAAAAATCAGCCTGAAAACGATTGTCCGTCGAAACAGGAAATTATAGTGTTCCGTCGAGAAGTTCACTTGTGTGAAGTGGGAAGTTCAGAAAGGGTTCGAGAATAGTTATTCTCGAACCGGTTCGAGAATAGCAGACCTATATATATATATATATATATATATATATATATATATATATATATATATATATATATATATATATATATATATATATAAACTCTGCCATGGACTGGATTTCTGGGCATAGATAGATACTCTTCCTGCTATGCATTAGAGTTCAATTTTGGTCCCTTTGCTCTCTTCCGTAGCAAGTTGGCTGTTAGGAACCAGTACTTGTTGCACTGTCCTGTTTCGTGCAACCACTAGTTAGTTTGTTATAGGATGATGTTTACTTGATAGATAGGTTCATCACATGAAGGGTAGGATTAGAGCTGATGATTTTCTTATTTTGTGTTACACAAAAAAAAACACTGCCACATAGCACAGATTATGATGAATGCTGTCGTTTTGCATTTTGTTGGGGAGGCATGCTTTTGGTAACGGAAGAGTTGCACATGGCCAAACATGGGACAATTGCTGTCATATATGAAATCAACCTTATTAGATTTTGGGTAATCATTTCTGTTCTAATAATGTAAATTGGCATCACTCGCTTGGTAGTTCAGTATCCAAGTGTAAATTGTGCGACACTCCTGTCCAGAATTCAAGTGTTCTTATTCTTTGGTTTACGGTCCTATACAAATACTATTGAAACTTGGGAGGGTTAATCATGTACTAAGGTATCTATGTTATGAGTAACGGTCAGTTATGTCCTTTGATACACCTTGTAAAATTATGATTAACTCCCGTAAATTTTCTGCTTGGTGCGAAATATATTGGCTTGGTTTGTTATGTGATATAATGACTACATTCATATATGTGGTCAAATGAACAATATGTTTCTTCACGAGGCTGGGTACTTCGTCTTTTGTGATGTTGGGCACTTAATGTTTAGTTTTAGAAACTCATCATTTTTTTAGATGAACTGGTTGCTTTCGACATAGTTATGTGAATTAGACATTCAAACTTCTGTTCATGTTTTCGAGTTTCTCTTTCAATATTTGCTTATTATAATGAGCCATGGCAGCCATGTTCTGAGGTTTTTTTATAATTTCAGATGATGACAACCATGGCACCGGTTTCTCAGTGTTGAGCTCACTGTGCTGCAACTGAAGCAACAATCTTCTCTGGATTAGTTAAGTCATCTCTCTATCCCATTCTCCTCTCCGATGCATGGTTCATGGGACATGATGCCATGCATTATATTTTGATCCAAGTCCAAATGTGCTATGGAAGCTTTGGATGTTACTTTCAAGTTACTTGCTATTTGTTGTGCTTGTACCTGTTGCTTTATTTCCGACTTTTCGTCAAGATATGATCCGTGTAAAATGGAAAATAATGTACTCCTACTCCATTTCTCTCTTTCTGAATTTATTGGCTGCATGATGTTACTAGACCATTAAAGCGCGCTTTGCCGCGCCCGTCTATAATGAAAAATATGTGACATAAATAATTGAAAATAGTTGAGAAGTAAAAACATATGATAAGTTTTGAACCATTTGAATTACAATGCCTGGGTGTAGATTGTGGAGCGTATTTGTTTTAAAAACTCAAAGGACCATCTTATTAGTGCTGGCACATATGTCGATTTATGTCATGATCAGAATTTATTAGTTCAAAAGGTCAACATTGTGAAAGTAGAAAAATATTCCCTTTTCAATTTCTGTGTTGAGGTAGAAAATTATATTCACTTCATCGGCATGTGCTTTCCACTTCAACGTGAACTTCATATAACAACTTCTGTGTCGAGTCCTATTTTGTGATTCTTTTTGCATAAGAGTATTTGATATCTTTTGTACTACTTTTTTTCTGCAAAGTCACAATGCAGTAAATAGAATATACCTAACCTTAAACATATTCTTAAAGAAATTTTGTCTATTAATCATGTAAAATATTGTACATCAGCCACACAAGTTGCATACATATTCAATTCAACCGGGATCACCAAAGGGGTGTACATATCATTAATAATTAAATAAACAAAATTATCAGTTGGCCACTTGCCGATAAGTCTGGTGTACATCTCACTGTAAAAAAGCTACTTCGTAAGTTACTTTCTATCTCCATCCTTGCTCTCAGTAGGAAGCTCATATACGTGAATGTGCCAAGTCTTGAATGACGATTGCTTAACTTTTGTAATTTTCCAGAATCCTTGAATCTCACTGCAGGTACAATAGAGAGGACACTTGAGCCGTAAGGTTCGAGTGAAAGCCCATGTGCTTGCATGTGTTGTGTGCAATGCCTTAAAGTACATTTGGGATGCTTCAAAATAGAGCTTATATGTGTAGACAAGAGTAAGGAAGTAGCTTGATCATAAATAGTGTCAAACAAATGAAACCTGATGGGACACAAGTTCTGATGTTCCGTACAGTAAAGAGGTAAATAGTGGATTGTAAGTTACATGTGTAAACGGATCGGATCGGATTTTGCTCATACCATATCATTTACCATATATTTTTCTCGGATCCGAATCGGAGCATATATTGATCGGTTTTGGATTCGAATGCGGATATATCGGACTGCGGATTCGAATCGGAAATGGGGCAGATTCGGTCCGAAAACAAACATAGTCGGATATATGCTTTCATCGGTAGATAGTTATAGTTTTTGCAAATCTTGAGAGGGATTTAAACTTTAAGTCTTGTATAGTTAAGAAAAAAGAGACACAATTTACGTTAAAACTTAAGAATTGATAGAGCTAAACATGCTCGCCAAATGAATTTGGAAACTCAATAACTACTAACCTTGTGAGTTAGCATTGTCTTTTGACTGAAAAATCAGATTATCCGGTTTAAAACCTTAGAATTATCCTAATTAAATATCGGATAATCCATATCTGCATGCTATTTGCTATACCATATTCTATACCGTATTCGGAGCACCACTTCGAATCGGATATCCTTATCCGCCGGATTCTTTAAAATCGGATATTCGGGGCCGGTTTCGGCGCGAGAAATTATCATATCCATTTACACCCCTAATTGTAACATCTATATATGGCACAAAGTTGAGAGTGTACATGATATACACAAAACATATGAATGCATGAAATCTAAAAGCCAAAGTTTACTTCTCAATTTAGTCAAATAATTAACACAAAGAATTGTTGTTAGCTAATTTTAGAAATGAGGAAACCAAGAAATCTGAAATTAACCAAGGGAGCATAGATTCATCTTAAATTTACTTAGTTGATATTGAGACACCTGATTCCACTATATGCACAAAATATCTCTGGTTGATTTGTTTACTGCTCATCCTTGATATGTATGCAATGATGCCGGCTTGTCTCAATCTATCTCAAGATAAAAATTAAACTGATACTACCTACTTGGAGCAGTGTGTTTGTATTTATTACTGTGGAAAGAATGAATCATTTTAAGTCAACATGTTGGAGCATAAAAATATACCCTTTTTAGTGTACCTTGAGATTTAGCTAAATACTGGATTGCAAGCCAATACACGAAGTCATCACAACCTCACTGCTCCTACACACCAATCATGTGCATTTGATTCTATATAAATTAAGGGGAATTGCTAAGAAAGAGTCGCATGTGAGATCAATGACATCTAACAAAGTGAGCTCCTCAAATCAAAAAATGGCAGGAGGGGTGGTGTCGGATGGCAACTTGGCAAGTATAATATTCTCGTTTTTCCTATTTTTCTTGTAGCACCTGATGCAACATTGCTGTTAAAAGGTTTGGTCGTTATTTCTGCCTAGGTGAGGCAAATTGGATTCAACAAAAACTCTGGAACCTTCTACAAAGAAAGATAATTGTTGGAAACAAGAAACATAGTTACATATGCTAATGGAAAGTTTTTATTGAACTATAGAAAATGCACAAAGTGAGAAGAGAACCTGATCGCATCCCAAAACAGTTTTCATCTCTTTGTCGAAACATCAACGATAGTCATTTTGCCAGACTCGATAACATATTGATCGACATCTTTTCCATCTGAATGGAAAGAAACTTCACATGATTATTTACAAACAAAAACTTGAGAAAATGCAGTCATGAACAGATAAGAGATCTTAGCAAATAAATCAAGCTCCCCGGTTGTGGTTGCAGACTTGCACTCAATTCTGGTACTCTCTTCTCTCCAAAGGGAGACCTGAGAATATTTATACAACAACATTGCAAAAAATAAGGGGCTGAAATTGAGTTAGGGTAGAGGCGCTGCGAAGGGACTAACCAGCTGCAAAGAACGGTCAGGTCTTGGGTTTGACGGGGAAGAAGATGACTCTTGAATCCACAAGAGCACAAGACGGAGGTGGAAGCCAAAACAAACATGGGCATGTATCCGCCGCCTCCATCCAAGAATGAGAAAACATGAGGCAAACGGATATTAAAGTCGTGCAACAGTGCAGGCCGAGCTTAATCACCATTATTACGGCAGGGAGACAGTCGAGATTTATCACAATTATTACGCCTCCGGCGGTTTCAGATCGGACTATTTTTTTTAGCAACTTCAGATCGGACTATATGAACCGGCGAGATGGCGTTTCGACGTTGGGCTGACCAACGAGGAGAGAGTACGGCGGCCCATTTAACTGTTGCAAATCCAGTTCACCTTCGGTCATCTAAGTCGATCTCCGAGTATAAGCCCATACACGTTGGTCCGTTGTTATAGTTGAAGCTGAGACGACTAACGAGGCCCGAGTAAATATGCGGGACGATTCGGACCGTTAGACGAGCGGATCGGACGGTCCAAAGCGTGAAATCGCTGTGTGATGGCCCTGGTCGCTCTGTTTTACTGTTACTCAATCCTGCGATAGTATCTAGATGAGTGATACTCTTTTATTTCCCTTGTGGTCATGCTCTTATTTCACTTCACTGAACTGTGAAAACAGAAAAGCGAACTTCCAAAATAAACAAGTGTGAGAACCGCCTGAAATCGAAGTGGTAAAATTGTCCCAAGTGCACAACCTCTGTATTGTGCCAAAATATGATTCTAACTTCGAATTTAAAAGTGAACTTCATGTCAAAAACAAATGTGAACTTTTATCGTGCGGACACAAATCGAATCGTTTGTCCTAATAAAATAGTGAACTCCCCTCACGAGACGAATTGAACCTCTTCAACAAATACAATTTAACTTTGCAACGACAGTACACCTTTTTAGTGTGCTTTTAACTAAACCACCATGCGGAACGTAGCCCGAAATAAAAGAAAGTGAACTTGCTGCATGAACATAATGAACTTCTTTTCTTTTGAATTATTGAATCAATTGATGAATTAATCAATGCAAAAGGTAAGTGTCCTATGTATAAATCAACAAGAGATGGAGTGAATTAGACAGGGAGAGTATTCCAGAACTTACAACACAACTATCGCTCACGCTGAACGTTCTTGTAAGGCACTCGTGATGATAGTTAAGTCATATAAAAAGCGAACTTCACATATGATATAAGGTGTACTACGCCAATCAAGTAATGTGAACTTCAAAAAAGAAATTCCATAGATCTTATCGGCATAAAAATCACAAAAAATAGATCATCCACAAGCAACAATGCATTTTCTAGATTAACATGCATGATTCATTCTACACAAACAGATCACATGGATCAAGTCTATTAGTTGCATCTAAATTTCAAAGAAGAAATAAAATTTCTTCTATCAAGCATAAACACAAACACTTACAAGCCACAAATATAGTGTATCTCTAAAACCTGATGTACCAGAAAATAATATTTCACTACAAGATTAGTTAGTGAAATAAATAAAGATAAATCATAAACACAAGCAATGATAAGACTTGGATGCAATAAGATAAATAAAGATTTAGCTTAAGGGAGGTTCCATATTCACATCATACTCTCTATTTTGTATCTGCGCATCAAGAACGAAATGTAGGGAGCTTCCTACAGCAGTTTTGAATGTGAGAAGATAATAACTCCGCTATTATTGTGAACAAGCAGGACAACATGGGTCTCAATTACCTTTTGATGCTCGGGATCCTCCATCCGAACTTCTAATGGACTCCAGCAGTCGGACAACAAATAGAGAGTTGTCTTGTGCTTCCAAAATCCTAGAAATATAAAAGTGAACTTGTCAATAGAGAAAAGTGAAGTTCTATATTTTCCTATCAGACAAACATCAATAACAGCAGCATGCATGAAACGAACTCCCCCAAAATAAAAAATTAAACTTGCCATTTTACACAAAGTGAACTGCAGGTGAATCTGGCACAAAGATATAAAAAACTGGTATATTGTTCTATCCAAACATGTGCTAAAAGCAGGTTGTGGTACTAAATACTGGGCAGCATAGCAACATTCCATGTTTACTAAAACCTCATCATAGTTACAATCAAGCTTGATTACACCATACAGACATTAAAGAAAAATGCAAGTGAAATTATCAGAGAGTAATTTAATTAGTACCACTCACCATGCAGAAGTAGAAGAAAAATTAGCAACAGAAGCTAACTTCTGGATTTCAAAATAGTGAACTTCGTGACAAAAAAATTCAGCTTTTTTTCCTCATGCATGAATTGAACCCTTTATGCCGAAAAAATGAATTGTCTGCACTAGACCAATTGAACTTGTTCTGAAGGACACAGAGTAAACCTCCAAATTAAGATTTTGGCATAGCATTGAGAGTTTATGTTTACCGATCATATCATTGGAGTGCAACATCTACTCAAATTCACAAGCATAAGAGACAAACTGAACTTCTCAGGAAAATAAAGGTTAACTTCCACGCCTTCTTCGTTTGTTTAAACCTCAAAGCAGACAAAAAGAACTCGCTGAACAGAACTTTAGACAAGAAAATATTGAACTACTTGCCGCATGAAACAACCAGGAAGATGAAACTGCATAAAACCACATCAACTTCTTCTCGACTGCAGTTACCAATCTCTTCCAGTATGCTACTTTTGAGACCAATACGGATAAAACTTTACCGTGCACCACACCGGAAGCATCAACTTCATTACATACGGAGAAAGCTTCCACTTATCTTTCTCCACATAATACATGAAGGAAGCATCATAGCACGGGCAGTTCACAATATCATTTCATAACAACATAAATAGGAGGTAAGAAGTGAACTACCCGCACCCAAGTGGATTCCCCAGCAAAGAAAAGTTAACTTCCAATAGATGCAACCCCGTGGACAACTTGTTTGACATAATAAATTGAGTGCACAGAGTAGCATAATAAATGGGTTCACGTTTTGTACAGAGAGAACATAAAAACTAATCTTCCAATCTTTATATAAGGCATAAATTTATGTTTGTACAGAGAGCAGCAGGATAAATCGAGTGCACACAGCAGCAGAATAAATCGAGTGCACAAATGCAAGTAAGGTAAGTACCACATTATCAAGTGCATAAAAAAGTTGGTAGTGCATAGAGAAAATAATCGACACAAGAGAGAGAAGCTAGATGATTATGACTGTCAAACTAGCCCCTGGAAGTGGTTCGAAATTACCTTGGCTCCATGCATCTTCTGTTCCAATAAATGAATAACGAGCTCATTACTAAAACAAAGTGAACTTTCGCGGGCATTCAGAACGAACTTACCAACCAAAGATAACTTCTCTTTTTTCAAACTGTTTTCTTTTCCAAATTGAACTTTATGTTGGTTGCAAAATGGAATGAACTACTGGAAAATTAAGATTGAACTTACGTTCTTTTGCCGAATGAACTTGGCGGTAATAAGCAAGGGCACTAACTGCCTCAAATAAAACAATCATACAGGTGGCATTTTTCTCTCTCGTGTTTTACAGGAACATGACTTCCTCCCTCGACCTAAAGACAAGACCAAACTGAACTTCAGGATAAGAAAAGTGCGAACTGCACCAAAAAAGAAAAGAGTGAACTCCGGATGAGAATAGAGCAAACACCCATACACAAAGCTAACCAGAGAACAGGTTTCGCTACAGATGAAACAAATTCACTGTCAAGAAATAGTGAACTTCGAGACATGAAAGAGTGAATTTTTGCAAAACCTTTTCTCTATTTTAGAAAACACACAGTATGAAATGAACTTTGCCAGCAATAGAATTGAACTTCCATAAAGATGCAAGCATACAATCCAAACTGAATGAATTGCTGCCTAAAAATTTGAAGAACTCCCTTTTGGTCCTAATCGGACTACTACAAATAACCAAGAGACCCGCTCGATGCTGCACTGAGGCATATGTGGAGGTTCATTTTCCTGGATTTCCAACTAACCATATATGAGCAAACAGTGCCCCATCTTCGGATTAAGAACAAACCATTTGAACAAAATATGAGTGTACATCAACACTCTTTACATAGTTTGGTTAATATTTCATCAACACAAGCCATGCTAGACTTGGATGCAAAAAGATAACTACGGATTTGTCTAGAGGGTAGTTAGGTATTCACATCAGTACTCTCTATTATGTATCTGTGCATCAAGAAGGAAATACAGGTTGCTTCCTATAGCAGCTTTGAATATGAAAAATAACTAGGCTATTAGTGAGAGGAGTAGGCCGACCTGGGTCTCAATTACCTTGGATGTTGGGTTCCTGGACTTCACTAGCCAGAGAAAAGTGAAGTTTCAAACAAAGAACAAAGAAAGGTAATTTGATGGAAACTTTTGCGCAAATAAGAAGTGAGCTTCAGGAAAAAGTTTCAATGAACTTCCAAAAATCTACTATTTTTTCCGGATGGTATTTTCATGATGTGAACTTCACAAATTAAGAGAAGTGAGCTTCACAGATTAGGAGAAGTGCGTGTGGCGGAAATCAGGAGCTCCTTCGAGTCGCATGACGCTACTAGGAAAATTGAATGAGCTCCTAGACACAAGGGGTGAACTGTTAAAAAGCACAAAACTGAACTGTCGACTTACATAAAATAAACTGAGATAAACAAGGAGCGACGCATTATGATTAGATGCACACCAGAAAAAATGAGACAGTACACTTACACTTCCCAACAGCAAAAAGTATACTTCTCAGAAACATTGCATAGGAGGTTTTCATATACATTGATGATTGTTGAAATTAAGAACTTGGTGCGTGTAATTCAGTAGATAATTCACATGCTAATCTACTTTTATCATAAAATACTTATGAAATTGACCATTCCATAGGAGTAAAATACAGTACTTATGAAGGAAACCAGACATGAGATCCTGCATCCTGTTTTCTTCATTTTGTTCTATGATTTTTGTGTTTTTTCTGCATGACATACAAACGATAGTTTTAAAGATTTTTTACATTGGTTTTGATTCTTGTAGGATTCTATGATACATGACATGTCAAGTTTTACGCCTTTTGTATTCCTTCCAAACGATACTTAGTACCAGTACCATAATTACATCCATATATATTTCCCTATGATAAAACAACGCCTCTACCCCAAACGGCCTCCTGTAAAGTTTATGTGTTGCAAACTAAAGTACGTCTCAGGTTCTCCCCGGTGTAGGCAGAGAGCCACGGCCGTTTGGGGGAAGAAGGAAGTTTTAGAGTTGAAGGAGAAGGGAGTTCAGAATCAGAGGAGGGAGAGGGGCACCTCAAATGGACTTACATGGATCTCGCCAGTGGAGTTCTGCGCGGCCGCAGATCGAGATGGAGGTGGCGACGAGCGATGGTGGGGGTAAGTGGCGGCGCGCCGGGATGGGTAGCTGGTGGCGGCGCGCGAGGGTGGGGGTCGGTGGCGGCGCGCTGCGGGAGGAAGGGGCGGGGCACTGCGGGGCGCTGCGGGGAGGAAGTGCTAGGGGAGGCGCGCTGCAGGAGGAAGGGCGGTGGAGTGCGTGCTGCAGGGAAGGAGATGGGCGGCGCGCGAGCTGCAGGGAGGGGCGCCAGCTGAAGGTTGGGGAGCTCCCGGCGCCGGCAAAGGTGGGATTCGTGCGCGGGGCAGGTGGAAGATGGGGGCGGTATGAGTGGGCGCCTCGATTTTTCAGAGAGCGAGTGGTGGGGAGCTACGGTCGTGGAAGGAGGCGGGCGGTGGGATGAGGGCTGCCGCCGGGGAAGAAGGTGGGGCGGGATTTGGGGCCGGCGGCCAGGAAGAAGGCGAGCGGGAGTTGGGGCCGGCGGCCAGGAAGAAGGTGGGCGGGAGTTGAGACTGGGCGGCGCGGTTTCCCTGTGGATAAGGAAGAAACTGGAGAGGATCACGGGAAGTGCACATTGGCGTCGGTGGGTTTCTCGGGCCGAACGGGACTTTCTCGGTGGTTCGGTTCGGTGCGAAACCAGGGTTCGAGAATAGCTATTCTAGAACCCCTCTTAAGGGGGGTTCTTAAGGGGGGTTCGAGAATAGTCATATATATATATATATATATATATATATATATATATATATATATATATATATATATATATATATATATATATATATATATATATATATATAGAGCCCAACTATTCTCGAACCCCCTTAAGAGAGGTTCTAGAATAGCTATTCTCGAACCACCCAACCAACCAAGCATACTACAGAACCCGTACCTGTATCAACCCACGCCCACCATCCTATTCTTAACCAGTTACCACCGACCACTGAACCGCACACGGTGCCACGCCCGAACTGCACGACTCCTGCTCCACCTCCGCCGCTCCACGCGGCACCCCAAATCCGCCCCCGCCTCCTTCCCCGGCGGCCAGCCCCAAATCCGCCCCCGCCTCCTTCCCCGGCGGAAGTACCAAATCCTCCCCGCCTCCTTCCCCGGCGGCAGCCCCAAATCCTCCCCGTTTCTTTCGCACCTCCTGCTCGGAGCCCTGGCGTTGCTGCTCCGCAGCCGCCGTCTCCAACTTCTTGCACAACGTCAGCGGGCGACCGAGCCCCCCTCCCCCAAAGACGCAACACTCCCCGCCGCCCCCGAGTGAAGGGAAACCATCGCCGCCGCCAGGCCTCCCCGATCTCCGCCGCCGCCTTCCTATCCGCCGCCATATCCGACGAAGACGGCGTCGAGGACCGCATCAGCGCCCTCCCCAACGGCCTCCTGCGCGACGTCGTCTCCCGCCTCCCCGTCAAGGACGCTCCCCGCACCAACGCGCTCTGCCGGCGCTGGCGCGGCCTTTGGCGCGCCATCCCACTCGTCCTCGATGACGCCCACCTCCTCACGGAAGGGCCCGGCGTCGACTGGCGCGCCCCCGCCGCCGCGGCGGTCTCCTGCATCCTCGCTTCCCACCCGGGCCCCTTCCGCTGCGTCCGCCTCCTCAGCAACCTCATCGACGAGTCCAACAAGGAATGCCTCGCAAAGTGGCTCCGCCTCCTCGCCAACAAGGGCGTGGAGGACCTCACCCTCGTCAACCGCCCCTGGGGCTTCGGCGTGTCGGCGCAGCTTCCCCCGTCCCTCCTCTCCTGCGGCGCCTCGCTCCGCCGCCTC
Organism: Lolium rigidum; assembly: GCF_022539505.1. NCBI lineage: Eukaryota > Viridiplantae > Streptophyta > Magnoliopsida > Poales > Poaceae > Lolium > Lolium rigidum. Next base: position 111,308,671 of record NC_061511.1, read on the forward strand.
TACCTCGGCTTCTGGTTCTTCCCCTTCACCACCGGCCTCCCCCGCAGCCCCGACGTTTTCCCTCACCTCCGGGAGCTCGGCATCTGTCACGGCATCATGGAGGAGTCCGACCTGGAGTACCTGCTCGCTTGCATCCCCAGGCTGGAGAGCTTTCCGCTCATCACCAACTACTGCTTGCCCGATCGCGTCCGCATCGGCAGCCACAGCCTTTGATGCGTGCTGCTCTGGCATTCCATGGCGGACGAGGTCGCCGCCATTGCCGCCCCGCACCTGCAGCGCCTCATCGTCTACTGCACGCACCCCACTGAGGCTGGAAGGGCCTTCAAGGTCAAGATAGCCTATGTTCCTCAGCTCGCCGTGCTCGGCTACTTGGACACCACCCACGTGCTTGAGATTGACAACACCATCATACTACCCGATGCGGGCCACCGCGCTCCTTCCCAACCTCGTGCGTATAGAGCTGAACTTCCTCGCTCCGTGAAGTGGAGGTCCCCGCGCGGTCTGCCCCTCCGGGTAAATTCTTGCCGGAGAGGCCCCGCCCCGCCTGGTCGTACCCAGCTTCATCCTAGTTGGCCTGGCCATGGAAGTCCACCGGCCTCCGCACAGGGAGTCCGTCGGCCCACTGCTGCTTGTGGTACATGATGTTGACTCGTTGTTGTCCAAGATGTTGATGGCGACGGGAGTTTGGGATGAAGCTCACTTATCTTAATTCGCGAAGTTCACATCTACTTAAGCGCACCGATGCTGCAATTGCACCCAGCAAAAACATTGATCCAGGTGAGTGAGAATTTCGTTTGAAAAATTGGTATATGGAATGCATCTGTTTTATGTCCGGTTCATTACATTGACACCAGAAACATAGATTAAAAAGCTGGAAAGAAGTGATGTCTTGCGGTATTAATAACAATTATGATGCGAAAAAACACAGATAGGAAAGTTCACTTTGTGTTATTGTGAATTCAACTTTCTATATGTAGTCAACAATCTATAAACAATATTTGGGGAGTTCGTTTTTTTGTTTTCGAGAAGTGCACTTAGCTTGGAAATTAACTTCGAATGCATCCAGAAGTTCATCAACATGCCGAAGTTCACTGTTTTGTTTACTATAAAAGAATTCACTTTGTATAAAGAGAGAGAAAACAAATACTGAATTCCGCGTTTTGCACACCCGAACTTTGCCATATATAAATACTGAAGTCCTTTCATATTTTTTGTGTTAAAAAATGATTTCTGAGCACAATATCTTATATTCGTAGAAGTACTATGATTTATGATGTAGAAAGAAAAAGAAGCTCATATTGTTCACATGGCAAGTTTGTATTTTATTTTCAGGAGTTCTTTTTGTCTGCTTGGTAGTTTAAACAAAAAAGAAGGCGAGAAAGTTTACTTTTATTTGCCTGAGAAGTTCAGTTTGTCTGCCATGCTTGTGAATCTGAGTTGATGTTGCAGTCCAATGATATGATCAATAAACGTAAATTATTAATGAGATGCCAACATCTGTACTATTTGGGAGGTTTATTCTCTGTCTATGAGAATTACATTCTTGGCATATTGGGAGTGTGTGTGTGTCGCTCCATCCTGAGAATTCAGTTCCGTTGTTGGCAGTGCTATGGTATGAACTCGTGTGAGCCTGCAACTGAACTATCACTAGTCTTGGAATTGTTCTAGTACTATATCTGTATCAATTTGATACGTTATGAGATATGAAAAGGATTTAAAACTGATTAGTTATGAGACACAATGCTAGTTTGCTCGTTATGAGACACAATGCTAGTTCCCTTGTTTCTCTTTTATTTCTTCTCAAACAGTGCCTCCACAAAATGCTAGTCCGGCCTCCATCTCTCTCCATCTGTGTCCATGATGGCTCGTTGACTCGGCGTCCTTTTTTCTTGTAATTCTGCAGGTTGTGTGGAGAATCATTTGAGAGTTTAATCGAGTTGTTGGTACAGATTCCGGCCTAGAGTTTCACTTCATTTTTGGATTGATTTGGTGCTGGTTGATTTTAAAATTGTTGTTGAGGTTGTATTGCTTCTGAACTACCTCAGGTGTGTCTGAAATTTATATAGGCTAAGTTTGGACAATTACGTCACACAAAATAATTTCAGAAGTTCACTTTTCGATATGAGAAAAGTTCATTACTTGTTTCTATGTCGATGTCTTTTTTGGAAAAATAGTACATGAAATATATGCATTTTCGGTTCTTTTCAAATATGTAAAACAAAAATTAAGCTCATGTAAAAGTCAACATTGCAGGGCAGAGAGTCTGGCTTCGTGCGTTGCCTCTGAACTGCTGCACGGTGACCTGCACGAGGCAGATTTCGAGTTGCATCAGGCGGTGGTGGATGGGAGATCGGAGAGGGGCCGCCGGTGTTGTTGTGCGGGGAGGTGTGCCGACGCTCTGTATTCGAGCGTATCATCTAAAGCACAGGTACTGCTGCTACACCACAGCTGCTCCTCCTCTGCCTCCTCCTCTCAATACTTATCCATGTCCAGTGAAAACAAGTAGTAAGATGGTGTAGCAGCGTGAGGCATGTCTAGGGGTACGTGGAGTAGCTGCTGTTGTATAAGTTCGTCAGGTGGAGTTTTGTTCGTTTTGGTCGGTGAGCTCACTCCAAATGCATGGGGAAGTTCACTTTTCTCTTGATAAGTTTTTTTGTCGGTGAATTTTCCAAATTTTGGACGTTAGCATTAAAAGCAATTTCAAAAGTTCATTCTTTGATATTTATAAGTTCATTATTTTCATTTGAGAAGTGCACACGTAATGTTGTTTCCTAAACCTTAAAAGCAAACACCACCTCTTCTAAAAAGTATATGTTTTTAATCGTGAAATGCAGTTGATCAGCATGCCAAAGTTTGGTGTTTTGTTTACTATAAAAGTATCCATTTTATATAAACAGAAAAACAAAAATATCTCTATTTCTACAATGGAAGTTCACCTTACATAAATAATCAAGTTCACTCTCAGTTTAGTTCACTCCCAGGCTAAGTTGCTCTCGAACTCGCTTATTGAAATAGTGAACTGCTATGTGTGTATTGCGGCTGCCGTCTTAATTTTTTTTTGTTATGTATGCTGTGAACTTTCATCTCTGGAGGTAAAAAAAATATAGGAATCTGTTGATGTTTGTTTTATAATCATGCTTGAAGTTCACCTCCTTTTTTCCATTTTCTCGGAAAGTTCACATTGTAATTGCTTGGAAGTGCAAATTTTCTATGCCAAAGTTCATATTTATGTTACCAGGAACATTGCAGTTGTATTCTAGTATTATGGTTAATAGGTAATGGCAGTTCCTTGACATACTTTTTTTTGTATCATAGACTAAGCTTTCTCTGCCAGCACTCAAAATTCTAGGAAGTTTATTTTGTTTTAGTAGAGAGTAATTTTTGACAGTTGAGTAGTTCAATTAGGCCGAAGGAGGGAGTTCACATTCCTGTAAAAAAATAGAGAGGAAAATGTAACCAGTACACTTCTTTATTTTTGGTTGGCTCTATTCTAAAGTTCTGCTCCTCGAATCGAGTGGTGTAAACAATTTTGCTGCAAGTTCACGTTGTTTGTAGATGAAAGTTCAGTTATTCTATCTGAAGTTCCTCCTGCATTGCAGGCGGGTGAGGACGCCATGGACCTGTCATGTGTGGATGTAGCAGGAGAGTCCTAGCCGGTGTTGCATATGGCTCATCGGAACTTCGGATTAGGTAGAGATAGCAGTTCACTTCCCGATTTGGTGTTTAGTTTTGCTATTGTTCTGCAACTTATATCATCTGCTGCTCATGGTTTAGTTCTACATTTCTCTGAAGTTCAGTTCATCCTATTACGTGGAGTTCACTTGTCATACTACAGATTAGATGATCCATGATAGATGGATTATTCATGAAGTTTACTTAGTTTAGATGATCCCAGATTGATGGATTATTCAGTCTTTATATTATGTATAAACAGGGCATTGCACCGACACAAACATGGGTGCCGCTGCTGCTGTTCTTTCTTCTGCCATCTACGTACGGCATGCTCGTGCTAGCGCTCAGAGTAACGAGGGACGAGGGGGTGGAGGCCAATCCTGTCCAGTCATTAATTTTTTGCAGTTCTGCATTTTTATCAGCTGCAAGAGGGCAGCCGAGTCTTGTGAATGGACTGCTGTTGGGCCTTGCGAATGGACTACCGTCGACCCAGTGAGTCTCCTGACCTAGCTACCTTCTTGTTCGCCCTTTCTGGAAGTTCAGAGATGGGCATTTGGTGCAGTTAATTAGGTGTTGCATGCGTTGGTTTTTTTAATTGTTTGTGAGATTTTTGAAGGCCATATGACAATTCAGTTCTTCGTGTCAGAAAGTTTACCTCGTGCATTCGCGAAGTTCAAATAAAAATTGAACGAATTTGTCTTTTGTTGGACAGTTCACTTGGGACATAAGGGAAAGTTGAATTTGTAGATTGAGAAAGTTCGTTTTAATCATCTGTGAAACAAACTAAAGGATCACAGTGAATTCATTAGGAGTAAGTAAAAGTGAAGTTCACTCTGCAAATAAAAATGAAGTTCACTAGGCATAAAAACCGAAGTTTGTTTCAGGAAGTGTAAAAAAATTCAGTGTAATAAGAGTCCTTGCCTGCTTCTCATTGCAATAGTGTAATAAAATCCTTGCTTGCTTCCGCTATGAGTTATTTTACATTTCAGTCTGATGTCAACACAGTAGCATTTGCTGATGAAAGTGTTGATCTCATTTATTCTGGAAGCGATGATAATATGTGCAAAGTAGCTTGCACTTACAAACTATTATGTTCGACCATATATGACTGAATTGTTTTCGGATTAATTCACCATTTATAAAAGTGTCCGATATGGATGAGTATGCTATGGTAAATCTCCTCTGTAGTGTACATGGTCTATTTCAATATTCCAGTTTAGTGTACCCATGCACAGGAATTCCCTAGTATTGCCAAACCTAGTTTTTATGTGTATGATACTGACTATCATTTTTCGATTCCCCTTTTCATGCATGAGGGCCGGACTAATTTATTTTGAAAGGAACAAGCTATATGGGGGCTGAAGCATTTGGGCGATGAGGTACTGAATTTATGGCTTTATGCTTTAAAAGTTAAATCTTTAGCAAAAAGGAGCAGCCATGGATTGTAAAATAAGTAGTACACCTGCTATGTGGAGTTCATTTATTTTGTCGGAAGGTTCACTTTCTCTGCATGAGAAATTATTATTTCGTTGGGATGTTCACTTTGTTCACATATGATGTTCAGTAGAAAAACATTGTTAGGTGAAGTTAAACAATTCAATTAAGGAGCACACTTTATTTGTTAGTGCAGTTCACCGGGACATTTTCTTATTTCGTCTAAATGTTAGGAGAAAAGAAAAAGTTTCACATTTTCTTGACTTCTTTATTTTCCGGAAGTTCGAATCTTCTATTCCAGACGTTCGCTTACTTTAGCCGCGAAAGACGGTAGTGACCTTGTTTGTTTTGGTCAGTTCACAAAATTTTCACGCGTACTACACTTGTTTATTTTGGGCAAGTTCACTCGTTCGACTCAGTAAGTCCACTCGGTAAACAACCTGACAGGCCTATTATTGTTAAACTGATGTGGGGTATGTAGTACAAAGTTAATATATCTCATTTTTTATGCTAATTGATCTTTCTGGTTAGCTTCCCTAATTGATTTGCCAACCTGACAGGCCTATTATAGTTTGCACACATTTGGAGTCCACTTTTTTTCCAAAAATGAATTACGTTTTCTTCTGAATTATCTAGAAGTGCACCCACAATTTCGTGCTAGGAAGTTCAGTGTGTAGACATGTGTTGCAGAGCATGCATTTCAGGAACTAAGTATAATGTTGGATGACATTTTACCTGTGGGGCTGTGCAATGTTTATTTATCTTATGTTACAAATAAATCACCTCTAAAATTAATTACAGCAGTGCACTTATGACACCTATGGGGAGTTCACTAGCGCTCATCGCTAGAGTTCACCAGGAGCCGTGGCGGGAGTCCACCTTGAAGCGCAGCACCCGCAGGTCGTGGGTACTATTCTGATTCTCGAGGTAGCTTTCTAGCTCTTATGATTACTATATGATCAAGGTACTATTCTGAAATATTAATTCACTAAGAGTACTTGAACTTTAATTTCGCGGAAGTTCTATTTATACATATATGAAGCCCATTTCACGAAAATATTTTTGAACTTCACCTAAAAAATGGTTAGTAGGTAATGGCACTTCCTTGACATAATTTTATTGCTATCATAGACTAAGCATGCTCTACCAGCACTCAAAAATGCGTGAACTTTTAAAAAAGTGAAGTCCAGTTCGTCTCATGCTAGAAGTTCATCTTGTGTTTGTCTCGCTGCAATTTGTCATCTGGTAGTGTGCATGGCTTAACTATCTTTATTCGACTAGCTGTCATGATATTCAGTATTCACAAGCTATAGGATGTCATGTGTGTGTGCCAATTCATCTATTATTACTTATGTATGAAAAAACACCTTCACAGGGCATGAGCACTCAAATTCTTCCTGTTTTACCTCAGGTGATTTCATCCGGGAAGTTCACCGTGCCCCCATCGGGAGTCCACCGTGCTCAGAGCTCGCGCGTTGCCCCTGCATACGCCAGGGTCCTACCCCCTTGCTGCAAGTGCAGGTGTGTATAAACAGGCAGAACACTGTTCCAAATATTGTTCCAATATCAGAATCACACGGTGTTAGACATATATTGTGGAAAACATCAATACATAGTGAAGTTTGGACGATGAACATCTGAAGTTCACTTGATGAAGAAGCAGTTCCAGATGGACGCCATGGAAGTTCACTGGTTAGTTAAATCACCTCTTGGGACGGTTCCTTTCTTCCTCTGTATGTATTTGATATAGAGACAGGGGTTGACCCTTCTACGGAAGAAAGGTAGTTCACATTGTTCACCACTGTGAGTTCACTTGATATTTTCTTGGAGTTTATTTTCTGACTGACGCTTTAGTTCAAAAGCAAAACAGAGAAGATACATTGCTTTGAAGTTCACCTAGAATGTTCCCCTTTTTAGAATAAATAAATGATCTTTTGTGTTTATTTTATGTCTCTTCTAGTGCTGACCATAGCCTTCCTGTACTGATCCAAGTATAATCATCACACTGATACAAGTACACTCTACCTTTTGTTCCAGGAACAACACTTGGAGCTCCGTCTGGGGTACCTTTGAAGCCATGGTCCTAAGCTTCTCCAAACCACCCCGTTCCCTGCCTCACTGGCCTCACTCTTGTACTCGTCTGGTTGACCGTGCCTTCCACCGATGGGAGTTCACAAAGCCGCGTGTAGGAGTTCATTGGCACCAGCACTTTCGGGCTCATACACGCACCTCGCCAATGACATGGCTGTCATCCCAAGCTCTCGGCCTTACACACAGGCGGCTCACAGACAACAACGAGTCCAGGCTCATTACACAGCAGCAGCCCCCCCAACAGCGTACCAACGATGAGGCAGCAGACTGCATATTTTTACAAGTAGCGGAAATCCTATATGCGCACAACTAGTACCTGATGTGGTTAGCTTCAGTTTTTTATATTTTGGCTCTTGCCTAGAAAGTTCTGTAGCACACTCTAATTGATTCTCTCTGTAATTGAATATTTGCATCGATTGGTTCACTGGCTTCAAATAGAAAAAGAAGTTCACCTCGTCCCCATATGAAGTTAGCTTATTTTTATTTTGGAAGTTCGTTTTGTATACTGATATTTTGTATTTTGTGATGCTGCTAGCTATTTGTTTCAACGAATTATTCTGTGAAGTTCCTCTTTATTTAGGAACTTCGGTTTGCATATATGTGAAGATCCCTTATTATTAAGATTTTTGTTGAATTTGTTTCTGGAAGCTCACTTTATATATGTGTGAAAGTTCAGTATGTGTATGTACGTATGTCAGTCTACGCTTTGTACGCTTTGTACTACGCATCCTGGTACCATGTGCTTCATCTGAAAATATCTAATGTAAAGCACATGTATCTTTTTCCTATAAATGTTAGAAACAAATGAAGTTCACTGTTTAGGCTTCCGCCGTTTGATATACAAAACATTGAAGTCCACTAAGAGAAATAGAACAAAAACAAAGAAGTTCGAAAATTCCACACTTTAGTATATTTTGAACTGCTCCTAAACCATAACTATTTTGGAAATATTCTATATGAAAATTTGCAGTTTTTTCATAACTTCCAGCGATGTATCATTTGTATCATTTTGATCGAAAGTTTGAAAACCATCACAAAAGCTGAAAAGCAAAATTGACAATTTACATACTCCGTCAGGAAGTTCACTAGCATGTCCTGAGAAGTTCACTCTCACATTCAGGGTAGTTCAACTAGTCTGCATTTTCTGGGCGGAAATCATATGCATGAAAATTGTGTGTACAATCTTCGGTTTCCCAAATCGACCGCCACCCCATGCAATTGGCAATGATATGACTCTATTCATGCTCCAGGGTGGTGGCATGCCACACCTAATCAATCTAAGTGAGACAATTTTAAAAAGTTCCGAGTCGGTGTTGCATCCGACTGTGGGTATTTCTGAAATTAATTTTGAACAGTTTGGAATTTCAAAAAATGTTCAACGTGAAAAACTTTCGCTTAATCAATATCTATCCAACGACATATCATTTGTAATAATCCGACAACCGGTTAAAAATTACAACCTAAGAAACCGTTGAAAAAACGTGAAGTTTGAAAAAAAGGGAACAACCATTTTCAAATCTGCTCTTAAACCGTGACGAATTTGGGAAAATGTTCAACATGAAAAAGTTTCGCCTACTTAATAGCTTTCCAACGACATATCACTTGCATCAATCCGACAAACGGTTTAAAAACCAGAGCCAAACAAGTTCAGTAAAATCGAGAAATCCGTGAAAACATAGTTTGGCATATTTAAAATTAGTTTTAAATCATACATAATTTCGAAAACAAATAGAAACAAAAAAGATGCGCAATTTGTATATCTTTCCAACGCCATATCATATGCATCATTCCGATAAGCGGTTCGAAAATTAGCCGCAAAATACTGTCCGCCAAACACATGAAATTCTGGTGTTTCGCCAGGAAGTTCACTTCCCTGCATCGGAAAGTTCAGAAAGGGTTCGAGAATAGTTATTCTCGAACCGGTTCGAGAATATATATATATATATTCTGAGCATGAATAGAGTGCTATTCTGCAACCGGTTGCAGAATAATATTCTGAGCACCGACTTGTACTTTTCTGGATACAAGGTTGCACTTTCCGGATAACAGGGTTCAACTTTCTGTCGAACTTACCTGAACTTCCCGTTTTCTTTAGAGTTATTGATTATACCACGAGTTTTTCAACCATTTGTTGGAACTATGCAAATGATATACCGTTGGATAGATAATGAAAAACCGCAACTTTTTCATGTTCACACTTTTCACAGATTTTGCACGGTTTAAATTTAATTTTGAAAATACTGAAAACGCTTCTATATGGCCAGAAAACGAACTTTTAGTTCGGTTTTCGAACCGCTTATCGAAACTGTGCAAATGATATACCGTTGGAAAGATAATGAAATTGCGCAACTTTTTCATGTTTTACGTTTTTTCAAAATCCTTACAGTTTTTGAACAATTTTGAAAATACCGAAATTCGGACGTACTCAAAAAACAAACGGACAGTAATTTGGACGATTTGTTTCAACCGTATGTCGGAATGATGCAAATGATATGGTGTTGGAAAGCTACGGACTATGCGCAACTTTCATCTTCCAATTGTTTTCTCTAGTTCCTTATAGTTTAAGAGAATAACTCGAATTACTCGTCCGCTCGTTTTATGAGACGGACACCGAATGATTTTCCCGCGATTTCTATGCGGTATATTTAAGCAATGCAAATGATATACGGTTGGAAAGGTGTAAAAAGGCGCATCTTTTTCATATATATCATTTTTGCCGAATCTAAATGGTTTAAAATTAATTTTAGAAGTTTTGAAATCATGTTTCCGGTATACTTTGCGAGATAACGACTTGAATTTGATGCATTAGATCTCTTTATTTGTTGTGAAATGTTGTAGGTAATGAAATTAGACTCCTAATCTATCAGATAAACCTTTGGGTGGCAATGGTTGAGGTGGTTGGTGATCAAAACAATAAGATTTGCACAATAGATTTTCGCCTCGCAAAAACAGAACATTGAACTTCTCTCGACATGTGCTTGTACTTCTCGGGCAACGCGGTTCTACTTCTTGGTGCGGTTTCACGAAACCGTTCAGAAAAGTTAATAAATTTTTATCTAAACACTTTCTACTTCCCGTAGTTACCGCTTGTACTTCCTGCAATCACCACTCGTACTTCTCGAAATCACCGATTGTACTTCCCGCGGATGAGGGGATTTTTTTTTGTTTTTTGTGTATTTGTATTTTGTCGGCTTTTTGTACTTCCTATATTAAGTTTGTGTACTTCTTGTGTCGAATGGTTGTACTTCTCAACTTGAAGTCTTTGAACTTCTTCGCGAATAATGAGATTATTTTGTTTTTTTTGTATATTTGGATTGTTATCGGTTTTCTTGTACTTCCTATAATAAGTGGTTGTACTGCCCGTGTCCAATGGTTGTACTTCTCGCCATCAAGTATTTGAACTTCCCCGCGGATGATGAGATTATTTTATTTTCTTGTACATTCTGGTTTTTTTGGTTTCTTGTACTTCCTACAATAAGTGGTTGTACTACTCGTGTCGAATGGTTGTACTTCTCATTATCAAGTATTTGAACTTTCTCGTGGATGAAGGGATTATTTTGTTTTTTTTACATTTGGATTTTGTCGGTCTTCTTGTACTTCATATACAAAGTGGTTGTACTGATCGTGTCAAACAATTTTAGTTCTCATCGTCAATATTTTTTACTTCCTTGCGAATGACGGGATTATTTTCTTTTTTCTATATTTGGATTTTTCGGTTTTCTTTTAGTTCCTATAATAAGTGGATGTACTGCTCGTGTCAAATGGTTGTACTTCTCATCGCCAAGCAGTCTAATTTCCCCACGAATGACGTTATTATTTTATTTTTTTCTTTATTTGTTTTTAGTCGTTTTTCTTGTACTTCTTATATTAAGTGGATGTACTGCTCGTGTCGAATAGTTTTACTTCTCAGCGCCAAGGATTTTGTTGTTTTGTTGTACTTTTTATATTAAGTGGGTGTACTGCCCGTGTCGAATGGTTGTACTTTTCAGTGTCAAGTATTTGAACTTCCCGCGAATGACGGGATTATTTTTATTTTTTCTACATTTGGTTATTAGGCATTTTTTCTTGTACTTCTTATATTATGTGGGTTTACTGCTAGTTTCAAATGGTTGTACTTCTCAACTTCAAGTATTTAAACTTCCCCACGAACAACTAGATTATTTTATTTTTCTACTTTTGGTTTTTAGTTGGTTTTTTGTCCTTGTTTTATTAAGCGGGTGTAGCTCAGGATGTAAGTGGCAGCGGTGTCCAATGGTCCCACATGCGCCGCCCGTGAAAAAACACCTAAGGCACGCTCGCCACGAGCCCTAGAATCCTGGAATCCCACCAGTGGAACCGTGTACCAAGGCGATGCGGAGGTCGTCGATGTAGCAGCGCGAAGGCGGCCAACGAGAGGTATTCCCGGGACGGCGGAGATCCTAGGCACCATCGGGAGGTTGGGGCGGAGACGCGAGGCCCGAGTCGTCCGCGGGATTTCTATTTGGCCCACGACGGCGGCCGGAGGTCATGGAAGCATGGGTGCGGTCGCTGGCAGGGAAAGCTGGTTGCGGACTATGTACTTCCCAAAAATGAATTTAATTACAATTGTTTCTCGAAAGTTGCATGTACCACAGTAACTCCGAGCGAAGAATTGTCTTTTTAGGAACGCCAATTTCATTGTCCAAATATAATAATTTTACTGCTCATATCTAATAGTTGTACTGCCAGCAGACGATTATTACTTTTATTCTAACTCTACATGGAGAGCTTTTTAACAAAATTAATATATCTCACACTGACAAGAAACGTAAGTAGCTCACTAGATGAAGCTAATAGTGTAGCCAAAACTTTATGCATTCGCAGGTGTGTAATAACTACCCATACTAGTAGTTTATTTATTTTCTAGCTCAAATATACAAAGAACTAGAGGCCACCGTTCAAATTCAGCTCTATCTGGCTTCATATCTCCCCCAAGGTTCCCATTCAGCCAAGAATACGATTCCTTTTCTTTTGGAAGTTGCAGAATACCAAATTGAAGCTAGCAACCAGCTCCACACCAAGGCAAGGGTCAAGGGATTCACAGCATGGAGAAAAGCGTCAGCTTTGATCTCATTTGCAATACTCCTGTGCTTGAGCTAACAGAAGAGCTGAAATAAGGTGTTTTTTTTGCGACGAAAAAAGAAGGTGTATGTTTTATCTAATAAGAAACAGATGGAAGAACTTAACGTTGATACACAAATGCAGTTCCTCTCGAAGTTAGTGTACTTTCCACGGATGTGTATTTCCGTATGAAAAGGTTGTGTTATTCCTCAGTGGAGGGAGTTAACTTACTTTTGCTTTTTATGTGTTCTTCTTGACCATCTTATAGTATTTTACTGCATTTTAGAGGAAGGTTGATCTCTGCGACCCTGTCGAAATAGACGTGCGGACAACATGCGCATGCACTTATCTCTACTTATCTGCATGTTTTGTCATCTAGAAACATTAACCGAGAGAGGAAAAGCATGTCTAAAACAGGGAAAATCCATGGGCGCATGTTACAGAGAAAAAGCAAGTGCCTCGAGCAGCGAAAAAATGAAACCATAGCATTATCCCAGGCACTATACACGTATTTCTGTTTTATAGCTGACTACACTTCTTTTCTGAACCTGCTTGTACTGCCGAACAAAGTAAAACATAGTGAGAGATCACCCAGTCGGTTGGCTCCATGGCCGACGGCGGCACTGAGGTCCTATTTCGCCTAACAATCTCCGTATGAATGAAAAAAGAAGGTAAAAAACATGCAGATAAGTAGACTTATGCTGTAGAAAGCATGGTTTATCCTAATTTTCTATTACCTGCACTTCTTTTGTCTATGAACATGTACTGCCGAAGGCAAAAAACAGAGACTTATGCTGGAGGAGAGAAGCGGATAGCGCTGGCAGAGGAGTGCTGCGCCAGTGGAGGGCGGCGTCCAGCACGGGACGACTGCGTGCGTGGTAGAGGCGGCGGCGTGCTGGAGGAGCGGCCCCGCAGGGTATAGGCGCTCGATGGAGCTTGGTCGGAGGTGCAGCTCGTGGTTCGCCGGAATTTCCTCGCCGATTTAGGGCTGGAGGAAGATGGGAGGAGCCATGGTGGCTCACCTGTGCCGCGCCGGTGGGCGCGGAGGTGAGAAGTGGCGCCGTATCCGCCGGCCGCGCACATGAGTTGGAGGAGGGCAGCGGCCGATGGGAAGAAGGATGGGTGGGGGCGTGGTTTTCCGGCAGCGGCGATGCGGTTGGCGCGGGGATTAGGGCGGTCCGGCGAGGCGGAGCTCCCGACAGGCGTGCACGATGGAGGAAAATCCGGCGGCAGCGTGCGGATCGACGGCGGCGTGCGGGGGAGGCGCCAGAAGAAGATGTCCGTGAAGTGCAGGGGCAGCGGCGGGCCGGGCAGCGGCGGGTCCGGACGGCGGCGGTTCCGGACGGCGGCGGCGTGCCGGCGTGCGGGTCGAGGGGCGGCGTGCCGGCGTGCGGCTCGAGGGGCAGCGTGCGCAGGTACGGGGGGCAGCGAAGAAGATGGTCGTGACTCGTGAGGGGCGGGCCGGGCCGACGGGTCTGCGGCCTGCGGGCAGCTTTCTTCGCTCGATCCGCTCCTTATAGATCGTTTGGTGCTCGAGAATATTATTCGAGCACCGGTTTTAGAATAGTGCAACCCTATATATATATATATATATATATATATATATATATATATATATATATATATATATATATATATATATATATATATATAGCAGCACTATTCTCGCAACCAGTTGCAGAATAATATCTCGAGCACCGACTCGAACTTCTCTGGACACGGTCTTGGACTTCCCGGAACTTTTTGCAGTGTGCGTTCGTACTTCTCTATGTTCTTCACAGAATCCATGTTTCCGTCACGAAATCGATTTGTTTAGTGTTCAAAATTTGTCGGAACTATGCAAATGATATACCGTTGGATAGATAATGAAAAACCGCAACTTTTTCATGTTCACACTTTTCACAGATTTTGCACGGTTTAAATTTAATTTTTAAAATACGAAAACGCTTCTATATGGCCGGAAAACGAACTTTTAGTTCGATTTTCGAATCGCTTATCGAAACTGAGCAAATGATATACCGTTGGAAAGATAATGAAATTGCGCAACTTTTTCATGTTTTAAGTTTTTTCAAAATCCTCACAGTTTTTGAACAATTTTGAAAATACCGAGTTTCGGACGTACTCAAAAACGAGCGGACAGTAATTTGGGTGAATTTTTTCAACCGTATGTCGGAATGATGCAAATGATATGGCGTTGGAAAGCTATGAACTATGCGCAACTTTCTTATTCCAATTGTTTTCTCTAATTCCTTACAGTTTAAGAGAAATACACGAATTACTGTCCGCCCGTTTTATGTGACGGGCACCGAATGATTTCCCCGCGATTTCTATTCGAAGTATTTAAACAATTGAAATGATATACGGTTGGAAAGCTGTCAAAATGGCACATCTTTTTTGTATCTACCATTTTTGCCAAATCCGAACGGTTTCAAACTAATTTTAGAAGTTTTGAAATCATGTTTCTAGTATATTTTGTGGGATAACGATTTGAATTTGATGGATTAGATCAATTTATTTGTTGTAAAATGTTGTAGGTAATGAAATTACACATATACTCTACCATATAAACCTTTTAGTGACAATGATTGAAGTGGTTGGTGATCAAATCGATGAGATTTGCACAATATATTTCCGCCCCGTAAAAACGAGCATTGAACTTCTCTCGACACAAACTTGCACTTCTAGGGAAATGCGGTTGTACTTCTCGGCGCTGTTTCACGAAAGTGTTCAGTAAAATGACTATAAGTTTCTCATACGGTGTTCGTTTGAGGTCCATGGCCACACAAAATGCTCAGCACAACCATGTGCATCCGAACTTCCCACGACATGTCCTTGTACTGCTTGGCCTTCGTGGTTGTACTTCCTGGAAATGTTTTGATACTAGTGTGTTTTACAAAAACTAGCATGTGTTCTTCAAAATGATAATGTTAGATTGTCCCTATATTCTATTTTAAGAGATTCTGCACTTCCCGGATCTTAATATTTGAACTTCACAATGTTGCTATGTGAACTTATGTGGGGGTATTTTCTTCATGTAATTACCGCTTGTACTTACTGTTGTCTCCACCTGTACTTCTCAGAATCACTGCTCGTACTTCCTTGCAGATGACGGGATTATTTTGTTTTTTCTACATGTGGACTTTGTCGGGTTTCTTATACTTCCTATATTAAGTGGGTGTATTTCTCGTGTTGAACGGTTGTACTTCTTATTGTCAAGTATATGAACTTCTTTACGGGTGATTGGATTATTATTGTTTTTTCCTATGTGAACTTAGGTGGGAGTATTTTTCTTTGAACACTTTTAATTCATGTAATTACCGCTTGTGCTTCCTGTTGTCCCCGCCTGTACTTCTCGGAATCACTGCACGTACTTCCTCGCAATGACGGGATTATTTTGTCTTTTCTACATTTGGACTTTGTCGGGTTTCTTGTACTTTTCTATATTAAGTGGGTGTACTGCTCGTGCCGAATGGTTGTGCTTCTCGTTTTCAAATATATGAACTTCCTCGCGGGTGACGGGATTATCTTTGTTTTTTGTACATTTGGATTTTGTCGGTTTTCTTGTACTTCCTATATTAAGCGGGTGTACTGCTCGTGTTGAATGGTTGCACTTCTCCGCATCAACTATTTGAACTTCCTCACGGATGACAGGATTTTTTTATGTTTTTTCTAGATTTGGATTTTGTTGGTTTTCTTTTACTTCCTATAATAACTGCTTGTACTGCTTGTGTTAAATGGTTGTACTTATCTCGTGTCTAGCATTTGAACTTCCTCGCGGATGACCGGATTATAATTTTTTGGGATTTTCTCGGTTTTCTTGTACTACATATATTAAGCAGGTGTACTGCTCGTGTCGAATACTTGTACTTGTCAGCGTCAAGTAGTTGAAATTCCTCGTGGATAACAAGATTATTTTGTTTTTTTCTACATTGGTTTTCTAGTACTTCCAATATGAAGTAGTTGCACTGCTCGCCCCAAATAGTTGTACTTCGCAACCACAAGTATTTGACCTTCACTCCGGATGACTAGATTATTTTGTTTTTTCTTGGGATGGATAATTGTACTTCTCTAACCTTATTATATTACTTATCAGAACGATTTTTGTATATTTCTAGGGAAATAAATATTTACAATTTGTTCTTTTACTCAAAAGTGGAGAAGATTTTGCACAGCTGAGTCGAAGACAGTACCAGCTCCGTGTTGACAACGGCATGAACCAGCGCTCGTCTTGGTAGACAACATCACGAACTGTCCGTCTTCGCTTCTTGTACTTCCCGTAAGTCGTCTGGCGGCAGCAGTTGGCGGGTAACTGGGCCGGTGGCGCAGCTGGCCGTGACGGAGAGCGAGCCGAGGCCTTGGCATCGCGCGACAGAAGCTTGGAGCTGTGGGACGAGGGAAGACAGCGCCGGCACGAAGCAGGGTTGCCGGTGGCACCGCCGGCACGGAGTCCCCTCGAGCGGCGGCGCGGAGGCCCCTCGGGTGGCGGCACGCACGGCCGTCGGGCAGCGGCGCGGAGGCCCCTCTGGCGGTGGCGCGGAAGACAGTCGGGCGGCTGCTCTATTGCAGATAATGAAAAAAGGGATTTCAAGATAAAATTTAGTCGAAAATTATTAGTTTCTTTTTTCTTAAGTTGCAACGCGCATGCAAATTTCCTACACAAGAAAATATTTGTATGCGCAAAATAATAGTGCCGACATCCTAGAGGCTCATTTCTAATATGTATGATATAAATGAGACTTTGATAATGGAAAATAACTAAAACAAAGTATTAGCCCCTGTACCACATCTGTACTTATGTTTCGCAAATAGAATATCCGATAGCAAAACAAAGCAGTACAAGTGATCAATTTTTTGACTTCTGCGACTACATACCTCTCAACAACACTGAAAATATGTCTACTTCTATGAAACTTCATTGAATCCAAAAATGAAGTATATACCAGCATGAGCTGAACTAACACAAAAATTCAAGCATACGACTATACCAGGCATTGATAGATGGTAGACGTAATTGAAAAACATATGTACTTCTGTTAACCACCAATTTTACATGGTAGACGCAATAGTGGCCCACTATTACATATGTATATTGCTGCGTGGGGATAAGACAGAGTGAAGATACAAAATAGATGACGCTGATGACGGGAGCGAGGAGCTGGCTCTCTGGCTTGCCGGTGGTGCCACAAAGGGAGGCCAGCGCCATCGATGATCAACGGGCGGCCGTGGAGCCCGTGGTTTCGCTGCTCTTCAGGGGCACACACGGACGTTTTGCCTGGGCGAAGTAAAGGCCTGGCTATGAAAAAGTTCAGACGTCTGTGGCGCGACAGCTCAAGTGGAGGCACAAGACGTCACTGGCAGCGCCGCCGGGATGCAGGGTGGCTGTCAGCATGTGGCGCGGGGTGAGGAGTGAGGAGGGACGACGGAGCAGTCAAAGGTGAGGGGCGCTGCGGGCCTCCTGGCCGTGCCTCCCTGGACGGCCCTGTTCGCGAAGATCGAGTTGGCGCACGCGGAGCAGGATGTGGGTCGCTCCCGGCGGCGTGTGAGGAGGTGGATTTCCGGCGACCGCGCGGTGGTCTCGCGCCGGTAGAGGAGCAGCAGGGATGGCACAGAGTCCTTTCTCCGGTTGGGGAAGAGTAGGCCAGCCGCTGTTGCACGTGATGTAGCCTACCGGCTGCGCGTGGATGCAGGGAAACGGGGCGCTGGGGAAGGTCGCCGTCGTCGGCGGGAGATCTTCAGCCAGCACCGGAAGAAACAGAAGGACGGCGACGCAATTCGGCCTTCAGCGGCGCCCCAGCTGCAGAGACAGCGCGACCTTAGAACAACTTCAGGCTAGGAATGATGGCCTGTGCATCAGGCTCAGTGATTGTTGGTCTCAAACAAAGGAAATTTCTGGGGCGTATGGGTGTATAGGATGGCTATCGATAACACTCAAATACACACACAAGAAGTACACGTTTAGAATAGGATGACTCTTGTTGGAGCAATTTTATTATCAATGGAATGAATAAAATCGTTGACATTAGATACATTGATTAGCAAGTATAGTACGTACTCTCAAGGACTGCGTACTCTATATGCAATTCCATATCGTGTCATTGTTTCCCACACGCTCTGGTCAGTGTTGAAATAGTGTTCTGTCCGGCATAAAAAACGTACACTACATGTAGCAAAATACGAAAGTAGCTATACTTCGTGCTAATGAATGCGTGTTCTGCCCATGATGGAAAGACTGTACTTCCAGTAAATGAAATGTGAAATACCACTGCAGTTCTGTGAAGATAGAAACAGACATAGGGGAGAGGAGGTGCGGGGCAGCGGGGGCATCCATGCCGCCGAGGGACGCACGACGCGGCGCGACGGCGAGTTCTCCTTGCCGCTCTGTATCACACCACCACAATCTGGTCCGGAACAGCCAGTAATGGGGCTAGTACATAAGAGGACCATGGCGCGCAGAGAGGAACCGGAGAGATACTAGAGCAGCGGCGTCGAGACGACCAGGCCAAGGCCCGTCTCGATACGAGGCCGCGCGCAGAGTGGAACGCAGCTGCTGCTCAGAGAGCTCTAGAAAGGAAGAGGAGCAGATGCGGCCAACCACCATCCACCATGGCCTGAGCGCGGAGCAGGGGCCTGCCGGCCGTGGGGAAGAAGGCAGGCCGCCGGTCACGGTAAGAAGGGGACCCACCGGCTGCGGAGAAGGAGGACCTCCAGGGACGGCGGCGCGCGAGGACCTCCAGGCGGCGGCGGCGGCGCGCGAGCTCTCAACGCGGCGGCAGCGCGCGAGCTCTCAAGGCGGCGGCGGCGCGCGAGCTCTAAGGTCGGCGGCGTCGGGGGCTATCGAGGGGGCGGACCGGCAGCCTTTAGGCAGCGGTGCGGGGGGCCTTCGGGCCGGCGGCGGAAAGCAAGACGGACGAGCTAGCTGGGCTGGAGGTCAAACGGGATGTGTGGCCGTGAGGGATTTGTTCGTGGGTTTGGGTGTTTTCTTTTCTGGATCGAGCGTGCCAGCGCCTATAGGGCAGACGGTGCTCAGAATATTATTTTGAGCACCGGTTTCAGAATAGTGCGACCCTATATATATATATATATATATATATATATATATATATATATATATATATATATATATATATATATATATATACCGGAAGCTCAAATGGGGCACCAAGGAGCCTGGGCACCAAGCATCATGACCATACGATGGGTATCAAGATTCTGACTATCTAAACGGGTTCAGATTATCGGGTTCGACCAATTAGCATAGGTATATAAGGAAATATTGCATGAGTGCTGCATGCTAAGAGAGAGAGAAAATATCAAATATTTTGTTGCTTAGTTTGGTGATTTGCACGTCCAAATTTCCTAGTATGCAGTCGTCCATGTATTTTGGGCTTTTATTACTTTAAATTTGGAAAGTCCGGATTTTCACGTGACATTAAAGGTATATGATTAAAGGTATATGGCGGCCCAAGATCTCTAAATATGAAAGTATGCATGCTCCACAATTAGTGGGTATTTATTTCAAGGAACTAAGAAAGTGCACATTTTCAGACGAGAATAAAGGTAAATATGGCGGCCCATTATTATGAAGATGCACAAATTAGGTGTGCCACGGTTAAGAAAAGCAAGACATTTGGAATGTTTGATTTCGGTACATAATATTAATTGTTGTCTAAAATACTACATTGACTGGGTATCTAATTTTCTTCATTTGCTCCGCTTAATGATGTGATGTGATTAACAATTTCAATTACTAACGTTGACTGGGTATGCGGCCAGCCGGCCAGGTATGCGTCTGGCCAGGTATGCTAGTCACCAGTGAGTACCGTGGGGTATCAAATACCCAAATACAGGTCAATATTGTTGGGTATGTGGTTTACCCGATGAAAATCATTGGGTATGTGGTACCCGGTATAGCAGGTATCGAGGTATAGACGTATCGACGTAAGCAGGTATCGAGGTATCGACGTAAGAAGGTATCGAGGTATCGACATATCTACTTAATCAGGTATCGAGGTAACTAGGTATCGACGTAAGAAGGTATCGAGGTCTCGAGGTATCGAGGTATCGACATATCTACTTAATCATGTATCGAGGTAACTAGGTATCGACGTAAGAAGGTATCGAGGTCTCGAGGTATCGAGGTATCGACATATCTACTTAATCAGGTATCGAGGTAACTAGGTATCGACGTAAGAAGGTATCGAGGTCTCGAGGTATCGAGGTATGAAAGTACCGTTATCGGGGTATTGTCTGAAAATTATGGTAGTTCATGAGAATAACTTCCATAACAAGATACGTTGGAAACACCGATATGTAAATTTTGAACTATCATATCGAGGTATCAAGGTATCGAGGTATCAAGTTCTTCTCCAGGATACCAAGGGCTATGAGCATATGTTAGAGATACCGATACCTAAATTTTAACAATCATGACGTAACTCTCGTATCATACCTGAGGTACCGGTATCGAGGCAACAAGGTATACCACTATCGAGTATCGAGGTATCGAGGTATGAAGGTACCGTTATCGGGGTATTGTTTGAAAATTATGGTAGTTCATGAGAATAACTTCCATAACAAGATACGTTGGAAACCCGGATATGTAAATTTTGAACTATCATATCGAGGTATCAAGGTATCGAGGTATCGAGTTCTTCTCCAGGATACCAAGGGCTATGAGCATATGTTAGAGATACTGATACCCAAATTTTAACAATACTGCGTAACTCTTGCCGTATCATACCTAAGGTACCGGTATCGAGGCAGCAAGGTATACCAGTATCGAGCTACCAAGGTATCATATTATGTGAGAAATGTGTGATAGTTCAGGATTATAACTTGAGGCGCCGTTGGTGGTGTGTGCGTGGCTATCCACACCAAAACTATGAGTGGCCACATTGTGACTCGTCCGAACATTTTGTGCGCGCTGCTGAACCTCACCACTTTCCTACGCAACGCCGGATCATCTTCCGATGGCGCTGATTAATGCGACGAGGTGTTTATCCCGATCACTAGCCGCCACACTTTAAAGCTCGCCCCTTCCCTCTGCCTATGGTGTTCACTCCGACCACACCACCTTCTCTGCGATGACTCGCCATAAGCTATAATCACATGTATGGTGGCAGATACATCGCTTACATAGCCAACACCGCCTCTAGACCCGTCGCCTCCAACGACGAACAACAAGATAAAGTTCAGCTCAGATGAGGAGGAGGAGGAGCCATCCCAGGAGCAGGCCGCTCTCATCGCGTTGTTGTTTACACGACGTTCGCCGCCCAGCTCGAGGACGTGAAAGAAATTCTCATGGACCACGGTGCCGAGGCCACCCACCAGTTCACGGCATGGGAAGCGACCGCGCATGTCTTCATCAGGGCGGAGTTGTGTGCCATGGCGGAGATCCAGGAGAAACGCGACGCCGATATTGTATTGGTGTCAAGGTATGAAGGTACCGTTCTCGAGATATCGCACCGGAAGTGTGTGCCACGACGGAGATCCGGGAACAACGCGGCGCCGATGCTCTATTGGTGCCGAGGTATGAAGGTACCGTTCTCGAGGTATCGTAGCAGAGGTGTGTGCCATTGGGGAGAGCCAGAAACGACGCGACGCCAAATCTGTATTGGTTTCGAGGCATGAAGGTACCAGTATCGAGGTATGCAGGTCCCAATATCGAGGTATCGACATATGAAGGTACCGCTCTCGAGGTATTGTGGCGGAGGTGTGTGACATGGACGAGATCTAGGCACAACGCGACGCCGAAGTTGCATTAGTGTCGAGGTATATGAAGGTACCGGTATCGAGGTATCGACTTATTTCCCAAGAATATCATTGTTCTTGAGAATAACTTCCATAACAAGGTATGTCGGAAACATCGAAATGTACATTTTGAACTATCATACTTCCTGGATCATACATCGATACCTAGTACATGAGTGTTCTCGTAGGTATTGAGTGATCTAGCTATTCTCTAAGTATAGCTGGTCATAATGATACTGCGGGGTATGAGTGTATGGTCGAATACTGAAACCTACATTTGAAGAATTGTAACTCGGGTCGTATCTTACATAAGGTATCGGTATGAAGGTATCTAGAGACCGATATATATTGAGACTCCTCATGTATGGAGGTATCAAGGTATTGTCACGATTGTGCATGATAACACCTTGGGGTATTGAGGTATTGTCCGAGTAGTATGATATTGTATGAGGAGTATGATAGTACTTGTAGGTATCTAGGTATCAGAGTACCAGAGTATGTTGACAGCCACGTACATACTGAGTACCATGACGTATGAATACGTAAGTACACGTGCATGTACGATACTCTATGGAAAAATACGTTATTGCATATCTTATGAACCTTTATAAAAACCATAGAAATTACATAAGTAAACAGAATGTACTTGTTACATAAAGACTTAAAAATTATAAGCAAGCACATTCTTCGAAGCAAAAATTGTACTTATTACAATGACTTTTTTTTCTTAGGAACGACAACAAGTTCGTTGACATTTTGTAGCCGACATCATCTTTGGGCTAACTTTCTCCACGTGTTTGTTGCCTCGTGCGTCTAACAAATGAGGGCGGTGATGCTGCATTCTTTTTTAGGGTAAGAATGCCCATCAGAATCTCCGTTCTAACCTGATCCATGGAACCCTTTGTTGAGAAAGATAAGTAATTAAGCAACATGAGTATATGATATTCGAGATTGTATAATAAGGGTATGACATGCCCACTGGGTTGAGTTTCCTTGTACATGCAGTCCTATTCGAGTCATTCATGAGCACTAAGTAGACACACCACTTTCAACCCTTCAAATTTACATGTATGATCAGATGAAATACCAGAACAAAAATAATTTCGATGTAGTCTACGAAAATAGTTTGCAGTCTAATAGGAGATGGTCATACTCGAAAGACTGTGTAGGCACGTCAATGAATAGGTTCCGAAACATTTCGGGATACAATAAACTGTCACCTGCAATTGCATGAACGTGCAAACAATGAACATCAGTAAAAAGTCCGCTCACTTAGAATACAAATTTTGTTCCTGGTATAACTCGCCGCAAAATCCATTTCTAGATAGTGGTGGCTTCTATAGGCATCAGTATTTACAAAAATTTCAGCATCCGGCGGTGCTGTTGTCGCCGATGATGACGACGGCGACGGCCATGACCACGGTCTAAACTCTAAACTCACACCACGGCGGATGGCATGATGTGCACACGATGGCCATGGCTTTATCGGCATCCATCGGGCAGTGTTGTTGTCTCCGGTGATGGCGAGAGCGACGGCCACGACTGCAGTCGAAATTCACAGTGCAGAATAGAGAAAAACATGTACCAAAACAATCACAGTACCGAAACATACCTGGGCCAAGCAGAATCAAGAAACGTGAGCGCCCAATGCTAGACATGGATGCAGCGTTTTGGCATAAATTTCTGCCTTGGTTGGGTCCATATAAATAGGAGGGAGGTATGAGTTCAAAATAATCAAAAAGAGGCAACTAAGGGCACGTAAAATGGCTGATTGAAAAAAACATTAAACATGCATGTGTTTCTATGGTAAGAGATTAGTAGACTGATTTTGTCAATCACTCGGTGACTGATATATTCAATCACAGTGCATGCATGCAAGACAAAATTGGAAATATTTTTCATTTGTCCACCGAAGTTGCCATGCAAATCAAAGATGGAAAGATTTGAAAATTGTCGGTTGAGGGTTGGCCGGTGCACTAACGGGTTTCATCATAAAATATACCCGGATTCGTTTCTTCTTCCGCGGATCAATCTAACGGTGGGCGATCTGGGAGCCTGGGCACCATGGTGGCCCAGTTATTTTACCTATACCTATATATATATATATATATATATATATATATATATAGAGAGAGAGAGAGAGAGAGAGAGAGAGCGCAAAGGAACAAAAATAAACTCCAATATATGTACATCAGCCATACACAATGCTTGTGCCATGAAAACTAGAGGAAACTCACATTCTCACAGACAAGCTAGCGCTTCTCTTTGTGCTGAGCCTATCCAAACCTACCTACGTCATGATAACATTAGAAAAATCTTTCTGGGCCTTTGTCTGCACATAGCATCAGGAACACGAAAATTAAAAAATCCTCTAGAAGTTTACTAGAACACCAAAAGTGAGCTATTATTTACAAAGACAGTATATTATAATTTGTATAACAAGCATATCTCTAGGAAAATTAACAATTGAAAGCACACAGTTGAGAGGAAACAATTACTACTGTCCAAGTTATTGTGCTGCTAATTAACCTACCAAAATGAGAAAATGGAGGTCAGATTTATTAGTGGTAAATAATTGTTACAAACGATGGAAGTTGCACATGTTATCTCAGATATATGCAATACTGTAACAAATCGATTATCTGATGTAAAATTCCATGCTTGTGTTAAACTCGAATTACTCACTAACTCATCTTACACTCTACAAAAAAATATCAGGGCATCTAGATACTATGGTAAAGAAAGTGCTAGCAAAGCCAGTGTTGTATGTAATATAATCACAAGACAAACGTCATATTTGTTGCGTGGATATAAAAAATCAACTTGCAGGTTACTTTGACAACAGAAATTTAAGTGCCACTATTGAAATTTGAGAGTCTAATATCCAATAAGAGATTTATTGCATTCAAGTGCCGCTCAAACATGCACACAAACACGACAACAACAAAAAAAAGTAATAAATAAGGGCAGATTATAGTACCAAGGCATTATGTCATGATATATATGAAAATAGAAGGTAAAAGGCGGTACTGTGATCACATAGAATATTTACAGTTGTCTCAATTTAGTCAATAACCAACAAAGATAACTGCACTTCATCAAGTGAGGTCTTTCGTCTTTATAACCAGATTGTGGAATTAGATGAATGTTCACAAATAAAATTGCTTGCTTCAGTACTAGTACCAATCTAGATACCAAACAATGCCAGAAACATTCGATTTATTGCAATAAATACACGGGGAAGAACAGAACGTGGAACCATCCAGGCGTCTTTGTCGGTGTATGCCGGCCAGGAATTGAAGAAGAACGGGAAGGAGGGCCGAACAGCACTAGAGACGTCCGTGGCGCCCGGACTCGGTGACCGACCGGCCGCGCAGTACCCAAATAACGCGGCATCGGTGAAGGCCGCCGCTTGCTGGATGGCCGCATCTGCCCAGCGCGATTCATCTGGCCACCATGCTTCCCTCCTCCACGCGACTCCGAGGTGCCGCCGTCGCCATGGGCGGAAAAGACCTGAGCTTGACCTCTACTCCTCTCTATACACTCGAGATCTCAGGCTAGGGTTTCTGTTGGGGTGAAATTTGGTGGTTCCACGTGGTGGAGTTGAGAGGGGAGGAGGAGGGGGTTCGGGGGTGGTGGTCGGAGGTGCAGGGGGTCGCCGGAGTTGGCCGGGATCTAGGCTGGAGAGGGGGCGGCGAAGGGGAATGGGGGCGGGAGGGAGGGGTTGGGTAGGTAGGTTGCGAGGGTGGTTCCTTCGATGGGGTTGTCTGGACGACGAGTTCGGGCTGGGTCGGTTTGGCTTTGGTTTGCTCGGTTTTGGTAGCGCGCCTGTTAGAATCGAATTTTGGTTGACCCAAAATCCGGCGCCAATGGTAATATCCTGCGCGGGAAGTATTTCGGTCGCGGTGCTCAGTTTCGGTGCGTTGGATCAGGGTGATTTGGACAGCTGAGATTGAAGTCTGAGGCTGATCCGTGTGTTGGCTGTTTCATGTCTTTTGATTGGCTAGATTCACACCCGCGGGCGGTATTAACCTGATATCTCAAGGGATACAAATGCTGACTTTATTTGACTTTTCTCTTTGTTAATTACAGAACCTAGCGGTATTTTATCCTAATTTGTCTGGTCAAAATGTGGGTCTAACATGTCAGTAGCCTAGCCAAATCCGTACGCACACCTAACGAAAGTTGGCACATGAATCTGATATGTAGGAGAAAGAACTGAGGTGGCGGACACATGGACATGACACGTATGCAAAATAACTGAGGTGGCAGACACATGGACGGGGCATGTATAAGGACCCGTTGAGGTGGCCTAAAGTAACATGTACGACGATTTTAATAGGTCGTAATCGCTTAGAAATAATGTCATGGACCGCGTGGCTCCGAATATGACGATTTCATCCTAGAAAATAATGACATTTTCAAACAAATCGTCATTATTTTCTAGGGTTTTGACCCTACCAATCAGCTCACGACCATTCAGTGTGAAATCGTCATAGAATCATGACGATTTTTCCTAGGGTCACTGAGAGAAGGTCACAAGTCAACACATTTGTTGTAGTGAAGCTTCTCTCATACTCCTTCGAAACTCTGGCATTAATGTCAGTCTTGGCATGGATTGGTTGAAGGCCAACAAAGCTGTCATTGATTGCGCCGAGCATTCAGTTTCTCTTCCTACTTCGTCAGGAACCTTGACCTACACACCTTCACAGACACCTTCCGTTCAGCTCTTTGCTTTGAATCCTAGCTCTCTTTCTATCCATCCTGGCAGCACAAAGATGTACCTCGACATCAAATCTACCTATTGGTGGACTAGGATGAAAAGTGATATTGCTCGCTATGTCTTAGAATGTGATGTTTTTCGCCGTGTTAAAGCAGAACATCAGAGACCTGCCGATGTCCTCCAACCTCTGAAAATTCCTGAGTGGAAATGGGATAAGATTGAGATGGACTTTGTAACTGGTTTTCCAAAGTCTCGCAAAGGCAATGATGCTATCTTCGTGGTGATCAGCCGTCTTTCCAAGGTTGCTCACTTCCTTCCAGTCAAAGGGACAATATCTGCTAGTCAGTTGGCTGAGCTCTACACAGCAAAGATCGTCAACCTTCATGGTGTTCCCTTGGAAATAAGCTCTGATCGTGGAAGCATCTTCACTTCCAGATTTTGGGCAAGCTTTCAGAAAGCTATGGGAACTAATTTGCTCTTCAACACAGCTTATCATCCGCAAACGAGTGGGCAAGTCGAAAGAGTCAATCAGATTCTCGAGGACATGCTTCGTGCCTGTGTTATCTCCTTCGGCATGAAATGGGAAGAATGCCTCCCTTTTGCCGAGTTCTCTTACAACAACAGCTATCAAGCTAGTTTGGGCATGGCACCTTTCGAAGCTCTCTATGGTCGCAAATGCAGAACACCTCTAAACTGGTCTGAAACCGGTGAAAGGCAAATCTTTGGCCCAGATGTCATCAACGAGGCTGAAGAAAAGGTGCGAATCATTCGTGACAATCTGAAGATAGCACAATATCGGCAGAAAAGCTATTATGATAGCAAGCACCGTGATATGTTATATCATCCTTGTGATCAAGCCTACCTTCGTGTTACTCCTATGAGGGGCACTCATCGCTTTGGTATCAAAGGCAAGCTGGCGCCAAGATACATTGGTCCCTTCAAAGTTTTAGCAAAGCATGGTGAAGTCGCTTACCTCCTTGAACTTCCTGAGAAGCTCTCCAAAGTGCACGATGTCTTCCACGTGTCACAGCTCAAGAAGTGCTTCAAAGATCCGGACCGTGCAGTTGATCACGAGTCCATCGACCTCCCAGAAGACCTCTCCTACAAAGAGCATCCCGTTCGGATTCTTGATGAAGCTGAACGTCGAACTCGCAACAACTCTGTCAAGTTCCTCAAGGTGCAGTGGTCGCACCATTCCGATAAAGAAGCAACTTGGGAGCGGTAAGATCAACTCCGTTCCGAGTACCCGTCCTTCTTCTCTTCTTCCTGAGAATCTCGGGGTGTGATTCCTTCAAGGGGGGGGGGGGCGTTTGTAACATCCCAAGAGTAACACCTTAGTCCCTTTACCTTTCTTGCATTGTTATCATCTCATCATGTTGCATTCATGCATATTACCACCTTTTGGCTTTTATAAAATTGCTTTTGGTTTTGGCTTCGCTTTGTTTGCTTGTTGTTCTTCCTCTCTCTTGGTTCATCTCCTCCCTCTTGTGATGTTCCAAGAAAAGCTAACAAGCCTAAACTCATCCCTCTACTTGACCTACTTTCAAATAGGTCATGCCAAAATTTTCATTTTTCCTTGGTTGTTGTAAGCCTACCTCCTCCCCTTTCTTTTTGCAATGCACATGGTTTAAATCTTGAGTTGGGCTTCTTCCTTCTCAAGTGGTTGAACTAATCAGGTTTAGCCAACTATTTTGAATACCAATTATTTTGGTTTCTACTAAAATTCTCTATGGCTCCCTCATTTTCTTTTCATTCTTTTATTCCTCTCAAGCCTACCATAGTTGGTATATAAGGCTGAGCCTTCTCTGATTCAATTCCTTTTCAAATGTTCAAATATTATCTCTTCTCCAATTTTCAGAAAAGGATTTGATAAAAGAAAGAAATAAAAACAGAAATAGGAAAAAGCAAACAACAGCCATAGTAGCTATTTCTTCCCTGGAGCTAGCCTCAGGCCACGGCAGCCTTTTCTTTAACCCAAGCCTAGCTAAATCTAACAAAGCAGCCTATCTTGGTCTAAGCCCAACCTTAGCCCAGGTCCAAACTTTGGAGACGCAGCTCCTGTACGTCTTCCTCGCGTGGCGTCGCCTCCAGTACGAACCAAGCCAGCACCACATGATCTTCTCCCCCTCCATGGATGCTCACCACCTGCCCCTCTTTTCATCTCCTTAAGGCGCCAGGAGCAGCCCCAGGAAACCTAGCTCGCTCCTCCCTCTCCGCGCTGCCACCTCCATCTCTTTCCGTCTGTGAGTTGAGAGGGGTTTTTCCCGGAGCTTCCGATGATCGCCGCCGTCGCCATGGACGCCGTCGACCTCACCTGACCGCGGGAACGGAACCGCGTCGTCCTCCTCTTCGTCTTGGACATCTTCCCGAAGCCGAGTGCCGCCCGTAGCTGCTCGAGCACGTCCACGCCGTCCACGTCTACCTCCGGTTCTTCTTCTTCCTCGGCTCCGGCTACTTCTCCGCTGCTTCCTCCTCGTCGTCAACCACCCCGAGGTGAGCAGCAGCAGCAGCCACAACCTTCCTCTCCCCTGCACCTTGCTCTCTGGTTCGAGTAGAGGAGATGGAGCAAGAATTGAGATCGAAACGAGAAACTGAGTTCAACCCGCCCAGTTTCTCTGCTCGCGGACATCGACTTTCGACGCATCTCGCAGCAGGCACAGGCCACGCCAGCACGATATCTTTGTACCGTTGTAAAGCTGAGAGTGAGGGCTACAATTTTGCTTTTTGGGTCGATCGATTTCATCGAGTATTCGCGACGTCATCGTCGATCAAAGTCAGCCCAAAATCTGGTTGCAGTTTTTGCTGTTACACTGCCTTGCCGCGGCCTCGACTTCCGACGAACGCCCGCTAGCGACTGCGGCCACGAGCGCGCCATTGCTCCCCTTAGATGTGTGCCACCACCAGCTCCAGTTTTGGTTTTGGTTTCGTTCCAAAAGGATGCCCAGATCTGTCGCTTCGGACGCTTTAAAATCCGTGCAAAATCGCGTCTACAGGAAATCGCTAGTGTCAACCTTCAGTTTCTAGTGTTCAAAAATTCAGTTTCAGCTTTTGCAAATCAGATGGTTTCTAAATTGTTTCATATTTGCACTTTTACAAATCCAAATTGAACAAACCATATGTCCATTTCGATTAGAAAAATATGCTCTTTCCAACCATGTAATTTGTTTCAACTTTTGAACAACTAAAATTGTGTCAATTTTCAAATCTGGACTAAATTCGACAATTGTTGCCTAATTCATAACTTCACATCCACACCTCCGATTTTGGAAAATTTTATATCTATTTGTATCAGAAAAGTGTGAGGTTTTTAAATCTGCACTTGTCATGCATCATTGGCATCATCCCTGCCTCGCCCTAAATAAATTTGCAATTGAAATAAAATGTTATGTGAGGGTGTCTATCTTTTCTTGCTATATTTGAACACCCCACTTAATTTTGCTATGTATGAAACCGTTGCACCTCATGCATCATATTGCGCATTGCATACTTGTATTGATTTGTGTTATTACTTTCTTGTATTTGCTATTTGCTTCTTCTCGAGTAGACATCGACGCTGAGCAGTTCGAGCAGGAGTTTGAGTACCCCCAGGAGGATTGTGTCTGTGCTTCTACCTGTGAGCTGACAGGCGAGCCCACCTCCTTCACCTATTTTACAGTTCCATGCTCTTTTGATCTATTGCTATCCCTATATTGCGATTCTGTTGTGTCTCGTGTCCTATTCCACTTGTCACCATATATGAGCCGTGTTACCCCTCCTACCTATTTACCTGTTGTTTGTTGTTTGCCAGCCTTGCGAGTCGTAGCGCGAGTTTAGGGTCTTGCTTTTATCTCGATATGTTCGAGATATGTTGGGAAGTTGATATATGACACACCTTATGGATAAGGGATTTCTATTTTCGTGCCCTCGGGTCCTTAGTTGTGCTCAGTTTTCCCCAGCTCGTTAGTTTTTCCTCAGTTTTCCCCTCCCTCTAGTTTGAAACCCCTCGCAGACGCTCGGACGGGAGGGTTGCCGTCAGGTCAGAGGCCTTACCGTTACCGTTAATCTGACGGGTGGGGCTGCACAGAGGGCAGTTCCTCTCTGACCCGTCTCGTGCTGACAAATGGGGCCGCTCTATAGGGCTGCCGCAGCCAATGACCAGTGGGGTCATCTATTTTTCAGGAAAAGTCATATATTGCCGCTCTGAGGGGCTGCCGCAGCCAATGACCAGTGGGGTCGTCTATTTTTCAGGAAAAGACATATATTTACCGCTCTGTTTGGCTGCCGCAGCCAATGACCAGTGGGGTCGTCTATTTATTTATAGAAAATCATATATTGCCGCTCTGTGGGGCCTCCGCAGCCAATGACCGCTGGGGTTGTCTATTTATTTAGAGAATATAATATAGAGCCGCTCTGTGCGGCCGCCTCAGCCCATGGCAGGTGACTATTTTCGTAGCTTAATCTAAAGTGACTCTTATGCTAAACATTGTGCATAATATATAGAAAATAGCTAGATCTATAAATATATAGAAAATAGCTAGATCTCTAAAGGGGATGGATGCATGGCTTCACGTCGTCATCACTTTCATCGTCAGTATCTTCGTCGTCTGAGTAGTAGTACTTCCTGCACATTGTTCCGTCGAACACCTTCACTGTGAGCACATCATTGCCTTCATATTTGAAGTGTACGTAGCAGCCGAAATCCACACCGTGCGCGATGGCGAAATTCTCCCAGCCCTTGTCGAGATACATCCGGCCTTGTCCGTCAAATAGGACCTCCACGGTCCAGAGACGAGGACCGTAGTCAGCCTGCTCGCAGATACACCTTAGCCGGCTCCCGGCCGTCAAGATAGTCCGCAAACTTTTTGGGAGTGCTCGCAAAGAGATCGAGCGCCGATCGTTTGAAATTAAAGGTTTTTTAGAACATGCCCATAATTAATCACATGCATCATATATGTGGGAACGCGTACCTTCTTGACCAAAGGGTCTTCATAGATGACGATGAAGAACTCCTCTATGATCAATGGCAGTGTTGACGACGGTGGTGGTGGCAATGATGATGATCCACCACCCCGGCCGCCCCTTCCCCTTCCCCTTCCCCTTCCGGTCCGCGTCCGACACGTGGAAGCCATGGCAATGGATGATCAAGTGTATGTGAACGAAGAAGAGAGAGGCAGAACCTATTGACACAAGGGATGGCCGTTGTGGGTGTTTATAAGGGAGAGATGACCGTTGTAGGGGTTTACACAATAAATTAAGGAGGAGGTGACCGTTGTGGGGGTTTACACAATAATTTAAGGAGGAGATGACCGTTGTGGGGGTATATATCTCAACAAAAAAGTAATGCGGACTATCTTGACGGAAATGGAACTTCGTGATTTAGTTTATCATTTTACCGTGAAAAGTAATGCCTAAAAGAAATGGTAATTCGTGATAGTTTATCATTTTACTATAATGGCTACAAGAAATCGGTGATTGTTCATCATTTTTTGCGTGAAAAGTAATGGCTACAACAAATCGGTGATGGTTTATCATTTTTTGCGTGGAAAGTAATGGCTACAAGAAATGGGTGATGGTGTATCATTTTTTGCGTGAAAATAATGGCTACAAGAAATGGGTGATGGTGTATCATTTTTGCGTGAAAAATAATGGCTACAAGAAATGGGTGATGGTGTATCATTTTTTTGCGTGAAAAGTAATGGCTAAACAAATTGGTGATGGTGTATCATTTTTTGCGTGAAAAGTAATGGCTAAACAAATTGGTGATGGTGTATCATTTTTTGCGTGAAAAGTAATGGCTAAACAAATTGGTGATGGTGTATCATTTTTTGCGTGAAAAGTAATGGCTACAACAAATTGGTGATGGTGTATCATTTTTTTGCGTGAAAAGTAATGGCTAAACAAATTGGTGATGGTGTATCATTTTTTGCGTGAAAAGTAATGGCTACAACAAAATGGTGATGGTGTATCATTTTTTGCGTGAAAAGTAATGGCTACAACAAATTGGTGATGGTGTATCATTTTTTTGCGTGAAAAATAATGACTAAACAAATTGGTGATGGTGTATCATTTTTTTGCGTGAAAAGAAATGGCTACAACAAATTGGTGATGGTGTATCATTTTTTGCGTGAAAAATAATGCCTAAAAGAGTTTATAATTTAGCTCGTGAAAAATAATGCGGAAAACCAAACTTTAGCGTACTGGGTAACCGCCCTTAAGCATACATAGAGGGTGGAAGCTAACCGCCGACAGAGAGGGTGGTGGCCCCGACCAGAGAGAGAGAGATAGGGGTTATCCTGCCCGTTAAATCCTACGATCAACGGTCAGCGGGCACGATCCGCGTGACATCGGCTAGACCAATCAGGGCAATGTTGGGCGTCTGTGAGAATTTGTGAAGGGAGAGGGCAAAACTGAGTAGTATCAAGAAAACAAGGGCAAGTGAGTAGTAAACAGACTAAGGGATTCAAATATGAGATTTAAAAAAAGGAAAATGCGTGTTTGGTACAATGAAACCCATCTTGGCCTACCTCAAACTATTTGCAATACAAATATACATGAGTGTGAAAATTATGGCCTCATTCAGACAAAGTATGTTTTGGGGAAAGCTGTTTTGGGTAGGGCTTATTGTGGAACACCATGCACCTTCATAGCTACTAGGTGATTTGAGATGTGGCAATTTGTGGTAAAACTTGATTTATCTATGATTTGAGAAGTGACAATTTGTGCTAAAGACTCCATGAGTAAGTGCCACTCTTTTTTCGGAATTTTTTGCACAATAAATAACTCATTTAACTAGTTAATCCCATTTGTTGACTCTCTGTTGACCAGCCACTTGAGGGTAAAACTGAGTATATTGCACTAGCCGCATTAGCACTCAAGGCGAAAACCGAGCACACAAAAAATGCTAGTATATGACTCGAGGGTATACCCGAGTATATCTAAATTTCCGGGGTTAGACTCGAGGACGCGTGTTGCGGTGCGTAAGTGGAAGACGTGCCATTGTTGACGCGTGTCGCGGTGCAGACGTGGAAGACGTGCCATTGTTGACGCGGGTCGCATTTAGGACGCGTAAGCCCCTCTCTCCCTCCCTCTACACACAGTACGTCTGATTCTCGCTCACGCACAAAACCACCCCTCTCACGTCCCATCAACTTCTCCAAAAAACCCCAACCGCCGTACGAGCGCTCCCCTGCCGGCGATGGAGAAGAAGATGCGCCGGCGGCCATCGCCCCCGAGCCCGTCGCCTCTGAGCCCGTCGCCTCCCAGACCGTCGCCGCCGAGCCCGTCGCCGCCGAGCCCGTCGCCTCCGAGGGCGGCGCATCCAAGCGCGGCGCCTCCGTGAACTGGGCCGGTCTCACGGCTGACGGACCACTTCACAAGATCGGCAAATGCTTATTGGCGAATGAGGAGTACGTGGACACCTACTCTGCTATGAGGCAAGTCTGTAGAAATTGGCACTCAGGTTTACCTGATCCCGACGTGCACCTGCACGAATGGATCATGCTAGACCACGCCCTTCCACGCACCGCTGAGTTCACCTTCCTCCATCTCGGCACATCCCGTTACGTCACCATAGATCTATCTGCAGTTCGTGCAAGGTTCAAATTCCTCCATATCTACCTTTTTATTTTCAATCTTAAACATCTTAGTGCTGAATGTTATCTTCATCAATATATTTTAGATACTACTTCGTCGGCTTTTGCCATGGCGTCATCGTGCTTGCCCAGAACAACCCGCCGCACAAGATACGGCTTCTGGACCCACTCACAAAGAAATCGAACACTATTTTTGAGGCGCAGATGCCATCTGTTTTTCTGAAATTAGTCGCTGTTATCAAATCCCCGACTATGGTCTTCGTTGCCGCACATTACCCGCCGGAAATTGGTTGGGTCGATGAGAGAACTCCAACTAAGGATATAAATGAAGATTGGGGAGAAGGAAGATTTCCGATCAAGAACCATTGTATGCGTTGCATTACCCCGTTCAATGGTGAACTGTATGCAGTAACTGCGGACAATTTTGAGAACGGAACAATAGTGTGCACCAATATACAGTTGCAGCAGCGCGCGAGCACTGTCAAGATGGAGACACTAATTTCATTTCCAGAACTTGGACATCAGAAGTTCTACCTTGTGAAGTCGGATGGTGATCTGCTGCTTGTGTTGTTGGTCAGCGTGGCTTTGGCGGGCAAATCATTGGTGTACCGTGTGGACACTCAGAGCCGCTCTCTCCATCCGGTCAGTAACATTGGCAGTAATGCCTTCTTCGTGAATTTTATCCGGTGTATCTGACATAAGTATCCCCAATGAGCCTGCCGAAGATGGTACCCGGGGTTTACTGAAGGCCCATGACTCGAAGAATAAGAAGATTCGGAAGCCCAAGATGTTAGTAAGGAAAGCTAGAGTTGTATTAGGAAATATAATTTGTAATCTTGCGGGACGGGTTAGAAACCCTCCCGGACTCTGTAAACTTGTAAATTACGAAACCCTCGGCTCCACCTCCTATATAAGGGGGAGTCGAGGGACAAAGAGAGAATCGAATCTACTGTCAACACAACCCTACTTTCATAATCGTCGAGTACTTTTCAGCTGAAACCTTCGAGATCTACTTGCCCTCTACATCCAACGAAACCCTAGTCTACAATCTGTAGGCATTGGCAAGTTAATACCTTGTCAATTGGCGCCGTCTGTGGGATTTAGAGGCGACAAGGAGCTGATCTCGATGGCACGTTCAAGATCGTCGACTTCGTCAGTAGCAAGCAACACGATGGATCGAGGTAAATAGATCGAAACTGGTCTAGTCGATTTTGTACCTCACCCGCCCTCCCGTTTGGATGCATGTGCGTATCTGGAGGAGCCTAGGGAGATGACGTTCGGAAAATTTCGATTCTGCGTCGGGAAAGAAGGATCGTATCGTCTCGAGGTTCCGATCTCGTCGGGATCATCGGCGACCGACTCCAACTTCTCATCAAGTGATGAAGTGGTTTCGTCACCACGCTTCATCAACACCAGGGCAAGCGAAAAGCTCGCCAAAATCTTCAGCGACATGTCCTTCGAATCGTCTGCGGACTCCGATATAAGCAGCGATTCAGACAGCGTCGACAGCTTCAATCTCGTCGACAGATCTGTTGTTATTGGAAAGGTCTTCGCCAATCTAAACGATGGTGTCACCAATCCTGACAAAAATCAAAATTCAAAATATCATCAGATCTACGCAATTGAGGAAGCAAACCGATCAGAGCCAGAGACGTCAGAGGCTTTCGACACTGCGGGAAACCCGTATGTTGATCCCGCTGATCTTAGGCGAGGTTTAGGCACTAAATATGTCGGGCCTTCACCACGTCTAAGAGTGCAACTCCCGCAAGCAGCGTGGGACAGAGCCGCAAGAGCCATGGATGGTACTGAACCAATGACTACAACTGCGACATCAGAAGAATTGCAAGCCTATCAATATAGACTCGCTCGTGTTAGCACAGAGTTAGAAAAACAGACAGCTGAATTAAATCTCTACTACTTAAAAAGACTAAATAGGTTCCTTATTCTGCCACCTGCTCACAATACGTCAATACGTCGTTTCCTTTCGTCATCGATTCCTCGTCCGTCCTCCACATGGGCCAGGCCCAGTGAAACCTTTTGTCCAACGCCCCCTTCCTCTAACCCTCGCGCAGTCCCTGCTCCATCGTGCACCCCAGCCGCCGCTCGGATCTCCAACGCCGCCATTCTCGCCTATCTTGCAACGAGGATCTCCAACTCCAGCTCCACCCCGAGTCCGTCCACCGCCCTAGCCATCACCCCATATCCACCGGCTCATAGATCCCCGCTTGCAGTACCTTTGTCGGAAGGCCCGCGCGTCGTTGTGTGCGCCGCATCCAGAGCCCATGTCGGACTCGGAGGACGACATCGCCAGCAGCAGGGAGGTCGCCCCCATCGAGAGCATCGAGCAATCCGCTCGCCGATGTCCTCGGGAGAACTGGAAGTGGGCTAGGGTCGACAGTGGCGCCGCCACCATCTCTACCTCAGGGCTGCCCTGCTTAGATCCTCGATGGAGAACTTGTTCCTCCACCGCCTAATGTTCTCCGTCGCTTCCCTCGCCAACTGCAGCCTGCGTTTCGTCGCCGTCAACTTCCGCGAGGCCTGCATCCTCTCTCCGCCCTTTCCTCTCCTCCAAGAACAAAGTGCATCTGAGGAGTCGCCGCAGCCTACAAACGGAAGTACCCAACATCCGTCCAAGGTACATGCTTGATTCTCCGGATTTTGTGCATGTGCATCACAACCCCGCTAGATCTAACTTGTATTCCAGATTTCCAGTTGTGGTTATTACTTGGTTAGTAGGTACAGTAGATTTAGCAGGATTCATTACGACCGGTTCTTGATAAAAAAAATTAGGATATGTTCAGTTGTACCAAACACATGCGCATGGAGTTGTGGAACCAATGGAAGGTTGCTAACTGATGGCAGCACATGATGTATTGCTGTCCCTAAATCTTTCGTTTACTCGTGTTTTTCAATAGCTACAATGATGTGACCTTTAGAAGCATGGAGATATCACTCTTTTGGAATCTTATGACTATTCAGCTACACCAAGATAACAACT
Source organism: Lolium rigidum (assembly GCF_022539505.1). Lineage (NCBI taxonomy): Eukaryota > Viridiplantae > Streptophyta > Magnoliopsida > Poales > Poaceae > Lolium > Lolium rigidum. Next base: position 111,345,989 of record NC_061511.1, read on the forward strand.
TATGCTCCTGAAAATTATTTCATCATTCTTTTCTTCCGTATTTTGGTTACAAGTGTTCCTGTAACTTCTAGCATACAGCTGCATCTGCGGTAGTAAAATATGGATCCAGTAGTTTAATGCTTCTTATATGTAGATTTGTAGCAAATAATTATTTCTCTACGGGAGTACATTTGTCCTACCTTCTTCTTAGTCTGAAGTTGTATTTTCTAACTTCTACCTGATTCCCAAGATGGGAAAAACTTATCTTTAACATACCAGATGAATTTAAACTAGATTGAATAACCATTTTAGCTATGCAACAAAATTAACATTTCAGACTATGGCCCAATGTATTTTCAAGACTATCCATTATTAACTCCTTTGATGCTTGTATGCTTTTCAATGTGGTAGCGGAGTCATTGGTGGATGGTTTTCCTCAGGTTTTGGATGCGCCTTGTGTGTTGGGATGAGGCCTAATGTATTTTCAAGACTATCAATTATTAACCGATAATTCGTGCCGCTTGTTGTGAAATGTCATGTTTATCTTCGCCGAGCGCCGGAATACACTGCGTAGGCCTGGCCCTCCTCCGCCACCTTCTTGCTGCAGCACCTCCATCTCTTGTTGGTGCAGCCTCGCCGCCGCCGAAGCCGTCGCCCAGCCGATCTCTGCCTCCTCCTCCCGGGCGCCACCAAGGGAACCTCGTCAGGTAATGCTCTGCTGCAATACAAGCAATGAAGTAACAATATTTTAGGTCAATTTACTGACCGCAATGGCTGCCATATTTCTGAGCTGATTAATTTGATATAAAGTGTTCCCAAATTGGGCTTTCAGTACTTATGCTTATAGCCAGTGGTTTTGACTCTTAGATCTGACTATAGGCACTTTCTATCCTACGATATTTACATGTCATATTTATCTTCTAGAAGTTGGTTCTGGATTAATTGGAAATATTCTTATCTGTTGTTTCCATCAACTCAATTCATATGCTATGATAAAAGTTTTTTATGCCGTTCGAATCAAAATTTGAAGGATACGTTGCTAATTTTTCACCACCCACTTCTGACGAGGTTGTTATCTCAATCTACAATTCATGTTTTCAGGTCCAGAAATATGTTTAAGGTCATATTACTAATGGTGTTTGTTCATCGCAATGGTAGATAATTATTGACTAGATGATTCCCTGTGCGTTGTGGTGGGCGTCAAAAAGAAAACTCCATATGGTAATCAGATATATACAATTCGGATGAATTATCTGTTTGTGTAAAGACATTTTCAGAGCGCCAAAATGGTAGAAGAGACATGTATGCTGAAAAGTATACCTTGCAGTAAATTAGGATAGTGGTGTTGATGGCATGAACCAAAGGTACTTGATTCACGCCGTTGGTTGAAACCTGAACATTACAAGTTGTTTCCATTGTACATGGACTTGTGGTTCAAATGGCATTGTGGTAGGACAATATATGAGATGAAGTCCATGAATAATGTCCCGTTTGTAGGTGAAAACTGAGTGTTCTTAAGAAAAAGAGAGTTCTTGTAATATCAGTTTACCTATGTGTGGTAAAACTGTAAATCCAAAGGAACGTAAATTATCCTTCTCTGAAACTCCTTTAATGCCCGCAGGTACCAAAATGATCCTGCAATCATCGCAATGGCAAACTTGGTTGCATCATACTAGAAGAACGAAACCATGGAGTTTGAAAAGATCTTAAAAGGTCAATGTTCTTGAACAGGTGATTTTCCTTGTGTGCAGCAATCCTAAGCTCTTCATTGCTGTTTTAAGAGTTTACAAGTCCATTTCTGTTGTAGCCTTATATGCATTACCTCATTTTATTACTTACTTTTGCAGGCCTATTCGTTGATGCTGGTGATGGTATTTTCCAACCTCTACAATGTGGATCTAATTATAGGAGACACTGAATGTGGGTCACACACTGTGCTTGGACAAATCTGTTGTCCTAATCATCCTATTTCTCAATTGGATTCATCATTACTTTAGAATGCGAATCCAGGTTGACACAAGCTTATAATGCAGCACCATGTTTGACTCAACATCACAGGACTACAATAATCCAGCAATGACCGGTAAAGGGGGAAAATAATACAGAGGTTCTTGACTTGTCTTTCATAGTTTCACTCAAGCGTGAACATATAATACAACTTATTAATATGAATATATGTACAGTTCTAAATATACAGTATATATAGTACATATGCTCCTCTTTCCATTTTATCCTTCATGAGAAATAGGATGATTTTTGTTCATCTTTGAACCTTACTAGAGATCTGTCAAGAACTACAGATTCATACTCGTACTTTGTGATTTCCTTTGCTAATTCTGGGTGTGTATTACAGGTTTACTCACTATCCCCGACTCACCTCTCTTTATGTCTATTGATAAATTAATCTCGGTCTGTAGTATGTATTGTCTTGCTCAAACTAAGATTCATTTTCTACTTTGAGTGAATTTGCCTTTCTATTTTCTGCATTTAGTTTATATCAAGCACGAGAAACTCGCTGGCCTATTATGTCGCTATCTATATTTTGTATTTTATTTTATGTTGTGATATGAGTACCATAATAAGACGGAGGTGCTCAAGCATGACATGATATGTGGTGCTCTTGTGTTTTAGAAATTTCCGGGGAAGAGGCTCTAGGAGAGAGGGGGTTTGAATTTTCTTTTCTGGTTTTGCGAGCATGGTGCGACAAATTGTCTATTCTGGTTTTGCAAGCACGGCGCGATGAATCTTTTGCAATTATGGCTTAATTCCTCCATTCACCATATGCAAATCTTATTTTCACGTTGTTTGATTTCTCATGAGTGACCCGAGATTACCGTGATGATACGTAAAGCCTAGAGTGTAGAGTGAGTCATAAATGTGTTGGATGCACTAATTTAGCTCATTGCTTTGCTTCAACTGTGTTGTGTAGATGCAAAACTATTTCAGTTTTTAAAACACTCATTGGATTTGCAGCTAAGTAGTTTAGAATTTTGGAATGTGAAAATGGTCTTGCACAGAAATTCAGGCAATGTAGAAATACCATGTCTGGTCTTAATCTCTCTGCTTTCCTTTGTAGTATACGTATAGCTGAATTGGGCAACATAGATTGTGCTTGTACTGAACATTCTCTATTTTCATGGGTTCTATTAATGAGGATTTCCATTTTTGTTTATTCGTGATTTATGATTTTGACGTTTTCCATCTCAACCAGCTCCCTTCATTTCACAAAGAATATATGTGTAGTTAATTGTCATAAAAGATTATATTCTTTGATCTGCAGCTCAATAACGACTTGTATAATTGCATCACAGTACATGATTTATATTTCAGAATGATGATTACATGTATAGAGACACATGGCACTTGAATGACTCATCAAGTAACATATTTTTTAGTGGAGAAGACAACAGAAAATTCTTGGATGTTTCCTTACGATTTTTGTTTAGACCTGCAGGATGTACCCTGTTCCCCAGGGTACATTATCCTCTGCTGGCTGTTTTAGTGATTGCCATTATGTCACATCTTAAATTCGGAGCTTGTGTCTATGTTAGTGGCAAGATGTTCGAATGGTTCCTGGTTGCACTTTTATAAAAATCCTCCAATGGATGATAGTTGTGTTAAGATACCGTGGATAAGTTCTATTCTATTCTCTAGATACCTTGTACAACTGTATAAGGGATGTTTATGAAGCTAAGGTTTCTCTTGCATTTACCACATGTAGACATGAGCATCAGAAACGTTATTTGTGTTAAAAATTAAGATTGCATCAGCTTGCTGCATGATGATTCATCTGCTAATCGCCCAGGTGTAATGTCAATATTGGTGCAAGCTGCATCTCCGGTAATCATGATTTGCTGAGGTATTGATACTGACTTAGTTTTCTTGCTCGTTTCTGCGATGCCAACAATATAAAATTAACATTAGTTGATTCCGAACTCATGCTCAAAACATATATATTTCTTTGTAGGGAATATCTTGTGCACCCCAAGTTATTGTTTCTTTGTAGGGAATAGGCCACAAGAAAAAATGTAAATTGCTTATTTTTGTGAAACATAGCAGTGTAGATCTAATGTTGTACTGTTGGTAGTATGATTTCTTTCTCAACATTGATCTATTTAGTTAAAGTTCTTCATTTACCTTCTTTAGATATAACATTGAAAAGAAAAGCTAATTTTGTTGTGTTGTAGGTTTTTCGTCTACTTGGATTGGGTCAAATACATGTAGTTACAGATATCATGGAGGTAGAGTATGTGGATCGAGTGCTCCACCTTGGAGCTATTCGGTGATGTCTGCTTCAGGTATCTTTGCCAGATAGAGTGTCCGAAAAGAATTTGTGCCTCCAGGGTCAAGAAGCTCAGAGGTACCGAGATGAGTGAATTCCAGGCCACATCTAACAATCACACTTATCAACCAACCTGACCTTTGTTTGTACTATTGTCTCACACAGCTTTGTACTATTGTCTCACACAAGCTGTTGGCTGAGGGCCGGATCGGCGATTCATTGTGAATTATTACTTCGATTTTTCTCTATCTTTTTTATGCAGATATGCAACAGACATGGTTCAAAAAAAGGGGACGAGTCGAACACCATCAAGAAGATGGACGGAGACGTTGTCAAGAACATGGTTGCATTGCATTCTGGAATTATAATTTAATAGAGAAGTGTCTTCTCTTCTGATGTATGCTTGTTTCGTTTAAACAAAAACGATGCACACATGCTCTGTCTTATAGTGTAGCCACCTCACTATTCTGTTATCAAACATTTTCTTCCATGACTACTATGATACAATATGTGCATAATGACCGAAGCTTATAAGGCATGTTGTTCTATCCTTCTTTCATATTTTGCAATAAATCAATATATTGTACTTATTGTTGTAACTTAAATGATACGTAATGATTATCAGATGTGAATTATTGAGTCACTGATTCTTTCAAGCATTTAAGAAGCTGATAAAGAAAGTAATGAGATTGAAGAGACACGGCAACTGTAATAGCATAACATCAACTGACAGATTTTTGATTATTCTAATCTCCCAAAAGCAACTTGCAAGATAATGGCATAGAACATTGATAGGATGAAGAAAGAAGTAAGAGGAGTCTTTGACTTCCTGCAGTTAGTGGTGTGAAAAGATGTGCAACAAGGAATCAAGGAGGGAGAGAATCAAGTGGATGCATGGTGCTGAAGTGGCAAGAAAGAAGTTGGCATTCATTGCAAGCAAAAAATGAAGAAGCTGAAGCATGGACTTGGAAGACTAAATTAAGGGCCTAGCTGTTTAATAGATCGTGTGTTGTTAGTGTTGCTTCTTAATTGATAGATTTGTGTAAGGAACGAATAAAATGTGACTACTTGGTCGAAAATATAACGAGTATTTTAACATTATCGTTTGATGCCCAATTTCTTGCATTTTTTTGAACACATGTGCCTCAATGGGTCGGTGATTAGAGTTCAACCATAGTGTGGACAAAGATGATTCCATTAAAGTTATTTGCTACAAAGAATGTGTATCCCTTATATATGTGCATTTAGAAATGAAATTTGCGTCCCGTGGCAACGCACGGGCATTTGTACTATCATCCGAAAGGAGAGGTTGTTGAGTTGACAGTTCTGATGGCCCAGAACACAGATGTGGAACTTACCGCAGAAGAGTAATAAGATGATCTACAACTTGGAACGACGCAGATGCAAAACAATCTTGTTTTGTTATTGTGCTCATGTCTCTTTCTGACTATGTATTAAGTTCTTCTATGATACAGTTCAACCAACATTCGGCCCTCTTTTTTATTGTCTATACTTTGCTACTCTATATACCCACCTAGAAATCTATTTTCAAAATTTCATATATGATATTTGAATTATATATGTGTATTGAGAAATATAATTTGAGGACCCGTGGCAATGCACGGGCATTTGTACTAGTAGAATAAAGGAGGCAGCTTCCGCGTCAAGCAGACGAAGAGCAGAACTAAGTCGACAATCAGGAAATTCGGGAGATAGTCACAGAGAAGCTCGAAGGAGAGCAAGATCTCGGCTACAAAATATACCTGAAACAGAGAGGGAGCATTTGGTTCAAAACCTCGACATGTCTTTTATGACAATCGACACAAGGGGAAATATTATCCCTAAAACACCGGAAGCTAGGTATATGGTAACGCAAGCCTACATACTCGCATCCAGACCACCTCCTGGGGACCCGAGAGAAGCGTTGTATAACATGGCAATGGCAGGAGTTGGAGTCATGGGAACAGCGTTCGCAGCTACACCTCCCGAAGGAACTACAAGGCAAAATAGTCCGCGACCCACCGCAGCAGTGCAAGATCCACCGAGAGCAAGTGGAGCAAGGGATTCAGCGGCTCAGGCAAGGGTGGATAGAGCGCAACAAGAAAGAAGGGAACATCGGCAGTCACCAGAAGTTGCCGAGGAAGATATGTGTGGGCTCCCGTGCTTTACAAGACGAGTTCGAAAAACTAGAGTCCCGTCGGGGTTTAAATTACCCGAGAATTTCAAGAAATTCGACGGCCTACACGATCCCGAAGATTGGCTCGTTGATTATCTCGAGATGGTGAAATTGATAGGCGGAACCAGGGCAACAGCCATGCAGAGCATCCAAGTACATTTAAGTGGAGCCGCACAATCTTGGATAAAGAAACTTCCCCCAGGTTCCATCGATAGCTGGGATAGTTTTGAAGATATCTTCGTGAGGAATTTCCGATCCACCTGCAAAAAACCCGCATCATTAGAAGAGTTAAGGGCGTGTAGACAGAAACATGATGAGTCAATGAGGAAATATATACAGAGGTGGAACATTATCAAAAACTCGGCAGAGGACATATCTGACGAGAGGGAAATAGACGCGTTCGTGGCAGGAATTCGACGAGGAGATTTCGTTGAAGACCTAGGGAGAACCAACCCAAAAACAATATTAGCACTGATGGAAATAGCAAACAGGTGGGCAGATGGAGAAGATGCTATACACAACAAGCGACATAGGTCGCCAGAGGAGGACCACAGTCGAAATTTTCAAAATAGAAGGCGATTCTCTCGACAGTTCTATAGTAATGATGTTCCTTGCCACATATCAGCTGGTTTCCGAGGAAACACTGTAGGGAACAGTCGAGACGATTATCAAAGGAGTAACGAGCAACAAGGCGACAATAGGGGTGATTCCCGTAATTACAGGCAAAATAGTGGGCCAAGGTTTCAAAGACCATATGTGTCTCCCGAGGATATGATGAACGGGCCATGTCAGATGCATTTTTATCTTGACAATAACGGGAAAAGGCAGTCTGGACATCTGCAGAAGGATTATCGCAATTTTCAAGCAATGTTGCGGGCTGCAGGGATGGCCAATGCTCAAGCAATGAATAGAAACCCCCAGGGACCAAGGAGCGAGATCCACCTCCCACCTCCTCCCGCAATTACGGACGAAAATCGGCACCAGCTCAGAATAGCAGCAGCCCCACACCCACCTCCATATGTTGACCTAAACTCTAATGGTGCGGTCTCGATGATTCAGAAAGCTAGGCCATCTAATAGGGCGCAGAAAGTAATTTCGCGGCAAGTGTTCATGGCAGAAAAGATGCCTCCACCAACGGTTGAGTATTTGAATTGGTCGGGACAGGACATCGGCTTCACAATTGCGGATCATCCGCAGCAAGTTCCTCGACCAGGGCAGTCTGCACTTATCTTGCCAGCGGTGATAGCAGGTTTCGACGTATCTCGAGTATTCATAGATGGAGGCAGCAGTTTAAACCTTATATATGCAGATACATTAAGGAAGATGAACATATCCTTGGCAAACCTAAAACCAACTGACACATGTTTCCATGGAATCACGCTAGAGAAGCCGAGTTATCCATTGGGAAAGATTAATCTCGACGTTCAGTTTGGGACCCGAGAAAACTACAGGATAGAAAAGCTGGAGTTTGAAGTTGTGGATTTTCCGTCGCAATATCACGCCTTGTTGGGACGACCAGCATATGCCAGGTTTATGGCGGTACCACATTACACGTACCTGTTGTGGAGGTTACCTGGACCTAAGGGACCAATAACGGTCAAGGGAAGTTTCGCGTTAGCTGATAAATGCGACAAGGATTTCCATCGACTGTCAGAAACTTTCGGGATGCAAGCAGAATATATGGCGTCAAGGCTTACAACTGACTATGATGCGTTACCAGATTCAGGAAGGCCACTCAGGGAGCCAACCTTTAATACTGCCAAAGAATCCAAGGAGGTGCAGATTCACCCAACAGACCCAAAGAAAACGACGTCCATTGCAACAAACATGGACCTCGCATAGGAAAGCGCGCTCGTCGAGTTCCTCCGTGAGCACTGGAAAATCTTCGCATGGTGTCCAGCTGACATGCCAGGAGTACCCAGGGAACTGTCCGAGCACCACCTAAACTTGGATCCAATAGCGAGACCAATAAAACAACCTTTGCGACGTTTTTCGGAACCAAACCCCAAAGCCATGCTGTCGGAGATTGATCGACTTAGAGAAGCTGGTTTTATTAAGGAAATATCTACAGAGGCCACTTGGGTAGCTAACCCAGTGATGGTGCCGAAGAAAAACACGAAAGTCCTTCGCATGTGTGTCGACTTTACGTGTCTCAATAAACACTATCCAAAGGATCACTTTCCCCTCCCAAGGATCGATCAAATCATCGACTCCACGGCAGGATGCGAACGTCTTTCCTTTCTGGATGCATATTCTGGTTATAACCAGATCAGATTAAAAGAAGATGATGAAGCAAAGACAGCGTTCATAACACCTTACGGTGTGTTTTGCTACAGAACAATGCCGTTTGGTCTTAAAAACGCGGGAGCAACATATCAACGGATGATGCAGAAGTGCTTGGCAACACAGATTGGGAAAAATGTACAAGTATACATTGACGACATCGTCATAACATCAAAAAAGGGGACAACATTGATCGAGGATTTGAAGGAAACTTTCGACAACCTCGACAAATTCTGCCTCAAGCTGAACCCGGCAAAGTGTTCTTTTGGCGTCCCTGCGGGAGAACTTCTCGGTTTCCTAGTATCAGCAAGAGGGATCGAGGCCAATCCAGAGAAAATCCAGGCCATCGTAACGATGAGGAAGCCGACAAAGTTGAAAGAAATACAACAGTTGACGGGGCGAGTCGCAGCTTTAAGCAGATTCGTCGCTAGGCTCAGAGAGAAGGCACTACCGTTCTATGCATTGATCAAACAAGGAGAGAAGTTTCAGTGGAACGAGGAAGCGGATAGAGCTTTCGAGAATCTCAAGCGCACAATTTCGACATCACCAATCTTGGTGGCGCCTAAAGAGAAAGAACCTCTCCTGCTATACATTGCAGCCACACCTCAGGTGGTCAGCGCAACTCTCGTAGTCGAAAGAGAAGAAGAAGGAAAACTTCACGGAGTACAGAGGCCAGTATATTTCATCAGTGAAGTATTGTCGCCTTCAAAACAACGGTAACCCGCAATACCAGAAGCTGGCGTATGGAGTGTTCACAACGGCAAGAAAGTTACGACACTATTTTTCGGCGCATCCGATAATAGTGGTTAACGAGGCGCCTTTATCCAATATATTAAACAATCCAAAAGCTACGGGTCGTGTCTCCCTTTGGGGAATAGAACTCTCCCCTCGGGACATCACGTATGAAAAAAGAAAAGCAATCAAGTCGCAGATTTTACCAGACTTCATCGCAGAGTGGATGGAGCTGCAAAATACGGGACCCCCAGATCTGTCGAGAACTTGGACTATGAACTTTGACGGATCCAAAAGGTTGGAGGGAGCTGGAGCAGGCGTGATACTAATATCACCTGAAGGCGACAAATTAAAGTATGTCTTACGGATGACGTTCCCAAACGCGTCTAACAATGAGGCAGAATATGAAGCTCTCATACACGGCATGAAGATGGCGAAGGCTTGTGGTGCAACTCGCCTAAAAATCTTTGACGATTCACAATTGGTGGCTCAGCAGGTTATGAACCAATGTGATGCAGTCAATGAAAGTATGATATCGTACAAGGAGATGTACAATGAGCTCGAAAAGCTATTTGATGGATGCGAAGTAAATCACATCAGCAGGTTGAGTAACGATGAATCCGATGTTCTTGCAAACATCGGGTCGCAGTGTCTCGCAATTCCACCAGGAGTGTTTTGGGAAGAAATAACAGAGAGGTCTACAAAGCCGAAGAAATTAAAGAAGAAGGAGAAGGATGAGAAACCCTCGGGGGCTACGCAAGAAGCATTAGAAGAAGAAGAGGAACAGGATCTAGTAATGATGGTGCAAATCCCATGGATGCAGGCGTACATATCATACATCCTAAGGAAAACAATACCCGACGATCCAGTTGAAGCAAGGCGAGTTATCAGACGTTCCAAAGCCTTTACTGTGGTCAAAGGAGAGTTGTACAAGCGAAGTATCTCGGGTGTGTTACAAAGGTGCGTCACACCCGAAGAAGGAAGGGTAATTCTCAAGGAAGTACACGAAGGAGTATGCGGTCATCACGCAAGAAGCCGAGCTATTGCGGCCAAGGCCTTTAGAGCAGGATTTTACTGGTTAACAACAATCGAGGATGCAAAGGAAATAGTGCGAACTTGCGACGCGTGCCAAAGATTTGCTGCAAAGCCTCATTCTCCGGCAGCAGAGTTGATGCCAATACCGTTATCTTGGCCCTTTGCTCAATGGGGTCTTGATATGGTGGGAAAGCTGCACAAGGCCTCGCCAGGAGGATACGAGTATATGCTCGTCGCTGTCGACAAATTCACCAAGTGGATAGAAGCAAAACCGATAAATTCACCAGACGGAGCGTCGGCAATTAAGTTTGTAAAAAGCATTGTCTTTCGATTTGGAGTCCCTCATAGTATCGTCACGGACAATGGCAGTAATTTCACATCCAAGGAGTTCAAGGCATATTGTGCAGAGGTGGGCATCAAACTGCACTTCGCGTCAGTTGCGCACCTGATACGGGGCGACCTTCGGTCTTCACCGCATCATGTGCTTCATATCCAAGACGGCACGCTAAGGTGAATCTTCTCCTTTACGCGTGCCTCGAATCGCCTATTTGGGACGATATACTACTTCATACCCCGTCATATCTTGATGATAGGAACTCGACGACAAGTACGGGGAGAAGAGGGGATGCCATGGAGACCCGAGGACGCAAGGCCGATGTCACGGAAGCATGGAAGAGAAGGAGAAAGAAGCGCTGGACGCTCCAGGCCGGAACTTCCGCCCAACATCGCCGGAACTTCCGCCCAGATGATGTCAAGACTGAAGATGCTCGCACAGCAGAGCTGTGGCCGGAACTTTCGCCCCTGATGGCCGGAACTTCCGCCCAGGACCGGAACTTCCGCCCAGGACGGCCGGAACTTCCGCCCTATCGAACCTCAGCCAGATCTCAGCCCCCTTTGGCTTGTAACTTACCCCTTCATCCCCTACCTATAAATAGGAACCTACCCCCACCTTCATGAAGGAGAGATGATGTTTAGATGAATTGGCTTATGCCTCTACTATCCCTTTGTGGATTTGGGAAACCCCCACCTTAGGTTAATTCCTATTGTACCACCCGGGCTCCTTATCGAATCCTATTGTATCTCTTTGGTGACTTCTACCAATCTTAGTCTTTTGCTTGCACTTCTACCTATTTGGTCTTTTGCTTGCACTTCTATTGAGTTTGGTCTTTTCACCCTTCTAGATTCATAGGATCTTCGGTTTGTCGATCGTTTTGCGGGACTTCTACCGAAAGGTCTTTTCCTTGCAACTTCTATCGAGTTGGTGGTTCGGGCCAACGAGAACAAACCGATTGTGTTGTGTGCGTGTGTTTGTATCGTGTTCTTCGCGTTCATCCACTTCCCGCGAATCCCCCTCCGCAATCACACTCACCCGGGTCAAACCGTGAAGATTGGGCACACCCTCGGGCTTAGCCCGCATCAGCACCCGCAGACCAATGGTCAAGTCGAGAAAGCCAACGGTATCATCTGCAATGGCATCAAGAAGCGCTTGGTAGGGCCATTGGAAAAGCTCGACATACTTGGCCAGAGGAGCTACCGAGTGTGTTATGGAGTATCCGAACAACACCAAATACAGCGACACAGGAGACTCCGTTCTTTCTGGTCCATGGAGCAGAGGCAGTACTGCCGATAGAAATAGAGCACGACTCCCTAAGAGTCACGGAATACGATGAAGAAGCGTCCAGGAGAGCATTGGAAGATGATGTCGACGCACTCGATGAAGCTCGAGACGAAGTGCTATCACGGGTTGCTAAGTACCAGCAAGATCTGAAAAACTACCACAGTCGACGTTTGCGACCAAGGTCTTTTCAGGTTGGAGACTTAGTTCTGCGGCTCAATCAGAAAAGTCATGAAAAACTCGAGTCGCCATGGCTTGGACCTTACATCATCACAGAAGTAATCGAAGGAGGCGCATACAGGATAAAGGACAAGAAGACAGGAGCTGTCGAGCCAAATCCTTGGAACGTGGCACACCTCAGGCGTTTCTACGCCTAGAGACGAAATATAGTCCTCCTTGTAAAGCTACAATGTACTGAAACGCCAGCGAGTTTTCAGACGCACTCTTTTCCTTTTTCGGGGCACCGAGTGGGGCCGGAAAAGGTTTTTAATGAGGCGGACTCGCGGTGCTGCAATATAATAAAGATAGTGGAAATATACACCTTTTTCGTCGACACGCTCGGGGGCTCGCGCCCCGAAATTGCCATATATATATACAACAAATATATCGCCTTAGTGCAAAATACCTCGCTAACTAAAAAGAGACGATACAAAATAGTGGTCGACAAAAGAGCTCGGGGGCTAGTACCCGCAAAAATAGTACAATCAATATAGTTCATTGTTTTTCCTTGGTTCAAACCTCGCATACACAATAGAGGAAATTGTCACCAACATGCTCGGGGGCTTGACGAGGAAAAATAAAAATATTTACTGACTTTACAATATAGATTATGATTACAATATGCAAGATACAGCTCTTGGAAAAACTCGACAAGTTCAAAACGAAACCCTCAATTGCTGCCTAGTATATCATCTATGGTCATCCGTTCATTATTTACAGTGCGAGTACTATGCTCGGCATAGCTGCCCTTCACGAAGAATTCAGCATCCATCCGAAGAAGTTCGGCCATCATTTCCTCGGCTACAGGAGTTACAATATCATTGATTTTGTCGATGTTCCTTCTTCGTTTCGACTGTTTGGCCAGGTACTTGGAGACAATCGTCGTCAGGTCTAATTTTCGGTAGCAGATTTGTATCATAATCATTGCGAATCTTGCTCCAGCTGACAATTGAGCTCGCACAAAGTTATGGATACGAGGAGCATCCCGGAATTTTTCCATCAGACCAAGAAGAGTGTTGGGTGTTTCGTTCTGAGGAAACATCGTCTTGTAAACCAGAGACAAGGTCTTGGTGCAGAAATCAAGGAACTCACGGACCTGAGTCGCACGATCTTGAAATCTGACAATTTGACGAGTACGTTCAGGCGTACCCCAAAAGTTGGAACCATGTTCTTCGGCAAGTCGAAGCAGCGCATTGGATCGAGCTTCAACACGTTGATCTTCGGTAGTGGTATCCAGAAAGGAACCTGTTTTCAGCAGAGGAATTAGAAAGGAAGGAAAAACATGAAAAACACGGATAACCATGGTCAAGTCAATAAAGTATACCCGCCATATCCAAGCTGGAATCTAGCATTAGCTCAAGCATGAAATTCTCTCGTCGAGAAGCGTCAGCAGCCGCAGAAACCGCAGCTTCCTTTTCAGCTATAGCATCTTGAGCCTGTTGAAGTGCAAGTTTCTCTCTCTCGGAAGATTTTCGAGACTGTTCCATTATCATAAGCGATTGTTTCTTCACAGATTGGAGTTGTTGGCGAAGTTCTTCCAAGTCTTGTGCCGAACCTTTACTCGATGAATCTTCAATATGTTCGACAGCCACAGGTTTCTTCTTCAAACAGGACGCAGGAAAAATATCGGAAGGAGGAGGAGTCGTAGTATAGTTGTCAAAAATCAACGGAAAAATAAAGATTTTCGACATCAATCATCAAGCAAAGATAGATTTCCATTAATTCTTAAAGTATATACATAGCTATTACAAAAGAAGGATTCCTAGTGAGCTACTGAAGCAGTTGTCGCCAAAACTATTAAGGCAACAGCGCCAAAAGATAGTTAAAACTAGAAGAAAAGACAAGGTGGTCTACTTGACCTCCGGCTTCGACGAACTGGGAGCAGGAGTTGGATTGTATCCAAGGTAGGCAAGGATCTTCTTCGAGTTGGGCTTGGCAGCCTTAATCAGTGCTTGCCACCTCTTCGTCTCCATTTCCTCCGTGTCGCCAACTTTTGCCCAGTCGACTTCTTGCTGGATGTCAGCAACCAAGGCAATTGTACCTTCAACGCCAACTTTTAACCTCTCTTGGCGAAGTTGGAGTCCAAGGTTTTCTTGAGAGCTGAAGCACTTGGCGAGAGCGACAAAAGTCGCGGGTACTTCCTTCTTCTTGAAAAAGTATGGAAAAAGCCGCGACAGGCCAATCTTCGCTTCAGTAAGGCCATCGCGGGCCTCATCACCATGGATCTCAAGAAGAGAAAGCGTGTCAAGGAGCTGGTCACCTTCGGAACCTTCCAGCTCATATTCTTGATCGGTTCTCCCTGAGTAAAGTAAAAAAGAGTTGATCAAAGGAAAAAGGGAACAAAAACGACACACGGAAACAGCAAGGATCTGAGCACTTACTAACAAAACGTCGACATTGTGACTCCAAGCGAGTAAGGATTTCTTGTTCACGAGCAGACTGCTGAGTTATGTTTTCACTCAGAGAAGTTTCCGCGTCGTGAAGTCTTTTTCGAAGATCTTCGACAGTGGCGGCATCTGCCTTAGCCTTCTTGGCATCTTCTTCAGCTTTCTTGCGAGCCTTCTCGCTTTGCTCTAACTTGGTAGCAAGAGCATCAGCACGCTTGTTGGCCTCCGCAAGATTTTCTGGCAAAATAAACGATAGCAAAAATGTTATGACAGAAATAACGGAGTACATTCAAGAGAGGAGGCAAATAAAAAAAAAGCATACCTTCGAGTTTCTTGGTATGGTCACGGTACCCGACGAATTGGGTACCAAGCCGGATAAATTCCTTCATCAAAGGCTGCAGAGAAGACCAAAGGAAGAAAGAGGTCAAAATAGCCAGTAAAAGCTCGACACTATCTCGTAAAGAAACAAATGAGAGATAAAAGTGCTGAAAGGTTTGGACCATAAAGAAAAAGAGTGAGAAACTTACGTCATCTAATGAAGGTGTCGTACAGCTACCAGGGAACTGGATGGGCTCCTTAGGTGGTTCTACCATCGCTCTCTTTGGAGAAGAAGCTTGGGGGCTCTCAACTGGTGGTGGATGATCGGTGTTTTGTTGAGGAGGCGAAGTTTCGTCCCCATCAGGACGAGATTCAGAAACAACTAAAGTATGGGACGTTCTCGTTCGAGCAGTCGCGTCGATAGGTGTATTCTCATCTTCGTCGCCACTACAAAAATAAAGCGACAAGATAAGAAACAAAAGAGAGAATTATCGAGAACAAACAAATATAGTGCATCAAGAACTTACGAGCTGATAAGAGCAGCCTCGTAAGGGTCAAAAGCTCTCTTTCCAGCATCAGGTGCAGATTCTCCGGCACGTGCAGCACCGGCTTCGGAGGTGCCTGAATCGACAACTTCGTCCCTCTTCCTCTTGCTCTTCGGAGAAGCAACTGGAAGAAAAGAGCGTGTCGAGGCAGTGGCCTCAGACTCAGCTTCTTTTTCAAGAGAAGCCGCGGATTTTCGGGATCCCGCGACTTCACTATCAGGGCGAGAAGTACCCTGGTTGTCCTCGTCGACAACGGTGCGTTCTTCGACCTCACCACCTTCAGGAAGAGGAGGAAGAGAAGCTAGAACAGGGTGGTTCTGCGAAAAACAAAGGGTATTGACAAAAAGTTATGCAAAAAAGACGATAGCAAAATAATAGTCGACAGATACCAAAAGCTCGAGAAAGACAATATAATAGAGAGGAAAAATTACCTCGGGAAGGGGATTGGTGCCACTAAATGGCTTAACGCGGCAACAAGATGGAATGGTGTCCTTCTTGCTCAGCTTTGACATTCTTCGGATTAATTTCTCTAAGTCCTTCACAGGAAGGTCCTTGGAGAGCCTCTCGACATCTTCATCACCAGCATACATCCAAAGGGGATTTTTGCGAGCTTGCAGAGGCTGCACTCTAATCCTAAGGAAGTAAGCGGTAATCTAGATACCCGATAATTCCTTGCCACGGGTGTTCTGGAGTCACGGATGCGAGTCATCAGCGCCTCTGTCGCCGATTTATCTTCTTCGGTAGCTTCAGCGTCCCAGGATCGGCGGCGAAGAATCTTGGCTCTTCCATCAAAAGGAGCAATGTTGTACTCCATTGAATCAGCGCTCTCTTCGTGTACATAGAGCCATCTCTTGCGCCACCCCTGGACGGAGTCGGGGAATTTGACGTCGAAGTACTCGACGTCAGGGCGAACACAAATCACAACGCCGCCGATGTTATAGGCAACGCCATGGGAGCCATTACGGCGGAGGCAGAAGATGCGCTTCCACAAAGCCCAATTAGGTTGGACTCCGAGGAAGCATTCACACAAAGTGATAAAAATCGACACATGGAGGATGGAATTGGGCGTCAGCTGGTGTAGCTAAAGCCCATAGACAAAAAGGAGACCCCGGAGAAACTCGTGGATGGGGGGAGAAAGACCGCGGATGAGATGGTCAACAAAACTGACCCGATACTCCATTGGAGGTGTTGGATAGCTCTCCTCCTTGGGGAAGCGCAGCGCGTTCTCCTTCTTGGTGAACCCCAATTTCTTCAGCAGGTTCAAGTCTTGGTTGGAGATCTTGGATCTCTCCCACTCCAGATCTTCGGCGGCCATCTTAGACTCCGGAGTGCTACGCCTGGTCAGACGCGCGCGAGGTGGCATCAATGAGCGTGGAAGAGAAAGGTGTGAGCGTGGTTGAGCGCTTGAAGCAATGGAAGCAGTGGAGGAATTTGCAGAGGAGAAGCAGAGGTGCGGCGCAAGCGAAAGTACTGGCGGAGGAAGACGATGACTTTATATAGGTGTGCGGTGAATCGACGCACCGTTGGATGAATAAATGATGGAATAGATGGGGAACACGTGGACAAGGGGTAAAAAGTAATTTCAGCTAGACGAGAAAAGACAGGAGCTACAGTACGTGCGCCCGGAAAAGTGGAGGACGTGTGTCCCCCACCTGCACGACGTGTCAATTTAATGGGAAGTTTGGGCCCATGTGACAGCGAGAGAGAAGTTCTCGTGTTTTCCCGATACAGCGATCGTGGCTATCGTAAGCAATGATGTCACCTTAGCAAGAGAAAATTTCGACAATGAAGCTTGACAAGAATTTCGACAGCAGAAGATTATTGATTATTCGGGAGCCTTTGATCAAATACAAGTTTTTGCCCAAATGCTCGGGGGCTACTTTGGAAAAAAGAAATATTCAAGTATGACAAAATAGAAATGGCGAGAGCCTATGATCAAATACAAGTATTTGTTCATAGCCTCGGGGGCTACTCCCATCGGGAGCGCTGGTCGCGCACCCGATAGATATAGAAAGTTCGAGAAAGAATAAACAAATATAGCGACATGAGGTACTAATTTGTTGAGCCTACAACCAAGTACAAGTCCTTGGCTGTAGCCTCGGGGGCTACTCCCATCGGGAACGCTGTTCGCATGCCCGATGAAATTATAAAAAAAAAGAGGAAGAAGTGAGCATATTTCGAGTTATACAAATAACTCTACATATACTCCCATCGGGAAAGCAAAATAAGTCATCAATTGACTCAATAAAATGTGCTATTCCAACAGCCGAAAAAGCACTCGACAATATATTCACAGAGCGCCAAAGTAGCGAATAATCTCTGAATGCCGCAGAACATTGCGAAGGTGAGACCCCAGATCCGTTCTGAGCGGCGTGGCACCGTCTCTGACGTCGGTTTGCTACTTTTTTCCGTATCAACAGATACGAAGAAAAATCCTAACGGACGCGTTAGGTACCCGATAAAATATGACTTGGACTCGACAGAATGGTAAGACCTTAAGCGGCACCTGTCGAAGTTTACACCAGTATCCCGAGATCATGTCCAGGGACGTGATCTTGAAGTAGGTTTTTGTGGATTGCCACTAGAGCAGTTAACTAGTACCTGATCTGTCAGATGAACTAGCCCCAACTACCATTATCCCTGTACAATATAGAATCGCATATTTAAAGATATGTAATAAGCTCGGCAGATGTATTGAATAATTAAGGTTGGAGATTTTCCCTGATTCTTCGATTCAAGCAAAATCTCGGGGGCTACTGACATAGGCATCCCCAATGGGCCTGCCGAAGATGGTACCCGGGGTTTACTGAAGGCCCATGACTCGAAGAATAAGAAGATTCGGAAGCCCAAGATGTTAGTAAGGAAAGCTAGAGTTGTATTAGGAAATATAATTTGTAATCTTGCGGGACGGGTTAGAAACCCTCCCGGACTCTGTAAACTTGTAAATTACGAAACCCCTGGCTCCACCTCCTATATAAGGGGGAGTCGAGGGACAAAGAGAGGATCGAATCTACTGTCAACACAACCCTACTTTCATAATCGTCGAGTACTTTTTGGCTGAAACCTTCGAGATCTACTTGCCCACTACATCCAACGAAACCCTAGTCTACAATCTGTAGGCATTGACAAGTTAATACCTTGTCAGTATCTCCGTCGACACCAGAGTGTACCCGACAATTCGACCTGGCTGCATCTACTACACG